>NC_060122.1:699816770-700119801 GCF_021461395.2 Schistocerca americana
TCTAATTGTTCAGCCAATAAAACGCAGTCTTTGGTATGCCTTCCCCACAACATTTTCTATGTGTTCTTTCCAATTTAAGTCGTTCGTAATTGTAATTGCTAGATATTTAGTTGAATTTAAGGCTTTTAGATTTGATTGATTTATCGTATAACTGAAGTTTAACGGATTCCATTTAGCAAAGGTACATTTCGGCTTTTCAAAGGAATCATCACAGCATTCGCTTTAAGCGATTTTGGGAAATCACGGAAAACCTAAATCTGAGTGGCGGACGGAGACTTGAAACCACAATCTTGCCAAATATTGGTCTAGTGTCCTTTTACACTGCACTACCTCGCTTAGTACCCCGTAATTGATTTCAGAAATGTGCCGTTAGTATGTATCAAACATATCTCTTAATTTTAGGAAGAAATTTCTGAGAAAGTGTTTTGGAGGACAGCATTGTATGGAAGTGAATCATGGAGTGTGGATAAACGGAAATGTAGAGAATCGAAGCGTTTCAAAATGGCTCTGAGCCCTATGGGCCTTAACTTCTGAGGTCATCAGTCCCCTAGAACTTAGAACTACCTAAACCTAACTAACCTAAGGACAGCACACAACACCCAGTCATCACGAGGCAGAGAAAATCCCTGACCCCGCCGGGAATCGAACCGTCGGCACTAGCGGAATGTTATGTGATGGCTGGCTCTGAGCACTATGGGACTCAACTGCTGTGGTCATCAGTCCCCTAGAACTTAGAACTAATTATACCTAACTAACCTAACGACATCACACACATCCATGCCCAAGGCAGGATTCAAACCTGCGACCGTAGCGGTCGCGCAGTTCCAGACTGTAGCGCCTAGAACCGCACGGCCACTCCGGCCGGTTCGAAGCGTTTCAAAAAAATGTGTGTGAAATCTTATGGGACTTAACTGCTAAGGTCATCAGTCCCTAAGCTTACACACTACTTAGCCTAAATTATCCTAAGGACAAACACACACACCCATGACCGAGGGAGGACTCGAACCTCCGCCGGGACCAGCCGCACAGTCCATGACTGCAGCGCCTCAGACCGCTCGGCTAATCCTGCGCGCCGGCCGCGGTGGTCTTGCGGTTCTAGGCGCTCAGTCCGGAACCGCGGGACTGCTACGGTCGCAGGTTCGAATCCTGCCTCGGGCATGGATGTGTGTGATGTCCTTAGGTTAGTTAGGTTTAAGTAGTTCTAAGTTCTAGGGGACTGATGACCACAGATGTTAAGTCCCATAGTGCTCAGACCCATTAATCCTGAGCGGCTCGAAGCGTTTGAAGCATGGTGCTAGACAAAGACATTAATAATTAGTTAGGATGGTAACAGTTAGGAGTTTGTCTGCAGAAAGTTTAGCAATGTTAGGAATGTGTGGGAAACACTGACTACATAAGGCGCAGGAGGATAAGATATTTCTTAAGACATCTGGGACTTGCTTCCATGGCACTAAAGTGACAAGCAGAAGAAACATTTAGGGGAAGACTGAGAATTCAGTACATTCAAAAAATACTATGTTGGCTGAAGGTGCTACTATGAGATGAAGATGTTGTTACAGCAGATGAAGTCAGCCGCGCGGGCTTAGCGAAGAGGTCTAAGGGGCTGGAGTCATGGACTGTGCGGCTGGTCCCGGCGGAGGTTCGAGTCCTCCCTCGGGTATGGGTGTGTGTGTTTGTCCTTAGGATATTTTAGGTTAAGTAGTGTGTAAGCTTAGGGACTGATGACCTTAGCAGTTAAGTCCCATAAGATTTCACACACGTTTGAACATTTTTGAAGATGAATTCTTAGAGGGCTGCATCAAACCAGTCAAAAGGCGGTTACAAAGAGAAATTTCCTGGAATTTGTGTTTAGATACCTTACTAGCGAAGCATTCAATGTTCCTGACGGGATTAAGGTTGGAAAACAAAATAGGAGTGTTATCGTGAGCGCTTCAATTTCTATTCTGTACCTGCTAGCACTGAATGACAGACGAAAGAAACCAAGTATTAATATGGCTTGCATTACCTTCATTTTGTGTGCAGTTACGTAGAAATAGAATCAGCTCTTCTTTATTGTACTTCGTTTGTGGAAGTTCCTATCTCACGTATGAGTGTCATCTAGGAAAACATACAGCCTGCGATAGAGGATCCTTGAGGAATCAGGAAGCAATGAAGTCAGTGTCTTCCGGTAATAAGTAGTGTCTCAACACAGTTCATGAACTGTCAGTCGAGGCTGTTGACTGCCTCTTTCATTGGTCCACTAAAGCTTCATTTTAACTGTTCACAGAAACTGGTTCCTTTATTTTCCCTCTTAAAACATCATATCTTTCTGTAGTTGTTCTGCAGTAGTAGGCATACACTTAGTGGCGAAGACGTTTTAATTTGATTGCTAGATGCTCCGCAGTTACCAACAGGCATTGTGCATCTGTGTAATGTAGTGAAATCACGATAAACACACACGGAAGCATATTTTGTTTTGCGTTATATGAACTAGAGATTCCTGTATGAATCACTTCCCCTTTTTATTTCATTAGTTTCTGAAATCTGAAATCATTTTAGTTTTCGTTTTCGCGTCAAAGAGGTCTGATGTGAATTTTTAATGTTTGAAAAGGATGCTCGACACCAAAGAAGAATTTCACAGATTTTAGTAGCTTTGGAAGCTGTGTTATGTTTCATCGGCTGCTACTAGCGTGGGGCTATCTAATTGTATCAGTGTCCTCGGTATCTCCGCGATAGAGATTCAGTAGACATATGGCGCACAGTGCTTTCGATTTCGCTTAGTCTTGAGAGCCGCTCCTTCATTCGCCTAGACTAGCAGGAGAAACCGCACGGGAAACCTATTACGCCTACCTATCACACCAGTACACGATCTTTCCGAGCTGCGGTTTTAAAGGCAACCTCGTAATAACATGAAAAGTAGCGCACACGTAAAATTGCTAAGCTCAGTGGTTTCCCGCCAGCACGTCTGTTATTCTATAACACATTAACTCTGCGCATTGCGTTTTGCGTTGGTAACTTCAATTACCTTCAGTCTCTGTGTTTAGCCAGTCAGTTCACAGGAAAACATATTTCAGGTTTTAAATTCGTGTTCCACGTAATGCTTCAGTTGTAAAGTATTGTTTTCTTATCTTTAGGATGTGTTTTATGGCAGTAAACTACGTGATCGGATTTTTAACTTGGATAATGGACTTGCGACGAGTAGCAGACTTTTCGGTGGATTGTCTGTACTACATGAAGCAATCGGTGCATCGATTGGCACTCCAGATCAATTTATCTAAAGTCAAGCATATTTGTCTCTGGGGAGTGGTTTCCAGTATGCACTAAGTATTCGTTCGACAGCTTCTTCGGTCTTGTGAATCGTATGAGGTTTTTTCCCTACGACCTCGGAGGATTTTTGAGAATATTGGATGGTAATTTGTAGTAGGAGGGGTTTCTGTAAGAACACATCACCGTACAGTGGGTGGCAGATAGTGACAGATGAGGTAGAAACACTGGAAGTGTAAATCGATTAGTAGATTTCAGTGTTGATACTAAAAGGATAAACTGAGATGTAAGGCGTTTCATCAGCAGTTTATCACCGTTAATATACCTTCAATTCAGCACATCTACCATTGGTGAAATATGGTCTGAAGAGGAATCTGTCATATATACTTGTGAGTCTCCAAAACCTATTAATAGCATTTGTGGCAGATATGCTGCGTTGGTTTACTAGCTTTTGGGTCTGTGGCAAGGGCACTATTTTCTTTGCACGGTATTTCAGTAACTTACTCAGGTGTTGCTCGTTGTTTGGACTCCAACCAAATTGTGAGCGGGATCGGTGCACGCTGAGAAGCGTAAGAATTTACAGGTATTACGTACATCGATAATATATCTCAAGTGAACTCCTAGATATGACTGAAACAGGAGGAAAGAAGGAGTGCCAGATGGACCTTCGAGGAGAGTGCCGGCCGCTGTGACCGAGCGGTTCTATGCGCTTCAGTCTGGAACCGCGCGACCGCTACGGTCGCAGGTTCGAATCCTGCCTCGGGCATGGATGTGTGTGATGTCCTTAGGTTAGTTAGGTTTAAGTAGTTGACCTCAGATGTTAAGTCCCATGGTGCTCAGAGCCATTCGAGGAGAGTAGAAAGTGGGTTCCTGGCGTCCGAAGGAACTAGATCATTTTCAGTATCTGTATTCCTAAAACAAAGTTGTTGTGGGCTATGTTAGAAGCATTAAGGATTATCGTGCAATAGCAGTTACGTTTCCTTTCACGAGAGAGGACTTTGTTTAACTGTTCAAGAATTCCTAAGGGACCAAACTGCTGAGACCATCGGTCCCTAGACTTACACACTACTTAAACTAACTTGTGCTAAGAACAACACACACACAGAAATTTTATCCGTGGTTCCAGTTGCAGAAGGCCGTCCCGCCAACAATTTTGTGTAGGATTACACTCCTGTTGGAACTAGTTGTTATGGACAGCTAGGGGGCTGGAATGTTCTCACCGGCACCACGCCAATTGGAGATTGGGTTCCTCCGCTTCCACTGTGTTGTCATTTCCACTGCGCAAAGCATTGCAACTATCAGCTGTTAAAGAACCGTTGCAATATGAGATTCTTGTAATGTGTAGTTTCGGGTGGATTATAACGTGCGATGAAAGAAGGTAAACGAGGGCCGTAGGGGGAAGGCACGATAGCGATAGACCTATACACCAAACAAGCAGAAAGTTTACGTGGTTTTGTAGAAGACATAGACTTCAAACTTCATGTTACGAGATAAATTACGAAGAAATCGCGTTCTTTCGTAGTTTACACATATCACATGCAATGCGACTTCAGAAAGATCCTTCGCCAAACTTACTGGTTTGATAATCAACAAAGAAGAAAAGTGAGCTTGGATATATGACATGATATCCTTAAAACTGTTTCACGGGCAAAAAAAAAAAAATTCAGCCAATTCAAAAAGATTTAAGTGACTCTGACCCTAATTAAAAGAAAGAAAAAAAAATTGGCAAGCTTAGAGACACCATAGAGGTCTATACCATACGCAAATTTCATATGTCATATGACTATTTTAGGTGGTAGGGACTTAAAAGTGATCTTCTATCACCACAGAGAGACGAGTGCTTTGGATCTTAAACGTCAGGTGCCAACTAATTAATTTAAATGAGTCTATATTGAACAAGGAAGAACGTGGAGGAGATGTTGCTCGACGAGTTTCGGTAGTGTGTAATCAACTCGTTTGTTTCTGTGGATATGAAGTGACCTTGTGTTACAGTTTTGAATCTCGTGTTTTTGAACGATTATCCCCAGAATTTATTTTTTTGTTCCGAGGTCGCTGTGGCGAACGAATACGGTGAGAATATCAACACTTCTAAGATAGTTTGAGCGTTATTGGATAAAGAGGGGGCATTTTCCACTTATAGTAATTCAATAAGAGGTATTACGAAATCCTCGTTTACATGTAATCGCACCGGCCAGCGAGTAACCCCCGTGTTTCCGAAGCTCCTCGAGTCGGTATTACCTCCATATTGCCTCGGGAGCGCTTCCATTTGTGGAGGCGGCCAGAACTCGGCCGGACGGTACCTGAATAATAACTTCCTGAGGAGCCGGTGCGGCTTCTGCCGCCAGAAAAAGCGGCCCCGAGCGTGAGGACCTGTATTAATTACGGCGCAGCGGCCAGACGGCGTCACGGCCTTATAAGGCAGGCGGCGGCGCAGCCGGGCTGCTGGCCCCGCGTAGCGCCGGCTGCTGGCGCGGAGGGGCGCTCGCTCCGTTGTTTACACGGCCGCTACACCTGTCTTAGCGCCGCTCCCACGCACCACGCAGCGGACAGGTGTACTTTGCGCCGTTACGGCACGCCAATAACAATCGCCAGGCGGCGTAGTCCTCCGCGGCGCGAAGTGTTTTCCCAGCGGGTACTCTGCTGACGCTTTGTTTCAGCGCTAGATCTGCAGCTGCAGCAGCGAAAGTCATGCCTACACCATGCAGAATCTGCCCGACACGCATCAACATAGTGGGCGTGTTCAACACGTTACGAATATTAAACAACTAACCTTTCACCCCATTGCCGCGCGGGATAGCCGCGCGGTCTTGGGAGCCTTGTCACGGTTCGCGCGGCTCCACCCGTCGGAGGTTCGAGACCTCCCTCAGGCATACGTGTGTGTGTTGTCCTTAGCGTAAGTTAGTTTAAGTTAGATTAAGTAGTGCGTAAGCCTAAGGAGCGATGAACTCAGAAAAATGGTTCAAACGGCTCTGAGCACTATGGGACTTAACTTCTAAGGTCATCAGCCCCCTAGAACTTAGAACTACTTAAGCCTGACTAATCTAAGGACATTACACACAGCCATGCCCGAGACAGGATTCGAACCTGCGACCGTAGAGGTCGCGCGGTTTCAGACTGAAGCGCCTAGAACCGCTCGGCCACCCCGACCGGCTGACCTCAGTAGTTTGGTCCCATAGGAATTACCACTACCACCTTTCAATCCATTAAGAGCATGTACTACAACATCGCTCTAGACTGAGACCCACGAGGGCACGAATGCTCTCTTGAATTCGTTGCAGCACCGAAGCAAACAGCCTGCGAATGTCATCTTGAGGAATTTCTTGCCACGTGTAAATCACACCCTATGTTAGTTCATGAACATGAGAAGAGTCTGCCGGCCGTTGTGGCCGAGCGGTTCTAGGCGCTACAGTCTGGAACCGCCCGACCGCTACGGTCGCAGCTTGGAATCCTGTCTCGGGCATGGATGTGTGTGATGGCCTTAGGTTAGTTAGGTTTAAGTAGTTCTAAGTTCTAGGGGACTGATGACCTCAGAAGTCCATAGTCCATAGTACTCAGAGCCATTTGAACCATTTTTTTTAGAAGAGTCTAGTATCAAAGTAACGTGTTCCCAGAGCTTGATTTGTGACAATACGCACCAGTACTCCGTACCAGTACCTCTGACGAAAAAAAATCAGAATCGCAGATTTAGAAATACGGTACAATGCAACTTTTGCGGCGGTTGAAGCAAAATTGGAAATTTGTGGCAACGTCTTATTGGACCAAACTGCGGGGTCCCTAAGCCTACACACTACATGACAAGACGCCCTAGACAGCACGGCGGCCGTTGAAGCGATGTTCGCTTGGTGCGGGATTAGACTGTAGTGGCCACCAGTGGGAGAGGGCTGTGGTCAGCTGACTCTTGTCCCCCGTCCCTGCTTCGTCCACCACTCTGCGCTAGCTCCACTATACTGCCATGTCAGTTCAGTCAGTTTTTTTCGATTCGACTCTGTTTGGTGTGTGAAGTCACTATTCGGCGTGTCAAGTCACTGTTCTGTTGTACTTGCTCAGTTCTCCCGAGTAACGTTCGAAATTCAAAGTGTGTGAAGTTTTCGTTCGTTGTGTACGATGGATAAAGTAATTAGTTATTTCATTAAGAAACATAAAAAACAGAAAATAATATTTAAGGTGGTCAATAAAACAAGTAATAATTAATTGTTGGTGCACTGGGAGTTTTATTTGTTACCAGTACAAATGTCGTACTCACATTTCTAAAATGCGCAGAAAAGCTTTAAAATAACGTTTTAAGAATTGTAAATTAACCCCGCCCCCCGTCCCGGAAAGTCACAGTAATTTTTTTAAAATGGAGCACAGCACGTTCCTATAGTATCCCAAATGTGTTCTATGGATGACAAACCTGGAGAGTGGACAGCCAGTCAAGAATCCCTCAAGGCGTTTAGGGTGTGAAACGCACTGTGGCGGCTTGGATTATCCAGCTTGAATATGTAATTTGGTACAGCAGTTCTAAAAGATATAACAATCTGGTTTACCACAAACTAGTTTATATTCTGAACTGTAGAAGGTCGATTCATGCATGACCTGCCCTCGCACCTTTGCTACCAACAGTACCTTCCCTTCATTCAGAAGTTCTCCTGTATGTCTTGTGGGAGTAGCATTCCTGAAAGAAACGATGTTGCGTAGAACCGGCTTTAGCCACAGTCTAGGGGATTCATTCCAGAGTGATGCGGGAGAATAACTGAGAAATTTGGAAGGTACTGGCAGATGTAACGCTGTGAAGTGGTGTCGCGCGTCCTGCTTGGACAGGTCAGTCGGTGGAGCACTTGTTGCAAGAAACAAAAGTCCCAGGTTCGATTCCCGGTCCGCCACACAGTTTTAATCTGCCAGAAAGTTTTAAATCAGCGCATACTCCACTGCAGAGTGAAAACTCATTCTGTTAACTGTTTACCATTCTTTTCACACACTGGCGCGCATTCAACCTTTCTTCTCGCATTACAGAATCAGTCCAATAGTACAGCAAACCATGAATCCAGGAATGGGAGACCCAGGGGTCTCGAGAATCGCTGCTTCCTCTGACCTCTCACCATTTCGTCAACAGACCCGTTGAATTCTCTGTTATGTGTTGAACGACGTCCGCGGTAAACGCGCTCGAAATCTCAACACTGTTTCCAGTAATCAGTTTCCGATGGTTCTTGGTGACACATGGCCTGCAACCTCTGGCCTGATTTCAGGTGCTGTCATCTATTTTTCAGAACTAGTAGAACAGTAGTATCACCCTTGGTGAACTATTTCTGGAAGGACCAGTGCCTACTCTTGTTGCCACAAGTTCTTCTGTCATTGCACTCCAGCCAACGGTCCCTGCAATCTGTCGGTATGCCAAGAATTTGATCTTGCTCACATTTAAAATACGGCGATAAGAGTCACCTGTTTTGTTGGCGATCTCCACTTGAAAAGTTCCAATAACGGTAGACACACCCATCTTCACCATTCTTCGCTAATCTCGTATAACGGTGAAATTTTAATCTACATATCCCACAGGCATGGTAAAGCGGTCATGCAGTTTGTTAGTGTTGATTGTCTTTCCCAAAATTTTTTCTTGTAACATAATTGGTTCAAATGGCTCTGAGCACTATGGGACTTAACTTCTAAGGTGATTAGTCCCCTAGAACTTAGAACTACTTAAACCTAACTAACCTAAGGACATGACACACATCCATACCTGAGGCAGGATTCGAACCTGCGACCGTAGTGTAATAGAACTGTTAATAAGAAGTTGCGTCTAAATAAGCATCCAAAAAGTTTCGTTTTGCTTTTTTTTTTAATAGTTGTTAAGCTAGTCACATTGTAAATACCTAGAATACAGAAAAATATCCATGATACATTACGTCATTCAATGTACCCCAGTTCCTCGCCGTTTGTTTGGAAATGTTCATTGAATCATCACGTTCTTTGATAAGCGTAAGTGATGGTTGGCAAATAGACATCACAAACGAGGGCGTTACGCATTGAATGCGAACTGTTACCAACACAGCAGAAACCGCTGAAGTGTCGCTTTTTCTCCGCTACTGATGTCCATTTCCCAATCGTTGGCGGCGTGAACCTGCAAGCTAAAGCTTGTCTCCCACCACCTCGTGGATGCATTCGCAAATGCAAGAAACAAGCTACCAGAGTAACCTTCTCCTCGCCTTCCTCAGTGTCGTTCTCGACTGCAGCCCAAACATCTACATCTACATTTATACTCCACAAGCCACCCAACAGTGTGTGGTGGAGGGTACTTTACATGCCACTGTCATTACATCCCTTTCCTGTTCCAGTCGCTTATGGTTCGCGGGAAAGCCTCCGTGCGCGCTCGAATCTCTCTAATTTTACAGTCGTGATCTCCTCGGGAGGTATAAGTAGTGGTAAGCAATATATTCGATACCTCATCCAGAAACGCATCCTCTCGAAACCTGGACAGCAGAGCGCCTCTCTTGCTGAGTCTGCCACTTGAGTTTGCTAAACATCTCCGTAATGCTGTCACGCTTACCAAATAACCCTGTGACGAAACACGCCGCTCTTCTTTGGATCTTCTCTATCTCCTCTGTCAACCCAGCCTGGTACGGACCCCACACTGACGAGCAGTACTCAAGTATAGGTCGAACGAGTCTTTTTTAAGCCACCTCCTTTGATGATGGACTGCATTTTCTAAGGACTCTCCCAATCAATCTCAACCTGGCATCCTTCCCGCGCCCGGGTTCGATTCCCGACAGGGTCAGGGATTTTCTCTGCCTCGTGATGACTGGGTGTTGTGTGATGTCCTTAGGTTAGTTAGGTTTAAGTAGTTCTAAGTTCTAGGGGACTGATGACCATAGATGTTAAGTCTCATAGTGCTCTGAGCCAACCTGGCATCCGCCTTACCAACAATTAATTTTATATTATCATTCCACTTCAGCTTGTAGGATATTGCGCGATAGAGTAATGTCGGCTGTTGGGGATAGCTGCTCTGCACACACGCGATTGCCATTCGAATGAACGGTAACTAACCACATTTCGGTTTCATCATACGTTCAATGAGTTGAGATTAACTTATGTCATTGAACAAGGAATGCACCATGGAGCGTTATCGGGAACTGGGCCATGTGCCTCCACGACCTCAACAGCGTTGCGAACGTTGTTATTAATCAGTAGGTCTAACAATAGCATGTTTGACACTTTAGTACATTCCTGAATTGTTTGTTTGCCCGTGTTCACAGAATTCCTTTTCAGTTTACACACTGAACTACCACGACTGTCAGAGAATGTAGGCGACAGTTAATGGTATCCGCGTGACGATCTTCTACAGAGAGCGGTTTCTGACTCGGCCGTTGCTGTAACGAAGTCCGGCCGCGAGTTTCCCGCGCGGCACTCAGGCTGTAGGCGGCGTGAGTCAGCGCCCAACGGCCTGCCCCCCAGTGTAACCGCTGACTGGCAGTTCCTCTTCCGTCACCGCCAGCCGCCGCTGCAGCCCACCGGCCAACTGACTCAGGTACCCGCCAACCTGCCGTATATAGCGGGACGGGCCAGCCAGCCACCGAGTAGGCGCACTTTGCATCACGTGATTCATCAAAACAGGGCGCGGAACACAATTTCGCCCGCCAACTGTCCTGCGTGACACTGTTTTGCCATTCGTCTTCTGTAGTGAACGGGTGCTATTCTGTCATTCTGTGCAACGAATTAATCTGAGATGTACCCTGTGGCTCCTGCAAGATGCATTTCCACCCCCACACTACTGCAGAAGTCAGACAGACGCTCCTAACGTTCTAAAGAGAAATGCCTGAAAAACTTTCAGCAATAAATATCTTCTGGATTCGTCCGCTGTAAGGAAATGACACAAAAATTCACAAAATTTCTTACGTAACTAGTGGGATACTTGGGTACTGGAGTAGTGCTAGTTAGTGTAAGAAAAACATGAAACTAACGAAGATTATTATTATTTTTTTTTTTTGCAAAAATTCTGAGAAATAACAATGGCACTTTTGTTTATGAACTGAACAAGTCATTTCTGGCTTCTTTTCGGAATGTGAAGTTACCTCTTAAGGATAGGAATCGCTAATGAAATTTCTATACAAAGTTTAAGATTGTTATCGACTTGGCAGAATGGCTGAGATCCGCGCGTACTCAACTTGAATAATTATCCATTAGAATGTTGCTAGGTACGGTTGGGGCTGTCGCGTGTGAAATGCAGTGAAGTGTACTGTAGTGGAGGAAATATGGGGCTCGCAAGAGCTGTAGCGCAGAATACCATAAGCTGCGATGACTGCTGTCTGCGCCGCTCGCTGCTGACAAATAAGATAACTCTCGTTCTATCTGGATTGTCCTTCGCCAATTAAACTCTCCCTACGCCTTGATGAAATCAAGGACTCCTATTCGCCCCTAGTCTAACTATTGGCGTGGTGCACCGGTCGGATAACCAGTCCACCACGATGCCACTCAAAAATTCGCTCGCAGGCGTTTAACTATAACTCTGTCCGTTCACTGTACAATAAGTGTGGCGGGCAACACAGTA
The DNA here is from genome assembly GCF_021461395.2 of Schistocerca americana. NCBI lineage: Eukaryota > Metazoa > Arthropoda > Insecta > Orthoptera > Acrididae > Schistocerca > Schistocerca americana. The sequence continues at coordinate 699,828,532 of NC_060122.1, forward strand.
AACAACACTTAATCGTAAGGACTCAATATAGAGTCGCACTCCAATTCGCTCTCGGACAAGGTGCTCTCCCAGTGAAGTACTGAGGAGAGACTTGTTCTTCGCTCTTTGAGTACACGTACGAGCGCACGCGCTCTCGTTACGTGTTCTCGCTCCAAGAGCGACAACGGAACGGCCCCTCTCCACGCCAGACGTCAAGGGGTATATCTTTCGGTCTCTTCCATTACTCCTTCAGCTCAAGGCGTCAGGAATATCGTCTGCCAATCAGCATTGCTCTTCTAAAACGGGAGAACGACGGTTCGTTTAAGGCGACCAATCCCGAAATCTGTAGCATCGACGTTTGGCGTTTGCTGTCTCCCTGTGAAAACCTCTGAAACTGCATGCTATGTTTGTAAAGAATGTGTAGGCTGGGTGCTCCCATACAATGTAGCGGAATTTGCGTTTAAGCCGAACATGGGGTTGTTCTCCCTTTCACTCGGGCAAACGCTGTCTGCTCTATGGGCGGTCGCCGGCCGACGTAGATAGGTTAACTCGTCCTCTGAAGAGACCAGCCTCCTGGCGTGCGGTTTGCCTCTCCCGAACTAAAAGCTTTTGTGACCATCGTGTCTTGGATGTGTGTGTGTACACCAGCCTCGAGTATTGCAACCACGGTGCGCACTTGCGATTTACTTGTTATTTGCATATCGTTTACATAAATTCATACAACATTGACTTTATTTTATCGAGTTTGGGTTCGAATGAAGCATCTTGATGTGCGGAATATGATCGTGAGGGCGGAATATGTAAGCAATGAAGGACAGGAGACCACGACGTCTTACAGTCTTCCTGGAGCTCATACAAAATCGAAAATATTTTATGTCTTCCTTTGGAAGTTCCTTATAGCGTAGTGTGAGACAGGTGTGCTCGAACCCAACTCAAATGCAAGAGCTTATGTAAACAATCTTACAAAACAAGCGAAAGCCACTCTTTCTTCCAGAACGATGTCATAATTGCAAAGAAGAGTACACCTTCAATATCACTGAGAAAAAATATCGTTTAACCCTGACGATATGATCACACCTCGAAACAACATTACATTTTGTGGGCAGGAATTGACGGTTACTACTTTCTGAAATAGAAGTACATTTTATTTTTCATGTCAGTTTAGCTGAAGAAGGTTGTCTTGAACTATGCTGTCCGCTAATAGGCACGCACCTATTGGTATGCCCTTGCCTTCCTCTTGCTTTTCAGCTAACTTACCCAGCTACCGTTAAACCCATTTATTTACGACTCAATTAATTCCGAAAATCAAATGGTTCAAATGGCTCCGAGCACTATGGGACTTTACATCTGAGGTCATCAGTCCCGTAGAACTCAGAAGTACTTAAACCTAAGCAACCTAAGGACATCACACACATCCATGCCCGAGGCAGGAATCGAACCTGCGACTGTAGTGATCACGCGGTTCCAGACTGAAGCGCCTACAACCGCTCGGCCACACCGGCCGGCTTAGTTCCGAGAGCTCATCTCCAAATTATATCTGTCCAGTGTAATGGTTTCCCAAGAAATGGTCTTCGTGACACTTGAAATGACGAACTCTCATAACTGTTTATATTCTAAACAAATGGTTTGATGCTAGCTAGAGGAACTTTGGGTCAAATTCCATGCTTACTGAGATAAATCATTTCAGGGCAGCAATGGGATGGTCATTTACGCAAGCCAATGAAAGGTTCTCGTCATACTAACACTCAGTTGGTAAGAACGGAACCCTTATAGCATCTCTTTCTTGTCCGTCCATCTGTCTGTCCGACTGCTGAGACCCTATTTTCTCAGGAACGTGCAGACGCATGAAGTTGAAATTAACGACACATACTTACGTCCACGGTGCCTTGATGATGTAAAAAATTTAAACTTCCACATAAATGCAGTCAAATGATACGGCTATTTACCTCACATTCTTTCATATCATGCCATTATCGATAACAGGCAATACTCGTCGAAATTCTGGATTCCCGGGATCGATTATCTATCTTGTCGTAATATTAATACCTGAACACGCTAACTGAAGTACCGATTTTTAATATTAATTGTACAAGGAGGCCAATGATATATAAAATTCAAAAGATACTTCGCCATACATGTGCGCAAAGAAAAAATAACGTGTGTGTGTGTGTGTGTGTGTGTGTGTGTGTGTGTGTGTGTGTGTGTGAGCGAGTGAGTGTGTGTGTTGCCGGCCGGTGTGGCCAAGCGGTTCTAAGCGCTGCAGTCTGGAACCGCGCGACCGCTACGGTCGCAAGTTCGAATCCTGCCTCGGGAATGGATGTGTGTTATGTCCTTAGGTTACTTAGGTTTAAGTAGTTCTAAGTTATAGGGGACTGATGACCTCAGAAGTTAAGCCCCATAGTGCTCAGAGCCATTTGAGCCATTTTGTGTGTGTGTGTGTGTGTGTGTGTGTGTGTGTGTGTGTGTAGCCGCTAAGAGTGGTAAAAGGAAGTAGAAGCTTCCACATTCACAACACTGATGTCACGTTCTCTATCACGCATTAAAATCCCCAATGCCTGAACATCGAAAATTTAAGAGCTACCAACCCCTGCCCTGTACACCGATCATGTGCTATGATGGAAATGACACATGAAAGTAACAACATTTCGTGAAATCGCATCTTAGGGGCTTTCATGTTTACATGGTTCATTTGCTGTAAAAAAAATGGCTCTGAGCACTATGGGACTCAACTGCTGTGGTCATAAGTCCCCTAGAACTTAGAACTACTTAAACCTAACTAACCTAAGGACAGCACACAACACCCAGCCATCACGAGGCAGAGAAAATCCCTGACCCCGCCGGGAATCGAACCCGGGAGCCCGGGCGTGGGAAGCAAGAACGCTACCGCACGACCACGAGATGCGGGCTCATTTGCTGTAAAACGTGTCTACCGGGCAGCTTAAAAGTGACTACTGCTAAGTCGATGATGTTGTCAACATATCGTAGTAACGAAGTCTGTGAATAACGTTGTATATTGGTCGCGTTACATCAGTTACATTTCAGTAAGAGTAACTGTATGGTCGTTTGCTGCCATTACCAGAAAATTTGAAGTCCTAATTTTTAATTGCTTCATTTTTAATAACCACGAGTTCCGACTTCCCTTGTTGTGCCGGAACTATATTTGTTTTAGGTATGCCTAGAAGGAGAATGTTAACGGGTCAGAGTGAAAGACGCACAGCTAGGCATACACAATTTTTTGTGTAGGATAAGCAATAACAATGACGACGTTCATAATGATAATGCATCTGCTTTATTTAGCGATCATAACATTAACACGTAAGCGTCGAAAATTGAAGTACCAATTTTTAAAATTAATTATGTAAGGTTGCGAATGAAACTTATACAGTTCGAAAGGAACTTTGCAGCAGATGTGCTCAAAAGAAAAAAAAATCATGTGTATACATAGCCGTTAGGAGAGGAAATAGACACACACACATGAGAAAAGTTTTCCTTTGTCTCTGACATTGCTCCAACTTCTACCACGCGTAACGATCAGGCACTACTGTAGAAACGACGTACGAAAGTAACAACGTTTCGTGAAGTTGCATTCTAGGGATGTTGATGTTTAAATGTTGCAGACAGTTCATTTGTAGTAACACACGTATACCGGACAGCTGCAGTGCCGCACCTGCTACGTCGTTGGTGTTGTCAACAGTAGAAAACGAAAAGCAGAAACGAAGCCGGCGGGGAAAACAAATGTTGTTTATTAGTGTCGTTCTTTCACTTACTGTGGCCGTCACCACAAAATTTAGAGTGTTTCTAATTTTCAGTATCTTCCTTTTGAGTAGGTACAACTTCTCTTATTAAGAGAAAACTATGTTTGTTTTAGGCTATGCCTCGAAGAAGAATATTAACTGATCGGACTGAAAGACGAAGAGCTATAGACACACAGTTGTTGCGTAGAGAAAGAAATAGGAATAATGGAGATGTTGATAACGATAATTCGATTGTCGTTCTGGAACAGTTAAATGAGCGCTGAACATACATCCAAATAAGTTTGAGAACTGTTATTGTGGTTTGATGAATGTACAGTGCGTATTTTGTGATACAAATCATTTCGCGACTGAAGTGGCGGTGTTAACATTGTATCGTAATAAGGGGACAGTTATATTTGCTACCAATAACACAAAAATTATTTTTCAAAGCAGTGTGTCAAAGACTCTCTTCAAATGATCGTACAATTAAAGAGAAATCAAAGAACTATTTGAAGAATACACGTAGCTGTTGTTGTTGTGGTCTTCAGTCCAGAGACTGGTTTGATGCAGCTCTCTATGCTACTCTATCCTGTGCAAGCTTCATCATCTCCGAGTAACTACTGCATCATACAAACTTCTGAATCTTCTTAGTGTATTCATGTCTTGGTCTCCCTCTACGATTTTTACCCTCCACGCTTCACTCCAGTACAAAGTTGGTAATTCTTTGATGCCTCAGAACGTGTCCTATCAATCGATTCCTTCTTCTTCACCTGCCGGAGTGGCCGAGGGGTTCTAGGCGCTACAGTCTGGAACGCGCGACCGCTACGGTCGCAGATTAGAATCCTGCCACGGGCATGGATGTGTGTGATGTCCTTAGGTTAGTTAGGTTTAAGTAATTCTTAGTTCTAGGGGACTGATGACCTCAGCAGTCAAGTCCCATAGTGCTCCGAGGCATTTTTGATTCCTTCTTCTATTCAGTTGTGCCACAAATTCCTCTTCTCCCCAATTCTATTCAGCACCTCCTCATTAGCTGCGTGATCTACCCTTTTAATCCTCAGCATTCTTCTGTAGCACCACATTTCGAAAGCTACAATGCAGTATTTGTCACGGATGAGTTCTGCGGCTAAAATTTCAAACACTTGTAAGACACATGACATATGCTATCACATCTGAGGGCCACTGACGCAACTGGTCAAATTTCGAGCACAGGCGATAGAAGTACACATAATCAAGTTTGTACGGAATCCTTGTTGCGCGAGTCCTACTTGTACTTTTAGGGTTTTTTTTATGTGATATGAAAGGACCTCCCAATGGCATACCAGGATTAAGCAGATCCGTGATCAACCCAAATGTTCCTTTGAATAACACCTACTCTTATGAGGTTCGCTCTTAGTGGATCCGGTTTGCCCGTTTCTCAGGTGAAATGTGCTCATTCTGTCACATATGGGATTAAGACGGATTCTCAGGGACAGCTTCGTATTTTCTCATAGAAATAGCACTATCAAAACCGGAAGCATCAGAGATGATGGTTCTGAGCACTATGCGACTTAACTTCTGAGGTCATCAGTCGCATAGAACTTAGAACTAATTAAACCTAACTAACCTAAGGACATCACACACATCCATGCCCGAGGCAGGATTCGAACGTGCGACCGCAGCGGTCGCTCGGCTCCAGACTGTAGCGCCCAGAACCGCACGGATCAGAGATGATACTTACACAATCGGATACCTGGCTCAACGCGTATAACATGCAAATTAAAGTAAGAAGAAAAATACCTAGTGTGTCAGGTAGAGAGAAGGGGAAAATTAAACAGCCGTGCAGAAGTTTAGCTTTTCAACATAAATATGTCGTACTTTCACGTCGTAAAATGTTCGTGATGTCGCCTGACAGTTGGGTTTCTCCACAGCTGAAGATTTCCGACGTTTGTCGCACGACTTTGTGCGAAAATACTGTGTACGGTGACAACAGAGTGCAAACGGCACAGATTGCGCAACACAGTGTTACCTCAGCATTAGTCAGAAGCCGCACGACTCCTGAAGTTAACCGCTAAAGGAGATCAACAGCAGACAGGGGGCTTCCCACACAACAATGTTGCCAACCGCAAGCATGAGCTGACAACAGACGGCACGAACTGACTGATTTTAGAATGCACGCCTTTTGCGAAGTGATTCTGAGCATTTCGAGATACGCCTCTCGTTTTATGAAAAGCTATAGCGAGAGCTGGAAAATATGGTCTTGGTACTAGGAATGAGAGACGAGAGAGACTGAGTTCTACAATAAATTTCAGTTAGTAATAGCGAATGCTCTCTTCAAGAATCACAAGAGAAGGACGTATACTTGGGAAAGGGCGGGGGGCACGGGAAAATTTCAGTTAGATTACAGCATGGTCAGGCAGAGGTTTCGAAATCAGATACTGTATTGTAAAGCGTACCCAGGAAGAGATATAATTTAGTAGTGATGAAGAATTGGGTGAAGCTTAATAGACTAGTCAAGAAGAATCAAAACGCAAAGAAGTGGGATATGGAGGTACTAAGGAATGAAGAGATGCAGTTGAAGTTCTCGGAGGCTATGGATAATGCGATAACGAATAGCTCAGTAGGCAGTTAAATTGAAGAGGAATGGACATCTCTACATCTCTCAAAACGGTAATCACAGAAGTTGGAAAGAAATACATCGATACAAAGAATGCAACTGCGAAGAAACCACGGGTAACGGAAGATGTACGTAAGCTGATCTATGAAAGAGGGAAGTGCAGAAATGTTCAGGAAAACTCAGGCATACAGAAATACAAGTCGCTGAGGAATGGAATATACAGGAAGTGCTGGGAAGCTAAGACGAAATGGCTGAATGAAGAATGTGAAGAAACGGAAAAAGAAATGACTATCGGAAGGATTGACTCAGCATATAGGAAAATTAAAAAAAAAAAGCCTTTGGTGAAATTAAAAGCACGAGTAGTAACATTAAGAGTGCAGAACATTAAATGCAGAAGGGAGGGTGGATAAATGAAAGAGAACACTGAAGGCCTCTATAAGGGGAAGATTTGTCTGGTATGTTAGAAAAAGAAACAGGAGTCGATATAAAAGAGACAGCGGATCCGGCATTAGAATCAAAATTTGAAAGAGCTTTGGGAGACGTAAGATCAAATAAGGCAGAAGTAATAGATTATATTCCATCAGAATTTCTAAAATTATTGAGGGAAGTGGGAACAAAAGGACTATTCCCATTGGTACGTAGAATGCATGAGTTTGGCGATGTACCATCTGATGTTCAGAAAAATATCACCCACACAATTCCAAAGACTGCATGAGCTGACAAGTGCGAGAACTATCGCACGACCAGCTTAACAGCTCATGCTTCCAAGCTGCTGACAAGACTACCATACAGAATAAAGGAAATCAAAGTTAAGGATCCGTTAGATGACGATCAATCAGTTTGGCTTTAGGAAAGGTAAAGGTACCACAGAGGCAATCCTGACGTTTCGGTTGATAATGGAAGCAAGACTAAAGAAAAATCAAGACACTTTCGTAGGATTTGTCGATGTGGAAAAAGCGTTCGACAGTGTGAAATGGCGCAAGATATTCGAAATTCTGAGGAAAGTAGAGGTAATCTAAAGAGAAAGATGGGTAATACACAACGTGTACAAGAGGCTGTAATAAGAGTAGAAGACCAAGAACGAAGCGCTTGGATTAAAAAGGCTGTAAGACAGGGATGTTGTCCTTCACCCTACTGTTCACTCTATACATCGAAGACGCAACGACCTAAATAAAAGAAAAATTAAAACGTCGAATTAAAATTCAAGATGAAATGATATCAATCATAAGATTCGCTGATGACATTGCTGTCCTTAGTGAAAGTGAACAAAGTGCAGAATATGGATAGAGAGTAAATCGAAGAAAGACGAAAGTAAGGGGAAGTAGCAGAAATGTGAACAGTGGTAAACTTAACATTAGGATTGATGGTCACGAAGTAGATGAAGTTAAGGAATTCTGCTACCTAGGCAGCAAAATAACCCATGGCCGACGGAGTAAGGAGGACATAAAAGGCACTCTAGCACTAAGAAAAAGGGTATTCTTGGGCAAGAGAAGTCTACTAGTACCAAACAAGAAACTTGATTTGAGGAGGAAATTTCTGAGAATGTACGTTTGGAGCACAGCATTGTATGTTAGTGAAACATGGATTGTGAGAAAACCGGAACAGAAGAGAATCGTAGCATTTGGAATGTGATGCTAGAGACAAATGTTGAAAATTAGGTGGACTGACAAAGTAAGGAATGAGGAGGATCTCCAGAGAATCGGCGACATCAGGGAATAATTTCCATGGTATTAGAGGGAGCCGTAGAGGGTAAATACGGTAGAGGAAGACAGAAATCGGAATACATCCAGCAGATAATTGAGAATGTAGGTTGCAAGTGCTACTCTGAGATGAAGAGGTTGGCACATGGGCGGCTCACATCAAACCAGGCAGAAGACTTTAAGAAATCCTTTTTAAGCTTACATTTTTATATCGTTTAGTAAATGTATTTTTCGTTCTTCATTAGGATTACTAGTTAACAAATTATGTTATGCAACTTAGATTTTACTTTAACATGTTGAATTTCATAGCGAAATTACTGACTAGATATCTCTTTATAAGGAAATATTATTGACGAATATGTGACCAATCAATACTGAAGTCCTCATCTTACAATATAGTGGTAGTTAAATCCGACAAGATGGCTTTAAAGACTTTTGCAATGTGAACCACTGTTAACACATTTTTGTGTCTAAAAAAGTGGTGAAAATACTGAGACTCCTAGTAGTCGCTTGTCGGGCGTTTAGATGAATATGGTATACTGAGTGCTATTGTATGATCATTAAGCAATAGGAGTTTCTGTTGGCTGATTTCGATGTTTAAATCATAATTTGCCATGTGTTCCATATGAAAGGTTTTAAAACTCAGCATTTACCGTTTCATCTGATTTCAGGAACGAACACAAGGATGAATCACAGTTTCGCCATGATTATCATGAAAGGAACTACAGTTTTAGACTTGCACTTTGGTGATCTTGGGCACTACACTCAGCAGATGTAAAATGTGGCGAAGATTTATTTTACAGTGCCCCATACAGTTTCCCCTCTTCCCCTCTGTCTGTCCATTTTCTCCTCCCCCTCACTCTTACCATCTCCTCCTCTGTCCATCTCAACCTGCCCCAACCATACACATCGGCATATGTAGCCCTTGCAATACAGTTCAATAAAGCAAGCCAATACTACCCACACAACACACCTGTCATGCAGGGCACGGGACACATCAAAGGTTAGAAAATCATTCGTTTGCCCCTGACGTATAGGCAAAGTAGGTTCATAAAGCGGGCTGATACAACTCCAACACAACACATCTATCATGCTAGGCAGCCTACATATTGGGGCCCAGAAAACAGTTTGTTGCCACTGCCACTTAGGCTACCATGCAGAGGAGGTTGTTTTGACAGGCTTGTAGTTCACTTACACAATCTGAGCGTTGTTCAGTCCAACCTCAATGCCAGGGGCTGAAATAACACGTTTTTGCCCATATGGAGGTATGGGGTAAAACCCTACAGTGCTGATACTTGAGAGATCCGCTGTTTATGTAGCAAATTGGGTTGAAATCGATCTTGTGAGCTTGAGGAGGGGGGGGGGGGGGAGGACAAGATCCCTGACATTACATACACTCTGCTATATATATATGATGCAGGAAAGGTAGTAATCGGACCTGCGGAGTATCGATGGGAGTCGTGAAAACTAAGGCCCACACCATCCCAGATAAGTTAACATACATTACAGCAGGTTGAAGTGACCAACAGGACTTTCACAGTCAGTCCAACGTTGCCCAAGCAATACTTCAGCCATTGGGTAGAGATGTTAGGCTCGTCTAACCCCTTGGTACTACTCCGAAAAAGTTGGCTTTGACCCCGCACAGGACTTTACCCTCTCCTTTCCCTCTTCGTCATCATCATTATCATCATCATCATCATCGTCGTCGTCGTCGTCGTCGTCGTCACCATCATCACCATCAACATTATTAACAACTCAAATATTAAACTGCACTATATATACATTCATTATAGTCACCTACACGAAGTAATTACAATTAAGACGCCAGTCACGCAAGAATCCCAAATAGCGCCTATTACAGAATGGCTTGCGCCAGGCCATCAACCGCACGAGTTCATCATTCATCGGCTCTGACAATTTGCGGTGATGGTAATAGTCATCTACATATTTTCGCCTCCGACACCGAAGTAAAAGTTAGCTTGCCGTTCACATAAAACGTCCAACGGAAATCACGTGAAAAATGAACGCTGACTGACTGAGTACTTCACTGCAGACAACTAGTTTGATGAAAAACTTTGCCACTCCTCACGGGCTAAACTTTTCTGCTGATAATGGGAAGGTTATAACATGTATTACAGAAAACATTTTTTTGTTTCTGTTTCTTTTATGGTGACATTAATTTGGAAATGGTAACGCCATTATCGTCGCCTTCTTCTCTCTCTATCCTTTCCCAGCTTCGCAGAAACGTCGGAAAAAAAGCCAGCTGAAATGTACTGGTCAGAAGACTAATTTCGGGCGTTGTGTTGTATTTCTTACTTTTGTTGTTTTGTTATTATTATTATTGTTATTATGGGCGGCTAAACGTAATTACATGTGCGGTGGCGCAGTCCTTTGTGTCTCTCGTTTCTCACAGCTCTTCACAGTCCTCTCTCTTCCTTTTTTATCCAGTAATTTCTTTTCTTTCTGTTGCTGGTACAGCCGTCCGTTTTACGAGCATTTTTCTTCTCCCTTCGCTCCTGTGGCGCTCCCTGAAACGCAGCTTCCCAGATGTGCTATCTCCGGTCCGGTTTTTGGAGCTGGCTAACGCGAAACGACGGTGACCGAAGAGTTCCAGATTCGAGTCACGCAGTGGACGGAGTGTAATTTAATCTGCGTGGCATTTGTCTTTACATCTCCCAGTGGAAGATATATACAAGGATGAGCACATAACATTAGAGGCCTGTCATTCGGACGAAATCTAGTGTCACTTGCAGAAATACTGCAGTACTTCGCAGGAATTTTCACAGTACAGACCAATCCATGTTGATTCTGAGAAATGATGGTTCAAATGGTTCAAATGGCTCTGAGCACTATGGGACTTAACAGCTGTGGTCATCAGTCCCCTAGAACTTACAACTACTTAAACCTAACTAACCTAAGGACATCACACACATCCATGCCCGAGGCAGGATTCGAACCTGCGACCGTAGCAGTCGCGCGATTCCGGACTGCGCGCCTGGAACCGCGAGACCACCGCGGTCGGCTGAGAAATGAGCATCATGTGATATTAATTGGTTATTTAAAGATTGGAGGTTCATTGTCAAACAGAGTCTGTTCAGATTCTGACAAACTACACTGAAACGACAAAGAAACTGGTATAGCCATGCGTATTCAAATGCAGAGATATGGAAACAGGCAGAATACAGCACTGCGGTGTGCAATGTCTATATAAGACAATAAGTGTCTGGCGCAGTTGTTAGCTCGTTTACTGCTGCTACAATGGCAGTTTATCAAGATTTAAGAGAGTTTGAACGTGGTGTTACAGCCGGCGCACGAGCAATGGTACACAGCATCTCCGAGATAGCGATGAAGCGGGGATTTTCCCGTACGATCATTTCTCGAGTGTACCGTAAATATCATGGATCCGGTAAAACATCAAATCTCCAACATCGCTGAGGCCGGAAAAAGATCCTGCAAGAACGAGACCAGCGACGACTGAGGAGAATCATTCAACGTGCCAGAAGTGCAACACTTCAACAAACTGCTGCAGATTTCAGTGCTGGGCCATCAAAAAGTGTAAGCGTTAGAACCATTCAACGAATCATCATCGATATGGGCTTTCAGAGCCAAATGCCCACTCGTGTTCACTTGATGATTGCACGACGTAAAGCTTTACGTCTCGCCTGGGCCCTTGAACACCGACAATGGACTGTTGATGACTGGAAATATATTGATTGGTCGGACGCGTCTCGTTTCAAGTTGTGTCGAGCTGATGGACGTGCAAGGGTATGGAGACAGCCTCATGAATCCAGGGACGCTGCATGTCAACAGAGGACTGTTCAAGTTGGTGGAGGATTTGTAATGGTGTGGGGCGTGTGGAGTGGGACCCCTGATACGTCTAGATACGACTCTTTGACAGGTGACACGTACGTTAGCATCCTTTCTGTTCACCTGCATCCATTCATGTCCATTGTGCATTCCGACGGACTTGGGCAGTTTCAGAAGGACAATGCGACACCTCGCACGTCCAGAATTGCTACAGAATGACTCCAGGAACACTCTTCTGATTTTAAACACTTCCACTGGCTACCAAACCCCAGACGTCAACATTATTGAGTATATCTGAGATGCCTTGCAACGTGCTGTTGAAAAGAGATCTCCACCCCGTCGTACTCTTACGGATTTATGGACAGTCCTGCAGGATTCATGGTGTGAGTTCCCCCCAGCACTACTTCAGACTTTAGTGGAGTCCATGCTACGTCGTGTTGAGGCACTTTGCGTGCTCGCGGGGGTCCTACACGATATTAGGCAGGTGTGCAAATTCCTTTGGCTTTTCAGTGATAGCTTCAAATGGCGTATATACTGGTGTTCGTACATGATCCTAGCTGACCGAAAGAAATATCTATATTTATATCCGTTACACTCTGTATAGAGGGTGGTCCATTGATAGTGAGCGGGCCAAATATTTCACGAAATAAGCATCAAACGAAAAAACTACAAAGAACGAAACTCGTCTAGCTTGAAGGAGGAAACCAGATACGCTATGGTTGGCCCGCTAGATGGCGCTGCCATAGGTCAAACGGATGTCAACTGCGTATTTTTATGTAGTAACCCCCATTTTTATTACATATTCGTGTAGTACGTAAAAAAATATGAATGTTTTGTTGGCTCACTTTTATCGCTTTGTGATAGATGGCGCTGTAATAGTCACAAACGTATAAGTATCACATAACAGGCCGGCCGCGGTGGTCGTGCGGTTCTAGGCGCTCCAGTCCGGAGACTCGCTGCTGCTACGGTCGCAGGGTCGAATCCTGCCTCGGGCATGGATGTGTGTGATGTCCTTAGGTTAGTTAGGTATAATTAGTTCTAAGTTCTAGGGGACTGATGACCACAGCAGTTGAGTCCCATAGTGCTCAGAGCCAGCCATCACATAACATTCCGCCAGTGCCGACGGTATTTGCTTCGTGATACATTACCCGTGTTAAAAGGGACCGTTTACCAATTGCGGAAAAGGTCTATATCGTGTTGATGTATGGCTATTGTGATCAAAATGCCCAACGGGAGTATGCTATGTATGCTGCTCGGTATCCTGGACGACATCATCCAAGTATACGGACCGTTCGCCGGATAGTTACGTTATTTAAGGAAACAGGAAGTGTTCAGCCACATGTGAAACGTCAACCACGACCTGCAATAAATGATGATGCCCAAGTAGGCGTTTTAGCTGCTGTTGCGGCTAATCCGTACATCAGTAGCAGGCAAACTGCGCGAGAATTGGGAATCTCAAAAACGTCGGTGTTGAGAATGTTACATCAACATCGATTACACCGGTACCATATCTCTATGCACCAGGAATAGCATGGCGACGACTTTGAACGTCGTGTACAGTTCTGCCACTGGGCACAGGAGAAATTACGGGACGATGACAGATTTTTTGCTCGCGTTCTATTTAACGACAAAGCGTCATTCACCAACAGCGGTAACGTAAACCGGCATGATACGCACTATTGGATAACGGAAAATCCACAATGGCTGCGACAAGTGGAACATCAGCGTCGTTGGCGGGTAGATGAATGGTGCGGCATTATGTGAGGAAGGATAATTGGCCCCCATTTTATCGATGGCAGTCTAAATGGTGCAATGTATGCTGATTTCCTACTTCATGTTCTACCAATGTAACTACAAGATGTTTCACTGCATGACAGAATGACGATGTACTTCCAACATGATGGATGTCCGGCACATAGCTCGCGTGCGGTTGAAGCGGTATTGGATAGCATATTTCATGACAGGTGGATTGGTCGTCGAAGCACCAAGCGTGGCCCGCACGCTCACCTGATCTCACGTCCCCGGATTTCTTTCTTTAGGGAAAGTTGAAGGATATTTGCTATCGTGATCCACCGACAACGCGTGACAACATGCGTCAGCGCATTCTCAATGCATGTGCGAACGTTACTGAAGGCGAACTATTCGCTGTTGAGAGGAATGTCGTTACACGCCAAATGCATTGAGGTTGACGGACCTCATTTTGAGCATTTGTTGCATTAATGTGGTATTTACATGTAATCACGCTGTAACAGCATGCGGCCGGCCAGAGTGGCCGAGCGGTTCTAGGCGCTAGTCTGGAACCGCGCGACCGCTACGGTCGCAGGTTCGAATGCTGCCTCGGGCATGGATGTTTGTGATGTCCTTAGGTTAGTTAGGTTTAAGTAGTTCTAAGTTCTAGGGGACTGATGACCACAGCAGTTAAGTCCCATAGTGCTCAGAGCCATTTAACAGCCGGCCGCGGTGGTCTAGCGGTTCTAGGCGCTCAGTCCGGAACCGTGGGACTGCTGCGGTCGCAGGTTCGAATCCTGCCTCGGGTATGGATGTGTGTGATGTCCTTAGGTTAGTTAGGTTTAACTAGTTCTAAGTTCTAGGGAACTGATGACCTCAGAAGTTAAGTCCCATAGTGCTCAGAGCCATTTGAACCATTTTTTTTAAATAAAAAATGGGGGTTCCTATTTTAAAAAACGCAGTCGGTATCCGTTTGAGCTATGGCAGCGCCATCTAGCGGGCCAACCATAGCTCCATCTGGTTTCCCCCTTCAAGCCAGACAAGTTTCGTTTGACGCTTATTTCGCGAGATATTTGGCCCGGTCACGATCAATGGACCACCCTGTATACACAATCAAAAAGGCCAGGGTGATAACCGATGACTTGGAAAATTGTTATGGTTTAGCCTCATGGTAATTGAGCTGGAGATGCTTCTTCTTCTTCTGTACTCAGTTTCGTGGCGCTACAATTGCGACAGGATCTTGTCTTGAAGTGCTGCGCAGTGCCTTGTAATACCAACGACAAGCTCCAGTCTTCTTGAAACCAGCCACACATTTCGCCAGCATTACTCCCTTCGGTAGGTCACAGGAGAATAGAGAGACACGCGGTCCCGTAAGCTGAGTCACGGGCGCTGCCTGCGCGGCGCTACGGACCGGCGCTTTCTTCTGCGGCGGCGTCTCTTTGTCGGGGCGTCGCGTTCCGGTTTGGCGCCCGCGCACAAAACCTCCTCCGCCCGAGGGTCGGTTGATCCCCCCGCCCCCACCTCCCTCGTCCTCTGAGCAATGCACGTGCACCTCGGCAAGTCCACTTCAGCTTCTTGCTGGTCGGCGCCTCGCGACACACCTCCACGCCGCTGTGGCCCCTGCAGTCTGCCCATAAAGTACCGCCAAATACGGCGACGACCAGCCCCCGCATGGCGCACGGCTCGCCCGGGACCCGGCCGAATCTTAACGTGGTGTGAGGGGGTCAGCCGCGTTTGCCTCATTGTCCTGTCTGGTGGCGCCTTTATGCTCTCGTCCGAGCAACGCACTTTCCATATGCGTCGATCCGTCAGCGATGTTACCGAATACGGTTGTGACTGCATCGCGCTCCTCTTAAAGATTTTCCTCCAATTTTTTCTGGGTTGACAGTCCCATTGTATTCGTGAGACGACAACAACTACAAGCGTGTAACATGTGTTTGGTAAATAAGGAAGAATTTTAATTTTACGCCATTTTGCCATGTTACGGTTCTCAGCCGTGCTTTTTTTCATGTTTGTTATCTGCCATCTTCCCCATTAGTTGCCTGATAGCTTTCGTGTGGTGAACATTGTTGTCTGATATTTACGAAGGTGAGTCAAATGAAAACCTTAAATTAGTAATAACAACTCGAAATTTCGCGCCGTTATCCTGTAAGTTGGTAAGCATGCTACAAACAGCGTGCAGAATGGCCTATGGGTGGCAGCATAGTGCAGATGCACACATACCGTCGCAGTATCAGTATAAAGATGGCCGCCCCATTGGCGACTTGCACCAGGGAAGAACAGCGTCCTGTTATTCCGTTTTTGCGTAGTGAAGGTGTGAAACCTATTGAAATTTATTGACGAATGAAGGTTCAGTACGATTATGCATGTTTGTCGCAGCAGCAAGTCTACGAATGGATTAGGAAGTTCGCAAATGGTGTGACTTCAGTAGAAGATGCTCCTCGTCCAGGTCAGGCACAACGAGTTGTGACTCCACAGAACATTGCAGCAGTTGAAGCCATAGTGAAGGAAAACCGCCAAGTGACACTGAATGACATTGCAGCATGTTTACAGATTAGTCATGGGTCAGCACACCACATTGTGCATGATGTGCTCCAGTTTCACAAAGTGTCTGTAAGATGGGTGCCACGACAGCTGACTCCTGAAATGAGGGAACGACTTGTTGATGCTTGTGAAGAACTTCTTCGGCGCTTTGAACGAGAAGGTGATGGCTTCCTTGCAAGAATCGTTGCTGGGGACTAAACCTGGGTTCACTTCCACGAACCGGAAACGAAGAGAGCGAGCAAGGAATGGCGCCATTCCTCATCACCAAATCCAAAGAAGTTTCGAACAGAACCATCAGCAGGGAAGGTTCTGCTGACTCTCTTTTGGGACCAAAAAGGCATCATTTTGGAGCATTACATGCCTATAGGGACCACCGTCACCAGTGCATCATACACAGTTCTCCTAAAATATCATCTGCGGCCTGCAATCAAATCAAAGCAAGGGGATTGCTGTCAGCAGGTGTCCTTTTGCAACAAGACAAGCAAGGCCTCACACTGCCCGTACAACAGTTGCAAAAATCACAGACCTGCATTTTGAGTGTCGTCCTCATCCACCATACTCACCAGACCTTGCCCCAAGTGATATCCATATGTTTGGACAACTCAAAGACGCAATGGGAGGATAGAAGTTCCGTTCTGATGAAGAGGTACCCCACGCGCTGCTTGAGTGTTTGCGCGGACTACCAAAAAGAATTTTTTTCTAAAGGAATTTATGCACTTTGTAAGCGCTGGAGGACTTGCATTGAGCGTGGGGGAGGTTATGTTGAAAAGTGATACAGCTTTGTAACACTTCTGCACAACAAACAATATTTAAAGAAATATTTAAGGTTTTCATTTGACTCACCCTCGTATTTTCGTCATGGAGCAGATGGCAGCTGAGCAACGTATCCAAGCGACAAAAAGTTATTACAAAGCAGTGAAAGTCCCGCGTCAACAGTTCGTGAACTGTGTGTGGCACTCGGACGTAATGCTGCTCCAACCGAATCATCAGTTCGGAAGCTGACCTGGAAGTTTGAGACCACGGGTTCTGTTTCAAACGTTAAGAGAACAGGACGACCGCGTTCGTCACAGTGTGACCGTAAGCCGCAGGAAAAGGTTCGCCAACGAGCTCAACAATTGAATTTATCACCAAGTTCTCTGCACGAAATCCTTTCAAAAGATCTGAAAATGCATTCGTACAAGATTCAACTTACACAAGAGTTGAAGGCTGCAGAACACGGAAAGAGACATCGATTTGCTCAGTGGCTCTTGGCTCGAAAAGCGGAGAATGAGAACTTCACGAAAAGAATAAATTTCTCAGAAGAGGCGCACTTCAATCTCAGTGGGTACGTCAGTAAGGAGAACTGCAGGATTTCGGGTAACGAAAATCCGCAAGTGACTGTGGAAGACGAGATGCATCCACAGCGTACAACTGCGTACTGTGGACGGAGGAGTAATCGGCCCGTACTTTTTTTGAAAACGGCGAGGGAGCCGCCGTCATGTGAACGGAGACCGTTACCGAAATACGCTTTTTTTAAATGAAGATGACGATTTTTGGTTTCAACAAGATGGTGCGACATGTCACACATCCCGTGACTCACACATCTCGTGAAACGATTGCTCTGCTGAATGAAAAGTTTTTCCAAAAAATTATCTCTTTGCGTCTTACGCAATGTGACTTTTTTTTTTTTAACGGGGATTTGTGAAATGAAAAGTGTACGTGAACAAATCACAAGCAACACACCAATTGAAGGGTAAAATGTAAAGGGTTACTGACGGCATTCCACCAGATGTTTGTGAACTCGTCATCAAGAACTTCAAATGAACACCTTAATACCGGCCGCGGTGGACGAGCGGTTCTAGGCGCTTCAGTCCGGAACTGCGGTTTTGAGACTGCCGTGGTGTAATGCCAACAGATTATGTACATTAGGGATAAACGGTCACAGAAGCAAACGATCGATCGAAATCTTCTGACGAAGTCACTGGGAATTGTCCGTGTGGATGTTTTTACAACGCCTTATCACATTGTGCGCAGAACACAGTCACAGATACGAGTACTGAGTCTTTGGGATATAAAGTTTTGTCTCCCCTCCCGTATTCTCCTGACATGACATCCAGTGATTTCTTCACCTTTCTTGCGATTAAAAGACGTCTGTCAGTGGCAAGGATTTCCACAAGACGAGGTGATTTTCGAGCAGCCAAAATGCAGACTTATCCAACCAAGGTCTCCGCCAAAACATACACCGAGAAGGACCAATACCGTCTCCATGGTTCATGGTCACAGCTTGATTTTTTTTCGAGATGATAATTAAAACTTCATGGCTTGCCCTCTTATTGTCACCCTGACAATGGCCGTCCGCTGTTGTTGCCACGGCGAAGACGTGCTGATAGGGTGAATGTGCTGGATTAGCAGCTGGCAGGGAGAGGAGAGCTCCCCCTGACACGGACAACAGACCACAGGAGGCCCAACAGCCGTTTTGTTGCCCTGCCAACGCCTACACACCTGCGGCTAACGGGAAAAGCCCGACTGCTTCGGAGAGCTGGGACAGTCACGTACTCTGACTACGTTGCAGGTAAACTTTTTTTGTGGTACGCGTGATTGAGAAAGAGAGCTGAAGAGATGATAGAGAGAGTTGAAGACTGGGCGTACTCTAACATAAATTACGAAAGCAACATATTACCCAGTAGGGTCACGTCTCGTCTAGCGATTGTATTTGTGTAAGATTTCGAGCAGAGTTGAATTCGGCACAGGTTTAACCGCGTATTGACACTGAACAATCTAGGTTTCGTTCTATAACTGGGCCGCGCGGGATTAGCTGAGCGGTCTAGGGCGCTACAGTCATGGACTTTGCGGCTGGTCCCGGCGGAGGTTCGAGTCCTTCCTCGGGCATGGGTGTGTGTGTTTCTCCTTATGATAGTTTAGGTTAAGTAGTGTTTAAGCTTAGGGACTGATGACAGCAGTTAAGTCCCATAAGATTTCACACACATTTGAACTCTTTTTTTTTTCTATAACTGGCGGATGAAATTTTGCTGTCTTGGCCGGTAATATATAGACAATACTTTGAATTTTCATATTACAGTACTTCTTTTCTTAATTACGGGACCTGATGATGTCAGAATATGAAACATGAGTGGTTAGTATCCCCGCCTGTTTCGCGGGACACCAGGGTTCGATTCCCCGCCGCGGAAATGCAATTTTTATGTCGCAAAACTGCGTGAATATTGCACGTGTGGGCCGAAAGAGCATAAAATTTGCGATCAAGGAGTGTAGTTTCTGCAGAATCTTAAAAAATGCTACGTCTTAGGAAATGGTTCTCGCATTCTTCACATGACGTCGTCGTTTCAGAATTACAGGACCAAATAATGTTACAAATAAAAAGTTATTGAGCGATCTAGACAGTATGATTCCCAAAAGTTCATAATGATGGTCCACTCATTCCAGGATCATTTGTTTTGTTAATACTTGGGAACATGACATAACATTATGCTGTGCCAGTTAAATGTACATATAACTGTAACTAACAACTTTTACCGATCTTCTCACAACACTTTTCGCAGGATTATCTTTCCATCACCAGGTAAATTTATTTAAACAGACAAGACAATGACGTGTTTTTCGAAGTTTTCTCAAGATATTGAATAGCTCATCATGTTTTGGGATTTCACCAGGGATATTATTAACCCGGGTGTCGTTAATTCGACTGACAACCTATTAGCCATTCTTAAGGTGTGCTCTCACAGTATAAATGAAAAAATGAGAGAATAGTTACTGCACAAACCTCCCACGTTCACCTTCATAATGTCTGAAGCATTTCTGCCAGCGTTATGTATAACATGGCATGAACAGCCACTACCTAAAATGTTGTCCCCTAAGCCTTTCTTCGTTTTACTGAACACGTTGTTGGAGCCAGATCGTTCTAGGCCGCCATAAACGGCATTGACATTATCACCCCCAAATGCAACCCCTTTTATGTTTCTGAAGTATTTCCGGTTATACTTCACTGTCCGACATTTCATTCGGAAGATTTTGCATTTCAGTACGTTTAGTCTGCATGCCTTCCTTCCTCGTCCTCTCACCCTCCCCCGTCCCCCTGCCCCCATGAACTGTATAACTACAAGAAAAAGTTTATTTTCATGGTTGCTTGCGTCAGTAGTAACACTAAGAAAAGTAATGCCGTCCAACTGAACTTTTAACTGATCTGGGCACTCGGGGGTTAAGACATTGCTGAGTATTGGCTTTACATTTTGTTCGATCGCAAGAAAAATTCCTTGCAATGTTGGAGTCACCGAAAGCGTTTGCAACCAATCTTTTGATACAATCGCCGCGCGGGATTAGCCGAGCGGTCTTAGGCGCTGCAGTCATGCACTGTGCGGCTAGGCCCGGCGGAGGTTCGAGTCCTCCCTCGGTCATGGGTGTGTGTGTTTGTCCTTAGCATAATTTAGGTAAAGTAGTGTATAAGCTTAGGGACTGATGACCTTAACAGTTAAGTCCCATAAGATTTCACACATATTTGAACTTTCTTTTTCTTTTTTTCTTTTTTTTTTTGTACAATCCATCGAGATAAAACTCTGATGATGGTTCGCGGTATAAAATGCATACGCTGCGTTAACTGCTGCTATCTTCAGGTCACTTTCACTTTAGGCTTACGTTAAGATCTAGCGATTTTTCGTGATGTGCCTTGTGCTTCTTTTGTTTTATTTTTTTGTGCGTTTTGCTATTGACATGATCCATAATATCTGATCTCCCACCCTGTGATACAGAGAAGAAACACTTGCAAGTAACTTAAGATAAGACCAATAATAAGCTGTATAGAAGATACCAGTCGTGTGTGGGCGCAGGACGCAAAGTTGGCCGGCCGGTGTGGCCGTGCGGTTCTAGGCGCGTCAGTCCGGAACCGCGTGACCACTACGGTCGCAGGTTCGAATCCTGCCTCGGGCATGGATGTGTGTGATGTCCTTAGGTTAGTTAGGTTTAAGTAGTTCTAAGTTCTAGGGGACTGATGACCACAGATGTTAAGTCCCATAGTGCTCAGAGCCATTTTGAACGCAAAGTTGCAGGCTCTGGACGCATTGTTTTCTTCCACATTTTATTTATATCTGAGACTTGCTTCCACGTCAAAAATTTGTGAAATGTGTGTGAAATCATATGGGACCTAACTGCTAAGGTCATCAGTCCCTAAGCTTACACACTACGCAACCTAAATTATCCTAAGGACAGACACACACACCCATGCCCGAGGGAGGACTCGAACCTCCGCCGGGACCAGCCGCACAGTCCATGACTGCAGCGCCCGAGACCGCTCGGCTAATCCCCCGCGGCAACCTCCACGTCAAGCATACTTCCTCACATGCAGTTCTTCCTTCTCGTAAAAATAGATAGCCATTCAGGCAATTCTCCGTAAATTTGCATTTACAGTTTAGGCATATTCGAAACATTCTCTACACTTACAACATCTAATATCAATGACGATGCCACCACCATGGCCGACTAGAAGTGCGGTACTCTACCGTAGGGGAGTGAAGCTGAAGCTCAGGTCACCGTGCCACGACAGTCGACGATCGCCTGAAATGTTGACAACCTAATTTAATCTCTCCCAATTTATGTCCAGTCTCAGTTTTAGTCCACCACATGACACCTGACAGAACAACAACTAGATATGGAGGCCCAAAACGCGGGAGTTTTTTATTGTTTTATACATTTGCAGACGGGCATTGAAAAAGAACATTAAAAACCGGGGGGGGGGGGGGAGGACCCGGATAAACCGGGTGATTTTGTAACCCTAAATGGGCGTGAGAAATCGGGGAAACTAGCTGGCGGCTATCTTTGTCATGATCAAAATGTCCTGCTGGATCTGGAAAACTGATGTAAGACTAATTTATCTGCTATCGTCTCCGTTTAATACGCCGGTCTACAAGCGCCTGGGCGTCCACTTTTGTTGGGATCTTCAAAAAATAGTCTCCAACTTTCTTCTTCGTCATTCAGGCTGGTTTGACCACCTCCGAAGAGTCTCTGCCAGCTAACCACTGTGCGATATGATAGTTTATTGTTGCCGAACATTGTAATTTACCTTTTCGTTATGTCCCTAGATTGACTTGATGTCAACACTGTAATGCTTTGTTCAGGTCCTCGCTATAACTAAATTACTCTTCCGTCTCTAATTGACGTTGTAGCCTACGAACCGTTAAACCCTGCATTACTTCTAGTGTCGTCAAGGTTTCCACGTTTTGTACGTGGGACGCAAAGCCACATACACACGGTACGTGCAGCACGCGACTTGCACCTGACGCCGTACCCCTGGCGGCGTGGTCGGTTGTTCTCGCGGCCTGCGAAAGGGCTGGAGCCGCTGGCGCCGCAGTAACTCTAGAAGTCTTTCAGGAGGCCTGTACTCGTGTTTCCTCAGGTTCTGCGTCACGAGCCGAGATGAATGGCTTCTCTCTGTGGGCCAGACGCGGCGAGCTTCGCGGGTAACACAACACGCACGCGATGCCGCCGACCTTAACCAGCTTCCCAAGGGCAAACTGGTGCGCTCCTGCCGGCTCCCTGCGTTCTTGAATTCCGACGCGTTCTGCTTTCGCTGGCCCTTTCTTCCTCAGTTTTTCCCATCACTACTCCCGGCCAGACTTTGGAACAAAGTTATCTCAATAGTTGCGCATGAATACCGCCTGGCTTATTCTCTTTCTGAAGCGTTCGTGGACAGAATAAATGTTCAACGTGTCCATCGCTGCCAAAAAGTTGAATAAGTAAATCTAGATGCGAAGTACTAACTTGACTGCATAGTGCTGAGTTAGACAAAGTAGTAGTAACTTCCAATATATGCTCTCCGAGGTAGGATCGATGATACGCCTGCACCTCAGATCTGAGTGCTAAGGGCTATTAACGAATGTAAAAAATTACATAAAATAAAAAATGCTGAAATTAAGGGTGTACAAAATTTCATAAAATTTAAAAAATGCAAAAATTAAGAAAGCGCCTTCTAACAATACCACCACTTGCAAAGTAGGTTAGAAATCAGATTAATAATGTTGCTCACGCAGTATATATTCGCATTATCGGGCAACAACAAAGTTATTGACTGTGGATGCTATCGTGAGAATGGAAATAATGAAGTCACAGCAAAAAAGTCATTAATTTTGGCACTTATCTTGAATGGATTCCCACGTAGTTTTCGGCGAAATTGTTATGGCTCACCTTGTTGATTCTAGGGTGATTCCACTTTGATTGCTAGAAGGTCCAGATCTGTATTTTAGCAATATTTGAAGACCTAACAAATGCATTTTTCAGGAAATTCTTAATGATCAAACAATCCCAGATCAGAACAATGGTATGGTAGAAATAATTTTTGACTTGGTGTTCACGATCCACATTTTTATTAAACTTCTTGTAAATTCACATATACTTCTTCTTAATTGTCACATCATCCAGAAAACAATTTTGTATCAATCTTCATATATTTAATTCCCACTTTAACCAAACACAAGACTTGACTGTTCTTTTACCAAGCGAAATAACAACTTAACCTCTGCAAAGTGAAACAAAGACTGCTCTGTGCGCATTCGCTCCAAAACGGTTACAAGTAAGTCAAAGATTATGACAATCTCACAAAAATATATACACACAAGAACCATATCACTACAATATATCGATCCATTGGACTACCTATACATTAATAAAACCAAATGTGAATATTGTCACAAAAATATGTCTGTTACTTCGCAGAAAAGTAGTACGATATTACTGGTATCGAGAACTGAGGTTGGAGTGCCGTAATGGTCACGTAAATAAAGAACCATTACACCCTGAACCAAGAAACAATATAACATATGAAATTTAATTGCATGGAAGAACGACGAAGAAAAAAATGTCAGAACAGCGATTGCCACTCCAAGATATGAAATATGTACCACACGGAAAAAAAGTCTTGGAAGATACAAGACGAGCTGTCATGATTGGTTGACCAAGGAAGACGAAGCTTCATGTCTAACTCCCGAAAGTAGCGATGATGAAGATGCAATAAAATCGTGGAGTTGCAACAAAATTTTCAGATAATGAGATCACGCTAGGCGGAAAGCATAACGAGAGGGTGTATCAAAAAGGTCTACTACTCCGGCAGTTGGTATTAATAATGGAACACTCATCCATTTACCGCTACGAAAGCACGTGGCACAATATAAAATAAAATAAAATTGTGGTGCGTAACATGTGAAACCGATATAACATTCAGAGATTCTTGTAATTCTCTCCGGCCAGTCCTTGCAGACTCGCAAAGCTGAATATAATAATTAAAATTACATCAGACCGCTTCAATCTGAATGAAAGCCTTAGTCCCTGATCTTTACAAAGATATAGTGCTATCCACTAAACATAAGGAAAGACACAAAGATACTTAAAAGGCATCTCAACCTTAATTATTTCAATAAGGCGATCGTTTAAACTGTTACGCGCGCCTGAAATAATTTGAAATGCAATTGAAAATGTTATTCACTGTTACAAATGTAATGCCCAGAAAACGTCAATTTAGTCCTTGAAAACGGAGCACTGAAACGCGTTCGAATAATACAGGAAAATAAAGTGTTGTAAGACGGTGCCTGCTAACAAAAATATTTCTAACGTGTAAGTCAGTCACGGACAAGCCGTGGCGTAATTTCTGTTTTTTTATAATAATACTCTTAGCTACAACTTCACTCCACAGTATACTATTCAGCCGTTTCATTGCTGCCCCAACCCGACCAATCCTACTCACAGTTTCTCCGATACTTGTTATTGATATTCCCAGGTATTTGTATATGATTTTTTTGCGTTATCGATCTTCTGACTGGTTTGAACGGCCCACCACGAATTCCATTCCTGCGTCAATCTCTTCATCTCAGAGTAACACACAACCTACCTCTTCAATTATTTGCTGGATATTTTTCAGTCTCCCATTTCCTCTACAGTTTTTACTCTCTGCAGCTACCTCTAGTATCATTGGAGTTATTTTCTAACGTCTTGACAATTGTCCTATCATCTTGCCCCTTATTCTTGTCAGTGTTTTCCTTATATTCCTTTGCCGGCCGGAGTGGCCGAGCGGTTCTAGGCGCTGCAGTCTGGAACCGCGTGACCGCTACGGTCGCAGGTTAGAATCCTGCCTCAGGCATGGATGTGTCTGATGTCCTTAGGTTAGTTAGGTTTAAGTAGTTCTAAGTTCTAGGGGACTGACGACCACAGCAGTTAGGTCCCATAGTGCTCAGAGCCATTTGAAACATTTTTAGCCATATATTCCTTTCCGCGCCAATTCTCCGGAGGACCTCCTTATTCCTTACCTTATCAGTCCGCCTAATTTTCAATATTCTTCTTCTATAGCACCCATTCTCAGATGCTTTTCCCGCAATCCATGTTTCACTACCATACGATGCTGTGCTCCAAAGGTGCATTCCGAGAAATTTCTTCTTCAAGTAAAGGCGTATGTCAGATACTGGTAGACTTCTCTTAGCCATGAATGCCCTTTCTGCCAGTGCTAGTCAACTTTTTATGTCGTCCTTGCTCCGTCCATCATGGGCTATTTTGCTGCCTCGGAAGAAGACTTCCTTAACTTCGTCTACTTCGTGATCGCCAATTCTGATATTAAGTTAATCTCGACGTTCTCATTTCCGCTACTTCTCATTACTTTCGTCTTTCTTCGATTTACTCTTAATCCATGTTCTGTACCAATTATACTGTACATTCCATTCAACAGATCCTGTAATTCTTGTTCTCTTTCACTGAGGATAGCAATATCATCAGCGAATCTTACCATTGATATCCTTTCACTCTGAATTGTAATCCCGCATTTGAATCTTCCTTTTATCTCCGTAATTATTTCTTCGATTTACCAGCAGGGGCGAAAGACTACGTGGTTCAAATGGCTCTGAGCACTATGGGACTCAACATCTTAGGTCATAAGTCCCCTAGAACTTAGAACTACTTAAACCTAACTAACCTAAGGACATCACACACACCCATGCCCGAGGCAGGATTCGAACCTGCGACCGTAGCAGTCCCGCGGTTCCGGACTGCAGCGCCAGAACCGCTAGTCCACCGCGGCCGGCAAAGACTACATCTGATTTACTTAATTTCCGTATGCATTCGTATGTTCCGTCGAGAAGAAATCGTGCAAATAACAGCTCTCACGGAGGCGTACAAGCAGTTATACTCCGCCCATACCATTCCTGACTGGAATGGTAAGAAAAATTAACACCTGCTACAAAAAAAGATACCTTCTTGTACGTATTTCGCAGGGATTCGCTCTGTTTGTACGCAGATAACAGGGGATATTAAACGCATTCGAAGATTGGCAACACTGTTTCTAACGGGTTTGCTTGACTCATGAGAGAGTGTCGCGGAATGCCGAAAAGCCTGACAAGGTACTAGAAGGTAGACGCCAATTATTGCACGAAAATCTGCTTATGTAGTTTGAGGAACCAGTTTAAGTGAAGAATCTAAATATATATACTTCTGTCCTCTACGAATCGGTCATTAGCGACCGCGAAGGCACAGCAGGACTATTAGAACACGTGCAGACTCATTTAGCCAGTAATTTTTCTGGCGCTCCGCATGCCATCGTGAAGGGAGAAACCCCAACATATGGTATAGTACTCAGTACCGTCTGTCGTGCACTTCACAGTGGTTTCCGTTGTACACTGAGGAGACATCTTATGGGATACCTTCTAATATCGTGTCGGACCTCCTTTTGCCCGGTGTGGTGCAACAGTTCGTCATGGCATGGACTCAACAAGTCGCCATGCTGTCTCTATAGTCTTCCATTATTGCGAAAGTGTTGAGGTGCAGAATTTTGTGCACGAGCTGACGCCTCTATTATGTTCTACAAATGTGCGAGGAAGCTCACGTCGGACAATCTGGGTGGCCAAATCACTCGCTCGCATTGTCCATAATGTTCTTCAAACCTTTCACGAACATCTGTGACCTGGTAACACGGTGCATTGCCATTCACAAAAATTCCGTCGTTGTTTGGGAACATAAAGTCCATGAATGGCTGCAGATGGTCTCCATCTAGGAGGACATAACCATTTCCAGCCAATTATCAGTTCAGTTGGACCAGAGGACCCAATCCATTCCATAAAAACACAGCCTACAGCGTTATGGAGCCATCACCAGCTTACAGAGTGCCTTGTTGACTTGGGTGCACGGCTTCGTGGGCTCTGCGCCACACTCAGAGCGTACCATCAGCTCTCGCCAACGGAAATCAGGTCACATCTGATGAGACGACGGTTTTCCAGGTCTAACCAATATGGCAGGAGTAACGCAGTGCTCCTCTCAAAGGCACTCGCTTCGGTCGTCTGCTGCCATAGCCCATTAACGCCAAATTTCGCCGCACTGTCCTAAAAGATACGTTCGTCGTAAGTCCCACATCGATTTCTGCGGTTGTTCCGTGCCGTGTTGCTTGTCTGTCAGTACTGACAACTCTATGCAACCTCCACTGCTGTCGGTCGTTAAGCGAAGGTAGTCGGCCACCGCGTTGTCCCTGGTGAGGGATAATGCCTTAAATTTATTATTCTCGGCACACTGTTGACACTGTGGATCACGGAATATTGAATTAGCTAACGATTTCGAAAATGGAATATCCCATGCCTCCAGCTCCAACTACAATACTGGCCATTAAAATTGCTACACCACGAAGATGACGTGCTACAGACGCCAAATTTAACCGACATGAAGAACATGCTGTGATATGCAAATTATTAGCTTTTCAGAGCATTCACACAATGTTGGAGCCGGTGGCGACACCTACAATGTGCTCACATGAGAAAAGTTTCCAACCGATTTCTCATACACAAACAGCAGTTACCGGCGTTGCCTGGTGAAACGTTGTTGTGATGCCTTGTGTAAGGAGGAGAAATGCGTACCATCACGTTTTTGACTTTGATAAAGGTCGAATTGTAGCCTATTGCGATTGCGGTTTTTCGTATCGCGACATTGCTGCTCGCGTTGGTCGAAATCCAGTGACTGTTAACAGAATATGGAATCGGTGGGTTCAGGAGGGTAATACGGAACGCCGTGCTGGATCCCAACGGCCTCGTATCACCAGCATTCGAGATTACAGGCATCTTATCCGCATGGCTGTAACGGATCGTGCAGCCACGTCTCGATCCCTGGGTCAACAGATGGGAACATTTGCAAGACAACAACCACCTGTATGAACAGTTCGACGACGTTTGCAGCAGCGTGGACTATCAGCTCGGAGACCATAGCTGCGGTTACCCATGACGCTGCATCACAGACAGGAGCGCCTGCGATGGTGTACTCAACGACGAACCTGACTGCACGAATGGCAAAACGTCATTTTTTTCGGATGAATCCAATGTCTGTTTACAGCATCCTGATGGTCGCATCCGTGTTTGGCGACATCGCGGTGAACGCACATTGGAAACGTGTGTTTGTCATCGCCATACTGGCGTATCACCCGACGTAATGGTATGGGGTGCCATTGGTCACACGTCTCGGTCACCTCTTGTTCGCATTGACGGCACTTTGAACAGTGGACGTTACATTTCAGATGTGTTACGACCCGTGGCTCTACCCTTCCTTAGAGCCCTGCGAAACCCTACATTTCAGCAGGATAATGCACGACCGCATGTTGCACGTCCTGGATACAGAAAATGTTCGACTGCTGCCCTGGCCAGCACATTCTCCAGATCTCTCACCAATTGAAAACGTCTGGTCAATGGTGGACGAGCAACTGCTCGTCACAACACGTCAGTCACTACTCTTGATGAACTGTGGTATCATGTTGAAGCTGCATCGGCAGCTGTACCTCTACACGCCATCCAAGCTCTGTTTAACTCAATGCTCAGGCGTATAAAGGCCGTTATTACGGCCAGAGGTGGTTGTTCTGGGTACTGATTTCTCAGGATCTATGCACGCAAATTGCGTGAAAATGTAATCACATGTCAGTTCTAGTATAATATATTTGTCCAATGAATACTCGTTAATCACCTGCATTTCTTCTTGGTGTAGTAATTTTAAGGGCCAGTGGTGTACCATTCCGAATTCGAAGTCTCTTAATTCCTGTCGTGTCTCGGAAACATTTCCACACGAATCAGCTGAGTACAAATGACAGCGGGCGGACACGCCCTGCGCGTCGTTTCCATCGCCTCACAAAATAAACTGCGCCACGGGGGCCGGCGAGATTACACTTTGTACATGCGCTACTACCGCCATTTGTGCATGTGGATATCGCTATCTTGATATCCCACTACTTTTGGCACCCCAGTGTAGATGCAGATACAGATATTCTCCGGGGTGGAGAAAAGCGGGCGTCCAGCTGTTGTGGAGAACTTCCTGGCTGTTGAATTAGGCAAGCGTGACGCAGCTGCCGACTTGTATGTTAGCCGACAAGAGGGTGTAAATGCGCCCTCGATCTTTACACGCTCCTCGGCACGTCATCCGCGTCCTCCCACGCAGCCCTGCGCCTAGGGTGGCGTCACGATTCAGAGACTCCCCGCGGCGTGCTCCGTATCCTACCCAACCTCCCCTCTACTTCCCCTCCCACCCACTACCTGCTAGGGTCCGGAGGCGCCCCACATGGCGCCAATTACAGCCACCTACAACTCCTCACGCACCTCCGTCCCTCTCCCATCCTTTCCCCCAGACACACCTTCGTTATTGTTTCTGATGGAGACGCACCCTCCTGCCCCCCCCCCCCCCCCTTCTCTGGTTATTATTATTTTTTTGTCGCATCTGAGATTGAGTGAGCAACCTGTAACGTCCACGATATGGAAATGAAAACCGATATATCATGTCACTTTTTTTCCTCGTCGTTTTTTTTATCTCGCCGGCCCCCGTGGCGCAGTTTATTTTGTGAGGCGATGGAAACGACGCGCAGGGCGTGTCCGCCCGTAGTTTTCGGGGCGCGGCCTCCAAGCGTCGTCGTCCCGGGACTGCTACTGTGCGTCCCATCCGGACGTCGTTAACCGCGGCGCGGATGGAGCCGTTCACTTACACGGAAACGCCATTCACGGGAACGACTACTGCGCCACGCCCGTCAGGGATTCCTCCAGCGTGTCCGACGCGACACCAATCGACGCCTCGCCAGCTGCTGAGGCTACATCTGTTGCCGTTAAGATGGGAACCTCTCGCCTCTAAATTTCCTACGAGTATTATACACATAAAATGGTGGTCTGGTTCCGTAACAGGTAGCACATATTGTCCCCTCTCCCCCTCACACTAACTCTCTCTCTCTCTCTCTCTCTCTCTCTCTCTTTCTCCCTCTCCCTCCCTCCCTCCCTCCCTCCCTCCCTCCCACGCCGCGCTGCCCAGTCTCCCATCCTTCTTACAGCTCGAACTAATTGAAGAACAGACCTTTTTATCTCAAAGACTTTGGGTTTAAATTACAGTGGAAACTCGATTAACCGTCATCTTCGGGATCGTGGTAGTGACGGTTGAGAGAATAGACGGATAACAGAAACACTGTATTCCTCCAAAACATAACCTCAATCAATTATTTTATGTATAGACACATATCACTCTCACAGTAATATAATAATATTTCGGAGCGAAAACAAATTAAACACGATTGAAATAGCAAAACATCCGTACAGTAGCTACAAAAATTGCAAAATACGTTTGTTGTTCATTTCAACAGCCTTGGCCATTATTATAGGCCCTGAAAGTGGAATCCCCTGACTTCTTGCTTGCATAAACCATCGGTACATTGCAGTGTCCAGTACATCATATTTTGCAGGTTTCATTGTCTTTCTTGTTCGCACATCTCCATCCATGCTCTGCATTGTTGACACATGTTGTTCTATTTTATCAGCATCACGTTTTATATCGTTAACTGTTATTCTTCCAATACCATAAATCAGCGCTACACTTGTCGCAGTTTCGCCCTTTCTTAAGCGTTATATAATTTCAAGTTTTTGATTCAGTCCTAAAACAGCACGTTTACGTTATTCAGACATTTTATCAAGTCACTGTATCACACACACCTGCACTAAATACGGTAGTGCAAAATATTAGTCAACAAAGCTTATTCAAGTGGAAAACACGTAACACGGCACAGCCCGCTAGATACTGCGACAATTAGTCTTCTCGCCACAACTGGAAACCGATCCAGGGTTGATTGTTGACCCACACTTGAGACAAAGACAAGAAAAGGGGGAGCTGTGTTAGCACGTCAGCTGAAGGTCATATTTTATGTACCATTCTACGGCGGGCGGATACATTCACTCCCCACTAAAATAGAGTAAATAAACAAAGCGAACGCGTCACTGCACCTTAGAGCATTCTGTTATTACAGTGTTATTATGCTGTTACAGCAGTGACGGTTAACAGAAACTGACGGTTTAAAGAGTGACGGTTAATCGAGTTTTTACTGTATTGATAAAATATGCTATAGCAATTTAGGCCATTTAGCTATTTTCAGGACGAACCAGCGAAAATTATGTGCTTCACCACATCATTTTTTTAAAAATATTCCGAGACTAGCTGTTAGCCTCCAATGGCCGCAGTGGTAACACCCGTTCCCGTCAGATCACCGAAGTTAAGCGCTGTGGGGTGGGCTAGCACTTGGATGGGTGACCATCCGGTCTGCCGAGCGCTGTTGACAAGCGCGGTGCACTCAGCCCTTGTGAGGCAAACTGAGGAGCGACTTGATTGAAAAGTAGCGGCTCCGGTCTCGGAAAATGACATACGGCCGGGAGAGCGGTGTGCTGACCACATGCCCCTCCGTATCCGTATCCAGTGACGCCTATCAGCTGAGGATGACACGGCGGCCGGTCGATACCGTTGGGCCTTCATGGCCTGTTCGGGAGGAGAGCTGTTAGCCGCGCTTTATTATTGAGAGTGGTAGTGAGTGAGTATGCCACAGTGCGTGTAAGAATAACAGCTGTCCTCACTGCTTGCCTGTTCGGGTAAGCATAGCTCGTAATTGACGCCCAAATCTCTCCTGTTCCTAGCTCTGCCATCGCACAATGCGTCCCCATGCGCAGTGTCGGTGCCGAGCAGTGTGTATGTGGGGGCACAGGCAGCGCAGCTTTGCTTCGTGCTATTGAAGTAGCTATATGTTATACAATTTGTACATTATGCAACAAGTAGTTTGAAAATAGGATTGAACACCATGAAGAATATATAAGAATTTTATTCATTGCTTTGAATCGAATCACATGGCCCTGGTCAACCAATGAAAGCATTTTCGCCGTGAAACAGGTCTATTGGTAGTCTGTTAATTCCATTTCTAGAATTTGTACATACTTTGGATGTCTCAGACGCTAAGCGATAATTTTGAATCGCTTATTATTCGCGCGTAGTCTTTGGTCAGAGTAGCTGTGTCGCTGGAAGATGTGCTTGTTTTTGTCATCGCTGCTTGGCAGCGAGGAGCGCGGGAGTTCTAAAGTTAGATCAGCAGTGAGATAGACCCCGAGCGGAGGACTCGTAGCAATGTAGACGTAAAGGTAAGTGCATCTGTGTTTAAGTAAAATCATTTGTGTTTGAATATTGTGAAACAGAGAAGTGATTTAGAACGAAAAGAGTATGAAGAGGAATGAAGGTAACACATATCTTTTTTTTATTGGAATTGCAATCGCGAATAGTTAGGATTCATTGCTGAATGAGATATCCACATCAGGGAAATTCACGTTCTTCATTAAAGACTGAGTAATTTTCGCTGTAACGTATTACTTTTCATGTTCATTAATGATTTGTCTAACATTTGTGAGAGTAAGAGTCTGGTATATACCTTGCCCTTTCTCAGTGTTAATGAGTGTTTTAACATGAATTGCGTACAAGTAATAACATATCAGATAATTTAAGAAACGGTTTGTTAAAGAAATATTTCTCCTAAGAGCATTGTCCACAACATCGATTCAAGTCAGTTTTATTTAAAGGAGTGTCTCACTCAATGATGTGTATAAAATAGTTTACTTGCTGTCTGGAGCATTGCACAAAGCTCTCAGCAACTGTAGTTAGCAAAAATTTGCAGCTGCCGCACATAGAGCAGGAAGCAACGGTTTCCAAGCAATTACATTACAAGGTAAGATATTTTCACTTCAGGATCAGTTTACTACGAAAATTATCAACGCACAGGGACCATTTCATGAACAGAATTATTAGGCAGATAGTTAACACACGGGGACCACTTTGTTTAATTAAAGATATTAACAGTAAAGTTTAGGATTTAATCTGTTTCCACTTTTTTAGAAAGATTATAAAACAGTTCCAAATTCATGTTGATTCTGGCAGGCAGATATATTTGGTTTATCTCGCAGTTGTAAATGCATAAATTCATTCAAATTTAAACGACAGAAAAGTTGCAACCAAGCCAGTTCTAAAATCAAATCAAATGAAAAGAACTATTAAAAGAAATTTTCAGCCAATATGATAAAGATGAAAAGTCAAAGAGTAAATATTTTTCCATAATTCACGTAATATCCTTCAAATCAGTCACTATCTTCTGCTACGCAGTTTCTAAAGTTGCTTATGTACTTCCCCTGGGTTCAGGGTATCTCCATACCAGGTTTCATCGAAATTGGTTCAGCAGGTTGGTCGGGAAAACTTAGGAGACACAATTACTTTTGCGTTTATAATGTGGGGATATAACCTCTATGGACTTCCGTCCCTAAGAATATCGTTGCAAAAACAGTATCTCTGGACCTTGGGCAGTGTGTTCTGAGATGCCAAGTGTAAGTTTTATCTGACCTTATAACGTATATAAGTGAGTATCGTGTATGTGAATCGGTAGCGTTGACGGTCATTACGCATCATGAATATCGTGTTCGTTACCCAGTCCTTACAGTAATATTAGTGAGGGTAGTACTTTCAGTTACTGTATCTTCTTTTTCGTGATCCAATATCGATGAAATAAAGTATGTACTGTGCAGCAAGCTATGTTCATGTTACCTGTGAAAATCCCATGAAAATTCATCTCGTAGCTCTGGAGATTAGCATGTACAAACAGAGAAGCAGATACGAGGGTTTTAGTTAAAACTTTAAATCACGATATCTTTTTTCCCCATAGATCGGTTTTGATTAAATAGAGCCTACACGATGCCCATGCTACCTGCGAAAACCCCATTAAAATTTGTCCAGTAGTTTCGGATAAATGTGTTCAAAGAAGCAGACACAACAGTCAATAAACATATTGCTTCCTTCTATCCATACAGGTTGTTAGGGATATAAATGCAGACATTTCTATTGATGACTGAAGATAGTATACTGAACAACCCTACGTCAGTATTTACTTCATGTGCGGAGTAATAATTGCAGTTATTACAAATAGTATGTTTTTAGGTTGGTTAGTACCTCCAGGTACAAGCGAGCCTTAATGATTATTTTGCTCTAGGCAGCAGGTTAGGTATTGGAGTACGGACACGTGGACGCAAAACGGGAAGTCTTTACCGACAGGCAGAGTGCACTTCGTGGCACAGTTACGATCGTGTGTAAAACTTCAGGTAGGTAATTATGCGATGTGTTTGCGGGAAGACTGCTAGATGCAGAGAAAAAATAAGTAACAAACTGAAGTAGGTATATATTAAGGTATCACTTATCAACCTCTAACTCTCTGTCTTGTGAAGTGGGTCTCGAGGTAAAATTAGTAATTCGATCTCACATGGACACTTAACAACGTTCGTCCTTCCTACAACACCATCTGTAACTGGACAGGTCAGTGAGTAAGTGAAGGTGGTACATGAAATACTCCTTCCATTATGCGTTTATAGCGATTATAGGTGAATATGTAATTGCGATGGAATCATTAAGCTTGATGAGAGTCATTAATAATATTACCAGCTGACCTACACCGATACCGTTTACGACCCGCTCTCCTGCTTTCCAAACTTTACACAAAAACCTTTCTGCATACGTACCTGGACTAACACTCCTGGAATGAACGACGAAGACAGAAAAATAGCTTCGCACAGGAACTCTTTTCGCGATGAAAGTTTCAGTCTTCAATGGAATGTTGACCGTTACACGGTAGTCCGTACCGGAGCGTTCGATTTCCGTGACATACGCTCTTACCCAGGGAGCCGTCAAGTCGTTAAAGATCTGTCCTCGAAAGACAAGTGTTTCTGTTGTAAATGTGCCAAAAGATATGGATGCTTGAAACACACACAGAGAGAGAGAAACAAATACATATTTCTATTAAGCTGATTCCCAGAAATTCCTTTACCCTAAATCAAGTTAACTAGGCCTATTTCCAGTAGCCATCCGTTAGACTTCAGACTTTTTTTACGTCAGGTTACCGCTCATACTGATTTTACTTTGACATGTTTTCACCAGATACATTTTAGGCTTCGTTAACCTTAATGAATTGTTTTATTTTGCAGACACTTTGCTCCCCGTTTGCTCCTTCGCACAGTTCTGAACTGCTGTTAATGCTGTCTTCAAACTACTGTTCATTAAATTTGCTCTCTAATTAGAGTTTAATGTTACGTTGTGATAGTGCCAAGCATTCAGCTTAGTTGTTTTCCTTGCTCGGCCTTCTCCTTTGTTACGGAAAAACGCAGCCGTTCGACGTACGTATACTCCGCGGAGAACAATTACAGTGAGGCACACCCGTAGTTAGCTCTAATCGTTTTCTGCAACTGCATTCCGAATGCGTCGCTAGCAAGAAGAAAATATCTCGAGCCCTCTTACCAGAAGGCAAGAGAGATTCCTTCCCCATTACCTTTCGCTGCTGAGGCGTCCGAGGAAATTTCATTGTTGTTTTTTTTTTAATTTCATTTATTTTGTTTTTGTGTCTGTGGGTGTGCGGCTGCTCCTCCCATCCTCCGTTGATTTACGTCTCGGGGAACAGCCATCGCCAGTAGCTCTGGTGTCCGTGTAGTGGCAACACTGGCGCGCACCTCTGTCAGTCGCTAAAGACGCTGCCTGCACTCGGGCCGTGAGAACGAACGTAGACGTGCAACTGCACGAGGTTTGTGTATTATCACGTTACAGACCATTCAAAGCCAGAATGGCAGAACCAGAGGCGTTAGATTTTTGCCGCGTGGACGTGAAAATATCCCGCGAGACAAGATCGTTCTCTACCTCGCAACCACAACTTAAGAAACACCGTACAGGATTACATCGATAGTAGATGAAACCCGTATTTAGTAATTTTTGTGTTATAGCTTGCATACTAATAATATATACTATTTCAAAGCGCCGGCACATTCAGAATCGATAATCTACCATTCTTTTTCTAATAAAAAGACGGAAAAGAACATGTCGTTGGATAAAAGCTTTCCGCATTTGGCGCTTTCAAATGGTTAAAATGGCTGTAAGCACTATGGGACTTAACATCTGAGGTCCCCTAGACCTAGAACTACTTAAACCTAACTAACCTAAGGACATCACACACATCCATCCCCGAGGCAGGATTCAAACCTGCGACCGTAGCAGCAGCGCGGTTCCGGACTGAAGCGCCTAAACCGCTCGGTCACAGCGGCCGGCTTGGCGCTTTCCACATGCACCTTGTGTGAAAGTATAACGTTTGAAGGCACCAGGGCGTTGAAGGTATATCACAAACGCGTGGCTTTTGTTATAATTTGCTATAATTGTCAGATAATGAAACATCGACACATCGGAGGCTAAAGTCTTTAGAATACCCTAAGATCAAGGACATAGACTCAAATAACATGTGTCAGTTCATTACTTGCTTAATTTAGTTTGAACAATTTGTTGATAATGGTTAAGTTATACATCTACATTTGTACAACGTTGTAATCCACTGAGCACAATAAAAATTTTTTTGTGAAAATGCTGGTGTGTAGCGAATAGAGATTTTTTCACTTTGAAACGGAAAGTTGCTCATTCACATTCAGCTTTTTACATTTTTTTTTCAAATTCAGCGTCATATATTCCAAAAGATTATCAATTATTTTTTAATAGAAATATAGTCCGGAATATCGTATTATATGTGTTAATAATGGTAGTCTCCATTCAGGAATGAGTTTGCTCGATGTTGTGAATGTGTCAGAGAACGAAGCCCCATTTACTGCAAGATGGTTGTCTGTATCACTGCTTGATTTCCTCGTAGTTCAGAGCACCGTATACCACAGACAGAACGACTAAAATAGTATATGGACAATGGAGCAAATGAGTGCTTCAGTAGATGCGGTGAGCCGGCCGATGTGTGCTTTAGATCGGAGTTAATAACTCCAGTGGTGTGACAAACCTTATTTTTAAATATTCACAGTCTATGTAACATTGAAAGTAGAAAAAGTGGCGGGAGCAAAAGGGAAGTAATCTGAACAGCTGCTCTTCGACAATCGCTATTAGGGCTGTTTTACGCACTTCTATTTTGGTAAACAAGGTGTGTGATATGAGCACGAGGTATGGCCGACGACTGCCGCTGGAAAGAGGTGTGATCGCAAATCACGATCAGGAGCACAGTTCATGAGATGAACGAGATCGTATCAGCACGTACACCATCTGCGTTTGGCGTTTTACACGTTGAGAGACACGTCTTTTGTGAGGAGGGCAAAGGGTCGTGGGGCAGAACTGGTGCACAATGCGAAGTGCAGTAATCGTCAATCACGATGATGAAAACACGTTCCATGTGATATACCAGTTCGCTTCAAAACTTTCAACAAACTCGTTGGAAACTACACTACTGGCCATTAAAATTGCTACACCATGAAGGTGACGTGCTACAGACGCGAAATTTAACCGACAGAAAGAAAATGCTGTGATATGCAAATGATTAGCTTTTCAGAGCATTCACAAAAGGTAGGCGCCGGTGGCGACACCTACAACGCGCTCTCATGAGAAAAGTTTCCAACCGATTTCTCACACACAAACAGCAGCTGGTGAATCGTTGTTTTGGTGTCTCGCGTAAGGAGGAGAAATGCGTACCATCACGTTTCCAACTTTGATAAAGATCGGATTGTAGCCCATCGCGATTGCGATTTATCGTATAGCGACATTGCTGCCGCGTTGGTCGAGATCCAATGACTGTTAGCAGAATATGGAATCGGTGGGTTCAGGAGGGTAATACATAACGCCTAGCTGGATCCCGACGGCCTCGTATCACTAGCTGTCGAGATGACAGGCATCTTATCCGCATGGTTGTAACGGATCGTGCAGCCACGTCTCGATCCCCGAGTCAACAGATGGGGACCTTTGCAAAGACAACAACCATCTGCACGAATAGTTCTACGACGTTTGCAGCAGCATGGACTATCAACTCGGAGACCATGACTGCGGTTGCCGTTGACGCTGCATCACAGACAGGAGCGCGTGCGATGGTGTACTCAACGCCGGACCTGGGAGCACGAATGGCAAAACGTCATTTTTTCGGATGAATCCAGGTTCTGTTTACAGCATCATGATGGTCGCATCCGTGTTTGGTCACATTGCGGTGAACGCACATTGGAAGCGTGTATTCGTCATCGCCATACTGGCGTATCACCCGGCGTGATGGTATGGGGTGCCATTGGTTACACGTCTCGGTCACCTCTTGTTCCCACTGACGGCACTTTGAACAGTGGACGTTACATTTCAGATGTCTTACGACCCTTCATTCGATCCCTGCCGGCCGAAGTGGCCGTGCGGTTAAAGGCGCTGCAGTCTGGAACCGCAAGACCGCTACGGTCGCAGGTTCGAATCCTGCCTCGGGCATGGATGTTTGTGATGTCCTTAGGTTAGTTTAACCAGTTCTAAGTTCTAGGGGACTAATGACCTCAGCAGTTGAGTCCCATAGTGCTCAGAGCCATTTGAACCATTTGAACCATTCGATCCCTGCGAAACCCTACATTTCAGCGCGATAATGCACGACCGCATGTTGCAGGTCCTGTACGGGCCTCTTTGGATACAGAAAATGTTCGACTGCTGCCCTGGCCAGCACATTCTCCAGATCTCTCACCAATTGAAAACGTCTGGTCAGTGGTGGCCGAGCAACTGGCTCGTCACAATACGGCAGTCACTACTCCTGATGAACTGTGGTAACGTGTTGAAGCTTCATGGGCAGCTGTACCTGTACACGCCATCCAAGCTCTGTTTGACTCAATGCCCAGGCGTATCAAGGCCGTTATTACAGCCAGAGGTGGTTGTTCTGGGTACTGATTTCTCAGGATCTATGCACCATAATTACGTGAAAATGTAATCACATGTCAGTTCTAGTATAATATATGTGTCCAATGAATACCCGTTTATCATCTGCATTTCTTCTTGGTGTAGCAAATGGCTCAGATGGCTCTGAGCACTATGGGACTCAACATCTTAGGTCATCAGTCCCCTAGAACTTAGAACTACTTAAACCTAACTAACGTAAGGACATCACACACACCCATGCCCGAGGCAGGATTCGAACCTGCGACCGTAGCAGTCCCGCGGTTGCGGACAGCAGCGCCAGAACCGCTAGACCACCGCGGCCGGCGGTGTAGCAATTTTAGTGGCCAGTAGCGTACGTTTGGTGTGCTTTTGAGGAAAACGTACCGCGTGAGAACGGCATGAGGGGACAGGGAGCGGAGCAGATGCCCAGTGCGAGGCGCGGCTGCGTCCTCCAGCGCGCACGCTCCAGTAAAGGCTAACGAACAGGTGAACGGCTGCGGAGTGATTTACGCTCCTCACAATGCGGCTTCCGCTCGCCCGCCGGAGCGGGTAATAGAATCGCGGTAATCTCACTTCTCCATCGCTCGGCCGTCCTCGGCAGACATAATGTCCCCCATTCCACCCCTCAGCACGCACCGGGCCCACAGCTTTGGACCCTGAGCTGTGTCCCTTCCCCACAGTGCAGGTGGCGGACTGCACGCGCATTGTCTCACCGCCGGCACCGGCGTGTGTTCCTTTTTGGACGCCCTCCGCTGTGCAACGTGCTGTGCGCGCCCGTTCGTCTGATATGTGCCCCTCGTAAAGCTCTCGCGCCGCCGACGGGTTAATTGAAACGGAAACGCACGGGGTCGTACATTACCTTCGCCCGGCACCCGACCAGTTAACTTCTTACCATTCATGGGCGCCGTTCACACTTCTGCGTTTTGTTCGACGCTCACGGCCTTCTTACGAGAGCAGCTCTGAGGTTACGACTCGTATATTTCGATTTTGTCGTCGAAAGGCTCGTCCATATGAAGCAACCCCCATTGTTAAGCTGTGCTGAGGAATGTACGTTATTTCCTTACTGTTATGGGCTGGTATGGGCCACGTGCAGTTTCAGTTCCTAGTCATTAGCTCTTTTCTTCTAATATTCTTTCTTTTCGCCGTGCCTCATTTTTATTTCTGCAGATCGCTTCCCACGTGTTCTCCTAATCCATCTGCCTTTGAATTCTA
The DNA here is from genome assembly GCF_021461395.2 of Schistocerca americana. Classification (NCBI taxonomy): domain Eukaryota; kingdom Metazoa; phylum Arthropoda; class Insecta; order Orthoptera; family Acrididae; genus Schistocerca; species Schistocerca americana. Next base: position 699,868,815 of record NC_060122.1, read on the forward strand.
ATTTTAATAATTTCATTCTGAATGTATCTCTTTCTGCTGCTTCTTCTGCTTGTTTGGTGTGTATTTTCAAATCTTTTTTAACTTCACGGATTCACAGAGCACGCCCTTAAGACTGCTTCAGGTAAGTGAATAATCCGAATAAAAGCTTTACCAGAACATTTCTAGCATGGCCTATCATCAGAATATCAAAAATAAACTTGATACAGTGTACCCTTCAACCCTGGACACGGTACTTCTTATTTTGACATTGCAAAGTAACAGTTATTTCAGTTACACGATACAAACGGGTCCTCAGTTTCATATCCGACAACAAATGAACGGAGGCTCGCCATCAGCCAACGCATGAAGAAGTTCTGGGAAAATAAGAAGAAGAAGATTCTACCACAGTCTTAGATTGTAAGCGGTGTAAAGTAGCCAAATTCTGTAATTTTTAAAAAAAAGTGGTTCCTTCAAGAATCTCTTATCTTTATTATTTTACAAAATGTAAAATCTCGGGGTCAATTTCCTCCTTAGGTCTGTAGTCGAAATGCTACCTTAATTTGAAGGATGGCAAAGCGCAGAACTTATCCAGCGCCTCCATAAAAAAACTCAGGCTTGGAAGCTCTGTCTTTCTGCCCCTATTATCACATGACACGCCCGTCCTAGATCTGTGTCTGGATTGTGGCGCCAAGGAGAAAGGGGACTTCATTGCACAAATATTGATCTCTAGGCTACTGATATATGTTGCCACATCGATGAAGGACACTCAATTGCGAATGTCTTTGTATTTTAGATATAGCGTTGTCATTTTTTAATTGCAGCTATCATTATATTTTAAATTACTGTAGGGGACTGGAAGGGAACCCTTTACAGATCTGTACAAAACTAGTAACCTCTGGAAAGATTACTTCTTCTCAGCACACACAAAAACCAAATGCAGGGCTAGTCGTTAATGGCTTTAAGAAAGAAGCTAGAAATGAAAGAGGGTCAGCAGCGCTACGCCCTCCCGACCTATTTAAGTGCAATACAAACAAATCAAAAGAAATGATAAACAAGAACATTGCATTAGATTTGTTGACGATATTGTAATATTAGCAGATTTAGCAAAGAAGGTGAAATATATGTGAAGAAAAAATGGCTCTGAGCACTATAGGACTTAACATCGGAGGTCATCAGTCCCCTAGACTTAGAACTACTTAAACCTAAGTAATCTAAGGACATCACACACATCCATGTCCGAGGCATGATTCGAACCTGCGACCGTATATGTGAAGAAAAACAAAACGATGTTGAATTGGCGAACAACCTGAGAACAAAAATTAAGGAGCGAATGTAGTTCTAAAGCGGGTAAAAGATTTCCATCTCTTAGGTTGCATAGCTTGAGAATAACAGATATTAGATGTCTGATCGATGTAAGAACAAAAGTACTGGTGAAGATGAAATACTTCTTGACTGATAAAGGTTTTTTTACTAATGATGAGCACCTTACTGTAGAAGTAAAGAAGAAATTTATCAATAAATTTACTTAGAACGTCTGTGAAGAGTGTTGAATGGAAACAGAGCAAAGGGCGAACTTAGAAAGGAATGATGTTGATGTGACGGAGAGACATAAAAACAGCACGGGCTGAAAAAAAAAGTCAAGTAGTAAAAGAGTTAAACGATAAAAGGGGTTGAGTACCGGAGTACAGAAAAGGAAAACTGCGTTAATTAGCCAGCCAGTTCGGTTTAACGACTTCATAAAGAACATCTACCAAAAGAAAATACTTGGAGGAAAATAAATAAATAGGCGCAAGACATTCACACCGCAAAATGTGATCAGTAAAATGAACTGCGACAGTTAACAACCGAATTGACGGAGATGGTGAGAGGCGAAGCGACAAGACGTTGGTTTCAGTGGGCGGTGGTGATGACAAAAAGCAGCAGTGAGCCAGGATTCAGTCCCGTACTGTACGGGGAGGAATGCAGTGAACAGTACAGGAAAACAAAAGGACGCGGCAGGTGGAGAGTAGGACGACGCGGTCGGCCGTCGCAGCCTCTGTGTGGGTACGACGACCCGAAGTACCCGGAAAGACGCCGCCCCTGTCGACACGGCATCGCGTGTGTGGTGACCCGAGGCTCGCTCTGGATCTGGTCGCGATAGCGTCTGCAGTACCAGCGCCGGCCGCCTAGTTCGTGTCCGCCGAGCCTCTCTGATGCTGCTGCTTCTTCTTCTTCTTCTTCTTCTCTTCCTACGTCGCTGCTGGCCTCTGCACGCACAACAGAGCGATGCTCACGCCAACACGGCACAGAGGAGCCCCAGCACTGCTGTCCGTGGTTTGCAAAGCTGTTGCCGACCCATCCCTGTGAGAATGCAGCGGTTCGTGATGTCTTTCCACTCACCATCACACCCTTGTGTTCATAAATCAGAAAATCAGCAATACCTAAGGAAAAACGTAGCTGACTGCAAAGTTGAGTAGCCAGCCGTAGTGGCCGAGCGGGTCTAAGCGCTTCAGTCCGGAACCGCGCTGCTGCTACGCTCGCAGGTTCGAATCCTGCCTCGGGCATGGATGTATGTGCTGTCCTTAGGTTAGTTAGGTTTAAGCAGTTCTAAGTTCTAGGGGACTAATGACCTCAGATGTCAAGTCCCATAGTGCTCAGAGCCATTTTTTTGCAAATGATGCCATAGTTCTAAACTTCTGAAAAAGGGCACTAAGTGCCTGAAACCGGATAAGGAAATAAAATATGTTTTATGCAACTGGTTGCGGATCATTTCGATGTCTACAACTACACCTCATTTGCTGTATGACTTCAGGTATCATTCAGGGACGTGTCAAATGTTTGTCTAATCTGTTTTATTTATGATTTTTTTGGGCAAAACAATTCACAAAATATTTCACTTTTTCTCTTTCATTTTTTCTTCAAATCCCTTCAGGCTAAACGACTTTCACCTTTCTTAATTGAAGCTAGAATTCTGCTTCTAATTACTTCCACGTCCAAGGGACGCTAAGTGGAACTTTCCTTCCTCCTGACAAAGTCGCTATAAAGTTTCCATCTCTTCACAGTGTGTCCGTCATTCCTTGATGCACGCAGGTGGGAGGTCTCCTGCACGAAGTGTTCTTTCGCGACGGTCTCGGTGGTTTTCTCCGGACCACGCGTGCCAGGCCGGCTCGTGTGCTACAGTATACCGTAGACTGCTGTGGTGCGGTAATCGGGCGTCCGCACAGCCGCAAGAAACCGCGGTGCGGCGCGGCGTTCATGCACGAATGACCCAGTTGTGCGCTATAAACAAGTGCGGGCCGTTTTATGGAGGCGGAGTAATGGTCGCCGGGAACAAACCGCTAGCTCAGTGACACGACGTCAGGCGACGTGGCAGCAGCGAGACGGCCCGGTCCGGCGCGGCCATGGGTGTCGTTTCCCTTCCTTCTTACACAAAAATAAGCTGTGATGCCTCAGGTTCCGAATGTTGTCGACGACGAGGTCATTAGATACAGAGCACGAGCTCGTACTGGGTAATGAAATCGGCCGTTTATGGCACTTGCCTTAAGCGATTAAGGGGAACTGACGCATACTTCAATATAGCTGACCGCGCGCGGAATTGTAACCTGTAGTCTGTTCTAAATTACTTCAGGATTAACAGCTACCACGAAAGTAGCAGACCGCATTCCGCCAACAACACGATATCAGTAGCTACAGTAAACACCCAATTTTGCCAAACTTTCACCCATCACCACAAGACCGCTTGCACTATTTCACTTTCAGGCATCTTGCTATCCTGTACGATCCTTGAACCCTATTGTTTTGCGTATTGTTTCTTTTTTGCTGTTGCAGAAGTTCTTATTTTATTTACCGTTACTGTTATTTGTTGCGTGGTACTGAGCAATTTCACAAATAAGTTCGTCGAAAGTTATATGAGTGGAAAAGTTCCAAGTCGTTCTCTTGGTTAGGGGATAGCTGTACGAGACCAGTCGAGGGAAAAGGTTTACGCATTATGTGCCTAGCTTGAGACTAAAGAGCTTAATAGTGACCCGCTTCTCTCTGTTAACAATGTGATCGACAGAAATGCTGCTGCTCTGAACGTAAACAAACACACTATTGTGTAGACTGACAAGGAAACGTTCGAGAAATAAAAGGAAGCTGGAAAAACATCTAATCTGGAAACTATTGGAGATACGAAGTTTCGTGGATTAGTTGATTGTGACGGCCGTCCAATCATGCCACATTTCTCGGGAAGAAAGTTTTGACGGCTGACATCATCCGTCCGTTGTTAACCACGTGACCTCCGAAGATCCACGATACACGGCCATGAGTCCTTCCCCATATTTCATTTCATCGTGGTTTTCGTGATTGGCATCAGTTACTTGTTGTTCGTTATTTATGTTATTTGTTGTTGTAAATTTTTTCGTTTCATTATTTCATTTGTTAAAATTTATAAATTTGTGATGATTGACGAAAGATTAATTGAAGCAGTGAGGCAGGAGTACCAAATTACTTCATTCATAAGGTGGATTTTTATTGCTATGAGTATGGTATTTAATATTTTACAATGAAATGCACTGAAATATCGCTGCAACTTAAAGCGAAAATGTACAGTGGATAGAATCAGATTGATTAGGCAGTTGAATTTAATTGTACGTTGTCAGGCATTTGTAATGTTTCATAAATAAATGGACTGAAACCATCAGGCACTGCAAAAGTGACAAAACTCGTTTTTTGTCAAACGTACGTCAAGTAATATATTAGAGTTGTTTGTTTAAATATTTGTCTGTGGCAGGCTTATTTATTGTTTAGTAGCTCTCTGAATTACGTGTGAAACCATTTTGGAAGCATCAGTGGTCAATATTTATGTGGTTTCACAGCTAACTCCAGTACAAATAAGGCACTTGAACCATTAAAAGCCAAATATAGTTGTAAAGGAAGTCTATAAATCTTGATGGGAAAGGTATTGAGGGAGATGTGACTATTGCATAAAAATCTGCGCCTGGACGGCAACTAAACTTAAACAAACCAATTTTTCATAGGATGTGATGACAGCTCGTAATACTGTTTTCCTTTTAGGAATTCTGGATGCAATTTCACGCAACAAATGAAAAAAACTTGGAGCTTTGAGTTTCTAAAATGTTCGTAAAAAGCAAATTCTGCTTCCTTGAACTCCCTGTATAGTGTTTGAAATTCCATCTTTCCCTAATCCGAGCTTGTGCTCCGTCTCTAATGACATCGTTGTCGACGGGACGTAAACGCTAATTTTTTCCTCTTCCTCTAAAGACCTACACTTTGACGGGACGTTATATTCTAATCTTCCTTCCCTCCTAATAATTTGACTGTACCGAAGCAACTCTTTTTTTGGTTTTTTGCTCATGTCTAATATTGTTTCAAAGATTGTCCTCGAAATGATAATGATTTAATATCAGCACCCTGGCATACACATTTTCATAGCGTCCTGTGAGCTGTGGTTTTACATCCTCGCGATCTGGGTTTTATGTAAAAAGATGAATTTATGGAGATTCGATGAAACTGGTTGGAGTTCAACTCATAGCACCTGAGGAATGCAGTTAGATCCACCAACTTCTTTACTTTAGTTTCCACATCCTCTATGAACGTGTGAAAGGTCAAAGCCGTGCTTCCGTTTAGGCTGTAAGTTTTTCTTCCAAAATTAAAATTAATTGTTACATCACGACCGGTTAAGTTTTGATCTTCACCCATTTTCAAATGATTCCCAAAAGCTGCCACATACATGAGGTGTCTTAATCTCGAGAAATACATCTCAACACGTGCCTCGGACACGTATCGACAGGAATGTCCTGAGTCGTTACTAAAGAAATATAATGCCGTCCTCAAACAACGGCAGCGTTTTAATGTGAATGACCTGTTGGTGGTGGTCAACCGTCGCCTTGCTCCCACTTATAAATGACTTATCCAGCCAGATATACTGATGCGTTTTAACGTGGACTAAGAACCATGGTTGATTTCTTACATTAGCATATTATCGTCAGAAAAAGAAGCACTAAAGGATGGAAAAAATCCGAGAACCAACTAACGATTGGTCCCAAATCTTTGGTTTGACACCACTAGCCCCCTTACATGAGTCCGCATTATAAGAACAGTACTTTTTAAATTTGATTTACTTGGTTCTTTCACGTAGCAGTCCTCAATACGTTTTCGCTGTTTAGTAGCTTTTAACTTGAAACTTCCTGGCAGATTAAAACTATTTGCTGTGCCAGGACTCAAACCCGGGACTTTCGCCTTTCGAATGCAAGTGCTCTCTGCCTGCTGAGCCACCCACGTACGACTCACGCCAGTACCTCATCTCTCGGGACGTGAGTCGAGCTCGGGCACCTCAGTTGGGAGCACTTGCCTGCGAAAGGCAAAGGCCCTGGGATCGAGTACCAGTCCGGTACACAGTTTTAATCTGACGGGAAATATCACATCAGCGCACACTCTGATACACAGTGGAAATTCACTCTGAGGTTTTTAACTGTTTCTCTATCCTCCATACAGCACTGATGCTACCGTTGTGTCTTTGGTTCTCTTCCACACACATGTATTCAAGTGAGAGGACAGCTGCGGGTCATACGAGCTGTGAAACTTCTACTTGCACAACATCCGAACTCGGAAACTCGCCTTTGCACAAACTCTTCAACTAGCAATAAGGCTGTGATTTTCTCTTGGCCACTTCGCACCACACATCAGTAAGCCGTAGTGTAGGAGTTTGGCCATGCGGGGCTGAAGAATGCTGCTACGCTGTTCTTACAAAATTTGAGAAAAAGGTAAATTAGTGTCTCAAATATTCTAACTGATAGACGGACGACCAAAAATTATTTAAAGAAAAGAAAGTATATAATGGCAAGCTTTCATTGCAAGAATTGCTATTCAAAAGATGTTTATAAGCTAACGATAAAATTTAAGCTTTGTATGAAACCCACTTCAATAAGTAAAATCTGTTCACTTCACCATTTCGTCATTGTGCAATTTTGTTCTGGGCCAAAGCTTGCCTTTCTCTGATTGTTTTAGTCAGTTTTTGGTATGGAATCAGGACCGACTCTGTTTTGCTGCATGTTAAGAGTCTGTTTGCACTCTTTTCAAGGTAGTTATTAAAAAGGAGGTATAAAGATGAGCCGATTCACACAAAGACTTGAAAGGAGAGTAAAAACTGTCGCCTGCATTTGCCAAAGCGCAGAGGATTTGTCTGTCTACGCATATTCGCGCTCTGCTACCTGTAGGGCAAGTTGCTGAATTCCGTGTGGAATGGTGAATATACTTGACGTAAGACACTTAACTTATGAAAGTGAGACTGGATTCCATTCCGGTGTGCTGCTCTGCACGAAAGCATCTGATGATCGAGTCTCAGGTTGACATCGAAATATCGTACCAATTTGACACTTATTCAGCGTGATATCCGAAAACTTGTCCTTCTAAGAAAGTAGTTTGATCAGTGGTCTCCAAGAACGAGGAGGTCGATGTAGCGGAGAAAGAAGAGTGAATGAGGTTCGATCTGTGAAACAATACAAAACAATCCTTGAACTGGCAGGAATGCAATTAATTCTTTAAATAGAAGGAGAAGATGCTTCCTTGGCTTCCTTGAGCGGCGAGAGCATCGTGCTGGCTTTCCTCACCCCGCAGTTACTGGCTATCAGCGAGTGGGACGTTTTGTGTATTCTGATAGCGCTATCAGCGAGACGCTGAACCGCCGCAAACACGATGGCCACAGCACACAGACCCTCTGTGTTTTTTTCTGTGTATGCGGGCTCCCGAATGGAATTTAAAGTGGATCTGATTCATTCAGGAGGTGAAGGCCGACCCGCCACTGCGCCTATCGCTCGCGTTCTTCAACTTTTTGATGCCACTTCCCGTCATGGAGGCGCGTGCTGGGAATCACCCTTTATAAGCTGCAACAGGTATGTATTTGCTCGCTGTTATAAACTGAGCGCCCTGTGGATAGCTAACGAAAGAAATATCCTCTTTTGGAGCTTCGCCACATTTATCACATAGGCTTCAAAATCAATGGTTTTTTTTTTTTTCCTTCTTCTTGGTTGAGGCTCTGTAATGACGCAACACTCATCGCCTCGTGTCTAAACAAACACGATACAAACTATGCTGGACATATGTTATTCCTCGTAAGTACTGCCATCTATACGGTTAATCACTGAGTCAGACCACACAAATTGGTGTTAAGATCTTGGACTCGTATTGGGAGAGATTCGTTAGATTTTCGTCCAGCCATCTAGATTTAGGTACTCTATGATTTCCCTGAATCCTGCCTCCTCGAACGACGGCCGTTCAAGAAGTGAGGCAACACAATTTTTTTCTGAAAGCAGGTTGGTTTCATTCCGGATTCCAGTACACCAATTATGTTCCACTCTTTTGGCTAAAAAATCCTATTTTTCAACATAATCTTCGTTCAACGCGACGACTTTATGCCTTCTTACTGTGATGGGGGGAGGGGAGGGGGACCTGTGTGCACGTATAGCGCCACTCTACTGGTCGATGTCGCAACCAACGTCTTACTACACCAGTAAACTTCCCATCATCCGCGTACTGCTTACTGCAGAGTGCATCCTTCGTTGGGCGAAACAGACAGCAATTGGAAGGTGCGAGATCTTGGCTGTGGGGTGAATGAGGAAGCAAAGACGTATGAGTTTTTGTGAACTCCTCTCTGTGCGCAGAATTATGTGAGGCTTTGCGTTGTCATGAAGGAGGAGAACTTCATTTGCATTTTTATGACGACGAACACGATGAAGTCGTTTCATCTATTGCTAGAGAATAGCACAATACACTTCAGGTTTGCGCGACCTTGTTGTGATGATGAAAGACGACTCGCCTACCGGTGCTTTTGTCCACTGTCAGGTCTCCGTAGACAGTCTCCAAGGGTCTATAAATATCTGCGATACTCTGGTTTCCCACCGAAAAACTCAGTGGCAGCTCTCTGGTTCCTCAGTTACAGACGCCATTTTGGAGCCTGTGTATAGCGCCGCCGCCTGTCGGAACTTCATGAAACTATTCCACGAAGTCCCACAAAAAATTCCGTATTTTTTTCAGCCGAAATTGCCCGAGAAAGAAAAATGTGTTGCATTAAGTATCGAATGCCGCTCGTAGTGAGGCCAACGTTGATTTCTCCTCTCATCCTCCTGTAGCTAAGAGAGAGCGCCGTCTCTGATGACCTTGAAGCCGACGGGACGTTAAAATTCTAATCGTGCTTCCTCTGTCGCATCCCTGTGGCAGCTCCCCCCCTTTTTTTCGTGCAATAGTGTGTGCAGTCAGTCGAAGATCGTCGTCAGTGTTTTCTGTGCAGTGTTTCTCCGTTACAGTGCAATTGTGTCTCTTCAGTGTCCTCCACCGTTCGACAGTGTACTCATTGTGCCTTCGTGTAAGTTTGCACTTGTTTATGCAATTCAGTGTCTTCAGTTCGAACGTCTTCGTTTTTATCATTATGTGTGTCACCCTTTGTTTCATAGTCATATTTTCTGTATATCTGTCTACATGTTATCTGTTTTTATCGTTTTCTGTGGCCGAAGAGCGGCGTCGATAGGCCACTGCCGGCCTACCTTTTGTACAAGGTATTAAAATAACAATAAAGGGGAAAAAAATCCTCTGTCGAACGCCTACCTTTTGTACAAGGTATTAAAATAACAATAAAGGGGAAAAAATCCTCTGTCGAACGCAGTAACAGAGCGGTAAGACAAGGTAATCGATCCATGAGGATCCGGTTCCCACTTTCCGACTGGTAATATTGACTGTGTTTCATTTAGCTGGTTACATTGGCGTTCACAGTTTCCATAATCTATCAAGTCCAAATTCTCTTTCGAGTAGGATACTGTGTTTGACGCTTCCTGTGCTAGTCTTTACTTCTCTTCCAGTTCGTCTTTCAATCTAGGGCCTCCAACTGCGCGATACTGAAATCTGCTTTTCTTCTGCCATTCTTTTCAGATGAACGTACAAAGTGAGATGTGCTTTTTGCTGTATCGCCTATGTGTTCGTTCTTTCTTTTCTTATTGTCGTTGTTCCAAAAAGCTCATAGTGGAAATGTTCCTTCAACAACACCTTGATCGTTTCCTTCTCATAATCTTACATGTTCAGTCGCACACGTTTAATTATCTCGCATCGACAACCCAGGGACGTCACCTTATCGAAGGCTCCTTCAGATTTTTAGAGAGATTATACAGGAAGAGACAGGAAAAGGAACACAGAAATAATGACGGAGGTACAAATACGAAGTATAAGCGTACCAGGGCCGAAGACCAAAATGGACAAAATACTCATATTTTGAAAACCTGTACCAGCCATGGAGGTGTTTAGCACCGCCAGAGAAAAGAGGGAAAAATGAGCACCAGCGATGCGAGCTGAGGAGAAAGAGAGTTGTCAGTTAGTTAGATGCAAAAAACAGATCATACGTGCTAGCTCCGAAATTCGGTAAAAAGTCTTCTTTTTCGTCATCATCGTTCTGAACAGCTTGATCGATACATAACAGTTACCCTCTTCATTTCAGAGTATCACTAGCACCCAACGTCTCCAGTTTTTTGCCGAATGTATTCCAATCTCTGCCTTCCACTACAGTTTTTTACTCTCTTCAGTTCTCTCTAATACTATGGGAGTTACTCCCTGATCTCTTAACACGTGCTGTCATTCCAGTAAATGTTTACCACTTATTCATCTCCTCGTAGATTCTCTGAGAACCTCATCAGTTCTTATCACTCCACTTTTCAGAAGCCTTCTCTAGCGCCACACCCCACACAATTGGTTTCCCTTCCGTGTTTTTCCTAGTTCATGAATCACTTACATGCAAGTGATGTACTCCCAAGATCGACATTCTCAGAAATTTCTTCCTTAAATTAAGGCATATGTTTGATACAAGTAGACGTCCTTTAGCGAGGAATGCCCTATTTTTCTGTGCTAATCTTCTTCTTCTGTCGTCCTCACTTCTTCCGTTACGCGTTATTTTGCTACCAAGGCAACAGCATGCCTTCATCTACCACTTGGTCCTCAATTTTGATGCTAATTTTGTCAGTAATCTCATTTGTACTTATTCTCAATATTTTCGTCTTTTCTTTGGTATAATTTTGATTCATATTCTTTGTACATTAGCGAATTGTATTGATTTCTTTTCACCTTGAATTTGTACATCTCATAACCTGTCTTTCATTTCCTTCGTTGCTACCTCGCGATGTAGGTTGAATAATAGGGGAGAAGATAAATAAAATGTTCCACGCTGGCTGTTAAAGTAAATTTGTTAAAAAGTCACTGCCGGTTTCACATCAATAGAGATGCATCTAGAGGTGATCAGTTATTTAAACAGCCATGGCGCGGCAAAGTGATTACTTGGAGCCAAGTTCCATCGTTCATAGTCAAAATAGAAACAGATAGTACTCTAAAAACGATAGTCCATGATTATATCACTTTGCCGTCGCGTAAGTGTTTAAAAAGCCTGTCACCTGAAGATGCGTCTATATTGATGCGAAAGCAGCAGTGGGGGTTTAATATAATTACTCTAACATCCGGTGCAGAAGATTTTATTCACCGTGTGGAATTCTGGCTGCTGTTATCCGATCTTTAAAATAATAGTGGAAAAGACTGCTTCACTGTTTTACAAACTGCTGCCTGTTACATGATTTAAATACGTTAGGCACAGTCTTTAAAGGAAGTTATCTATTTTTGTAAGATATAATTCACAGGGGCACTGTTGACATTACGTCACAATAAGAAACGTTATCTTCTACCCAGGCGTAGATACCTCCGCTGTCATTCATTCAGTTGTTGACGTTATACTAAACGGTGTTTCGCAGTTTTTAAGGAACTAGTTTGGGGTCAACGAGATTCTTTCCTCCATCTGGCCATCCTGAATGATGTTTCCCTATGCTGTCTTTAATTAATTTAGAGGAACACTAGAAATAGTTGTTTCAAAGACGTGGTGGGACAGTGGTCGGAACACTATATCCGCATTCGGGAGGTCGGTGGATCATATCCACATCCGGCCATTTCATATTTAGGATTTCTGTGGTTTTCCGCAGTAATTTAACGCAAATGACGAAATGGCTCCTACGAAAAGGACCGGTTCTTTTCTGTCTCCGACCTCAATTCAAGACTGTACTCCGCCCTCCAGTGACCCGTCGTCGACGGGTCGTTAGATCACAATCAACCCTGCCTTCCTTTATCCTTCAAAGAGCTAGCGGACATTCCCTTACGTATCCTGGTCAACTTAGTCTGTGGCCCATTTGTAACGACCAAGACGACGGCGGGCCAAATTAATCTTCCTTTTTCTTTTCGTCAGCCGGTGAGCTGTCTTTTCAGTCTTCAACCTTTCTCTCGAGCATAAGTAAAACTTGGAAAAAGAGACGAAAATACCTGCGTCCAGCATTCAATGCACCAGTGAGGGAACGATGTTTTATTTTGCTCCGCCTTCCTATCTGTCTTGCAGTGTGTCTGATTGTATTCTCTGACTTTCCTCGAGAGCGCCTTTTCCGATCAGATGGCTATGAATCATCCCCCTGCTTTCAGGCAACTTGTTAATTTTTTGCGCGTTGCAACACGGCAGGCTCACGGGCCTGCACGGAAGATTTGGCCGCGGGCGGTCTGCGGTTAGCCGAGCGTAAAGCGCTTGCGGTCTGCGAGAGGAGACAACGTCTTACAGAAACCGAAAGGCGAAAGGCGGGCTCGCCTTGTGACGCGACACGGCACGCAATGTTGCAGCCGGCGAAAGTGGTTCATTCGCTAATAAATGACGCAATGGACGCTGGCCTTTCGACCGGAGCGGGGAGCAGGGGTTTTTAAAATTATAGGCGCCTTTGTAACGCGTTATAATACAGCTTGATTAAATGAAACTTTCGCTGTTGCGTTCAGCGTCACTACACCGATACAAGGTACTATAGGTGAATGAACAACAAGCGAAAAATGAGCGCACGCTATGCTCTACCGTCGTCGTTTACTGGAGAAAAAAAATGGCTCTGAGCACTATGGAACTCAACTGCTGAGGTCATTAGTCCCCTAGAACTTAGAACTAGTTAAACCTAACTAACCTAAGGACATCACAAACATCCATGCCCTAGGCAGGATTCGAACCTGCGACCGTAGCGGTCTTGCGGTTCCACACTGCAGCGCCTTTAACCGCACGGCCACTTCGGCCGGCGTTTACTGGAGAAAATTGAAGGCAGTATAATTTCAGTAGCCAATAGCTATCCGACGAACCTCACCACTGCAGAAAATAAGGAGACAAATTACAAAACGAATAATTTATTGAGAACTAACTAACTCGTGCTAAGCGCCAATAAGAAAGTTTTTGCTCCAGCTGCCTTTAATACAGAGGCACTACTGAGTTCTCTTTCTTACAGAAGCACAGGCTTGGAATCAGATGATCCAAAGTTGACTTAAAAACTCCGAGTGCCGTTTGCAGATGATAAACGTGCATGGACTTTCAGATGAAGTATGGCGTGGCACACATCTGCCATTGCCTTTCCTCTTTTGAATACTGTGGTTACGATAGCTACGATGCCACGGCTCAGGTACCAGTTAAGTTGGCATCACGAACCGACACGGATGACAGCGCCCTCTAGCCCGCGCTGGAGAGCTCTACGAGCATCGCTACAGATTCTGCCCGTTTCATCAGGTGCAGCCAGCCAGGAACATCGCTTCAGCTTAGTTTACTATTGAGACTTTGCATAGTTACGATGGGGCCACAACGTCGCAGCTGCGTGTCGTCACCTACAGTTATGTAATATGTTTGCATATGTTTATACACTAGTAACGGTGCTTTAATTGTATTTGCAGTACCGACGTGTATTACCTTTTCCCGCTCCTACCCACGCGCCGCCTTCCAGGCGGGATACAAAAAATACAGTGACATTTTTCCATTCTTCTGTTTCAGAGTAAGAATTTTTAATAGATATTTGAGGTGGATGAATGCGAGACACTTTGATCACACTGTATTTGATGATCTTACACACCTACATTGACAACATTGTTTCAACAGCTTAAAATGAAAGAAGTCAGTTGTACGCATTGGAATGGCACTTGCAAATCCAGAGCGAAGCAATGCTTGACACAAAGACCGCACACCCTCTATAAATGAATATTTTAAACATTTGCTCCATGGTTTGAGGCGTGGAACAAGTCTAGGGACATGCCAGAGAGTACCGAGAATACAATAGCACTGAAAACGCGTTTCTGTAAATATGGCAATATACATTCCACTCTTCAAATAATTCCGTGATCAATGTTGCACTTAGCGAAAGTCTTTCAAATGGGGAACTTACACAACGAGTACAATTTTCGAATATTTCGTCCGTTTTTGCAGGTAATCTATATAAGACAAACGGTGTACTGATGTATTAGCCGATTCAGAAAAAAATGGTTCAAATGGCTCCAAGCACTATGGGAATTAACATCTGAGGTCATCAGTCCCCTAGACTTAGAACTACTTAAACCTAACTAACCTAAGGACATCACACACATCCAAGCCCGAGGCAGGATTCGAACCTGCGACCGTAGCAGCAGCGCGGTTCCGGACTGAAGCGCCTAGAACCGATCGACCACAACGGCCGGCAACCGATTCAGTCTTGAAGGTAAAATCTAGATTGTTAGGCTGCGCCATGTTCAATTTCTTCTTACACAGCCGACTTTTCGATGCCTTTGCTGGAACCTTTTGGTGTTCCTGGTTAGCTGTTCATCTGTATTACGGACCAGAAGATTCGAGCAGATGGGCCGAAACGTCGAATGTGTAAGAAGAAATTGAACAGAACGCGACCTAACAACGTAGACTTTACCTTCAATGACAACGGCTGTGAAAACCTGCAGACTTACGTAACCCTGTGTTGCTACAGCGCTACGTATACTGATATCTCTCCTCGGGTCTGCCAACAGACGCCAAAATCCGCTCTCATCATGATGATGACGTGGAAGGGGATGCAGCAGCACACACACCTATAACTGTCTAGTACAGTGTAGCTCTCTGTTACGCCCTGACGACGACAGCAAAATGCAGCGCGGATTTGGATTATGCCTATAATTTGGGTATCCTATTGGGAATAACTTTATAAATGTATAACGATATCTTTTTTGTGTACATCACCGATGAACGTGTTAAGAATAATACTGCGCAAACTACGTGGACGAGCTATTTTTAAAATGGAACAGTGTGCCTTTCTTCCCCTTCGAGAAAAATTTCCTGACACTTTCGGATTTCGAGATCTCAGTTTTTTTCTGTTGAATTCTCACCCTACTGGACGAATTGCGCTTTGTAGCACTAGTTTTAGATGTGAAGACGATCTGTGCAACACAGATTTTATGTTGACTATGCTATAAATATAGCACCATTTTTATACGTCATCTATCAGAGATCATGGACCGGCGGAAAGTTCCACGAGACTGAAAGAAGGCCTAGGTCGTAGCAATCCATAAAAAGGGTAGAAAATCAGATGCACATAATTACCGGCCAATTTCACTGACATCGATTTGTTGTAGAGTCATGGAACATCTTTTGCGTTCAGACATAATGACCTTTCTAGACCCTGAGAAGCTCATCTGCAGAAACCAGCACGGTTTTAGGAAACAGCGATAATGCGAGACACAGGTAGTCCTCTTTGCGCATGATATACAACAGGCTCTAGATACCGGCTCTCAGGTTGATGCCATATTTCTCGACTTTCGAAAGGCGTTCGACTCAGTTCCGCACTGTCGCTTGTTACAAAAAGTGCGCGCTTACGGTCTATCCAATGACATATGCAGTTGGATAGAAAGTTTTCTAACAGACGGGGAGAAGTATGTCGTCCTGAACGGGGTAACTTCAACAGAAACAAGAGTAACTTCAGGTGTGCCCCAGGGCAGCGTAATAGGTCCTCTGCTTTTTACGATTTACGTAAACTATCTGGTTGATGGTACTGACAGCGGCCTTAGACTGTTTGACGATGATGCTGTAGTCTACAGCAAAGTAGTATCACACGAAAGTTGTGAACAAATCAGTGAGGATTTGCAGAAAATAAATGCGTAGTGTAATGACTGACAGTTATCTCTCAATATTAGTAAGTGTAACCTACTGCGAAAGCAAGGCGAAAATCCCCATTAATGTATGAGTACAAAATAAATGATCAGTCTTTGGAAGCGGTAACATCAGTCAAGTATCTGGGTGTGACTATTCGAAATGATCTCAAATGGAATGATCAGATTACACAAGTAACGGGTAAGACGAACTCTAGATTGCGGTTTATTGGTAGAATCCTGAAGTGATGCAGTCCTTCAACAAGGGAAATAGCTTACAATATGTTAGTTCGTCCAGTCTTAGAGTATTGTTCGTCTGTGTGGGACCCTTACCGGTTGGGTCTGATTCAACAGATTGAGAAGGTCCAAAAAAGAGCGGCAAGATTCGTGACTGGTACATTCAGCCATCGCGAGAGCGTTACAAATCTCATAGAAAGTTTGAAGTGGGACACACTTACAGATAGGCGACGCGCTAAACAGAAGGGGCTGCTCACTAAATTCCGAAATCCAATCTTCACCGAGGATGTAGAGCATATATTATTACCACCAACTTTGAAATCGCGTAATGATCATCATTCAAAGATAAGGGAAATAAGAGCTCGTACTGAGGCGTTCAGACAGTCGTTTTTCCCCCGCGCGATCCGCGATGGAACAGAGGGGGGATTCAAATGGTTCAAATGGCTGTGAGCACTATGGGACTTAACTTCTGTGGTCATCAGTCCCCTAGAACGTAGAACGACTTAAACCTAACTAGCCTAAGGACATCACACACATCCATGCCCGAGGCAGGATTGGAACCTGCGACCGTAGCGGTCACGCGGTTCCAGGCGAACAGAAAGGGGGGGGGGGGAATATGACTTTGGTGCGTATTGTGCCCTCCGCCACACACCGCTTGGTGGCTAGCGGAGTATATATGTAGATGTAGATTGGAACCGGATATCTCTCTCTTTCCTAGCTGTTATTCCGTCTTATGGGGTCCGCTGTTTTCATATATTCTAATTTTGTGAGTGGCGATGTCTCACAGTAGTTTACAAAAGCACTGGAAGAAGAAATGTAGGAATTCCATACAAAAGATGGAGTACCGAATAGACAATTCGTCTAGTACGCGAAATGAAGAGGGGGGAGTATGCGGTAATTTCCAGGAGGTTAAAACTGTGTGCTGAATCGAGACCCGAACCTGGAACCTTGCTGTTACCAACAGAGCTTTCAGCCACGACTCATACCTGTATATTCACCAATACCTCTCTCCTATCATCTGCCTCTTCTGCACAAATGGTTCAAATGGCTCTGAGCACTATGGGACTTAACATCTGTGGTCATCAGTCCACTAGAACTACTTAAACCTAACTAACCTAAGGACATCACACACATCCATGCCCGAGGCAGGATTCGAACCTGCGACCGTTGCGTTCGCGCGGTTCCAGACTGTAGCACCGAGAACCGCTCGGCCACTCTGGCCGCCTCTTCTGCACACCTGCTACTTAATCTATCTACTTTATGGGTGGGGGTGGGGAGGGGGGGGGGGGGGTAGGACGTCAAACGGGCCGACTTGGAGTAGAAGAGTCACCACAGAACATTTTAATTTCTACTGTCTATACTTTTACAAATAAATTCATAAAACTTTGTAACCAAGACCAGGAAGGATTGAGGACTCACACTTATCGCAGTGGAAGTTCAAAAACGTAGCAAAATACCTTTTTTACATGTGAAATTTCATCATTTTTTCACTTATTACTGGCTGCATTTGTTGCTATAGGTACACTTTTCTTCTTAAGTAAGAGAGATTCTTCGATGAATTTTTCATAGCATACAAACAGTAGTTGCAGGTGTATGAAACTCTAGAATTTTCCAAATCTATTAAAAAACTGTGGAAAAAATTGAGATAATTAACTATAAAACTTGAATTTTTTCTTAACATGAAGTTTAAAATGTAACAGTTCATTCATTTTTTCATAAATTAAATAACTTATAAAGTTTCATACACCTGTAACTATGGTTTGTATGTTGTGCAAAAGTCATCGAAGAATCTGTCTTACTTAGGAAGAAACGTGTACCTATGGCAACAAATTAGTAAGTGAAAAAAAATGATGAAATTTCACATGTAAAAAAAAAAGTGTTTTGTTACGTTTTTGAGCTTCCACTGCTATGAGTATGAATCCTGAATCCCTTCTGCTCATGCTGTTAAAGTTTTATGAATTTATTTGTAAAAGTATAGACTGTGGAAATCAAAATGTCCCGTGGTGCCTCTCCTGCTCCAAGTCGGCCCGTTTGACGTCCTAACCCCCTTAATTATTTGTCGAGCGCGGACTATACGTGCGATGCTGGCCGGCATTTTAGCAGCAGGTACAGCGACCGTGACACCAGGAATTCCTTTGCAAACTATGCGAGCGAAATATACGCGCGTGGTTCACAGAAGCCGTCGGTGGCTTCTGTCTGCCCCTAAGGCGCTGCTCATAGCTTCTCACGAGAGCGCTGCGCGGCTGAGCCATTAGGCGCTGACACGCCGTCACAACGCTAATTCTCCTAGCCGCCGCAGCGCGCGCTCGGAGCATTCCTCCGCCAGACAAATGCCGCGAGTTTTTTTCCCGCGGGTTCTAGCGGCGAGATGGGCGCAGCTACTGCGCAAATTGCACTCGGCAACAGCCTCATTTTCTGTGTCCTCTGCTGTGCGCCGCGTCTTTTGTTCCACGCCTACAGCAGCTGCTGGAGCGTGGCGCTACCTTCACCCGTCTGCCTTTGTACTCAAAATCACCAGTTCGCTGAGCCTTGCAGCTCAATTGTAACGTATCATTCCTGGCCGCTGCCATGTGCTCCACCTTTGTCTATTGTGGACGCCAAAGCCAGTTTCCAGTAACTCTGGGAATGTGCCTTTTTCCAGTCCAGAGATGATGCGGCAGACTTTCTGTAATCCTTGTGTGGGTTGCAGTCGGCACCTGCTAAGCTGGCTTATGAGCTAGCGGCTTCCCCACCGCGGCACTTATTCCCCAGCACCCGCACGAAAGCAACTTTTAAGAAATCCTGGCAGATTGGAGCACCTACAAGCGGGTACAGGAAATTCCTGCATTTCTGCTTCTTAGTCTGGTTGATGAAACAATGTTCGTGCAGCGGCTTGGAGTTCACGAAAACGAGGAATCTGCTTGTGGCCGTCGCAGGTGTGGTAGGCAGTTAATGGGCGATTGTTACAGACGCGATTTCTTAAGAGTTTTGCATATGTCGTCAGGAGTGAATGATCCTTCGTGACATACACTTATTTTACAACTAGCTGCTACCCACAGCTACGCTCACATGCCAGTAGTTTTGTCATGAGTGATGGTGAGTAAATATGACTACCATACATAAGTAAACTATTGTACATGCAATAAGGTCAGCTGCCCTCAGTGTCTGGCCTTTCGGGTAATCATACCTCGTGATGACGAAATAAATCTCGGGTGAACAGCCTGGTATGAGTGTGCATAGGACACAATATTTCAGCAATCGACACGTTGCCACCATCAGGTGCGCTGATATACTGCCCGGCGGTGGGCCGGCGCCAGGTATACTACAGTGAATACTACGAGCAGGCAGAAGGAGAAGCCATGGGGAGTCCACTCTCACCCGTTGTCGCAAATATGTATATGAAACATTTCGAGGAGGAAGCTCTAGAATCAGCACATGTAGAACCCATCTGTTTCTTTAGATATGTGGATGATACCTTCGTTATCTGGCCACATGGAAGAGATAAACTGGCAGACTTCCCCACACATCACAACTCCAGACACGAGAATATTAAGTTCACCTTGGAGATCGAAACGGATGGGATGCTCCCTTTCCTAGAGGTTTTGATTAGAAGACTAGCTGACGGCACTTTGGGCGACAGCGTGTATAGGAAGAAGAGGCACACGGATTTGTACCTACATGCGGATAGCTGCCACCACCCGGCACAATAGAATGGCGTGCTCAAAACTCTTGTACACAGAGCTCACACCATCTCCGACAGGGACAGTCTCCAACAAGAATTGGACCATCTGAAGACCGCGTTTCGGAGTAAAGGTTACAAGGAAGGGCAAATTCAGTAGGCTCTACATCCCACACCTGCAGCACTGGTGGAAACTGAGGATTAACCTCAGGAAGCAGCGGCCTTCGCTAATCACCAATTTCGTATTGGAGGGAAGCGTTGAGGGTAAATACCGTACAGAGAAACCGAGAGATGAATACACTAAGCAGATTCAGAAGGATGCAGGTTGCAGTAGTTCTTCGGAGATCAAGAGGCTTGCACAGGTTAGAGTAGCATGGAGGAGTATCATGGAGAGCTGCATCAAACCAGTCTCTGGACTGAAGACCACAACAACAACAAACATGGTTTATGTTTACTGGTGTAAAAAAAGATGTCCCAGTCTCTACTTCGCACTCTTAGGAATAGTAGCCTATGTTCTTCCTGAAGTTTGAAGCTACATCCATACCAAATTTCATCGAAATCAGTTCAGCTGTTTAGTCGTGAAAGCTGACAAACAGACCTTCGAATTTATAGCATTAGTAGTGCGAGAAGTTTAAAAGAGTTCGTAGTTGTGTTCCCATGTGCGGGCACAGAATTCAATCAATCATTTTCTGGTTATGTAGGTGAGCGTTGCAGTTCTGGGGGCGTGTCCGTGCTCCGTAGGCAGAGGCTTCTTAGACAACTTATTGTAATCCTAAATAGGTTAGGGGTCAGGATCTCCTACGCTTAAAATCAAATGATATTTTCCGTTTTCTGTTGAAAGTAAACTTTCGAAAAGCGTAGGCAGGAAGAGGAACTTTGCTGAGGAATACTGTTAATAGGAGCATTTAAAATATCTGCGTTGCATGTTCTGACACAAACTAACCTACTTTCACCTTTCGTCAGTTGTCCTAGGTTGTAATCAGCTAAAATATCACCGTATAAGATAGTCCAAGATTATATGACGTCACAAGATTACCGAATTGCAGAACATACTTTTAGTTCTCAGCTTGTGTAATTTTCATAAATGTCTACCGGTTGACGTGAAGTTTCGCAATACCTACTTACACCTGCACATCCCCCAAGACACTAACATCCCCTCACACAACTGCAAGGCAGATGTTGAGATATTAACCCTCCTTACGATTAAATAGAATTGTTGGCTAGAGAATTTATTTACATCCCAACCCGACATTGTTTATGATGTAAGCAAATCAGAATGCGGTAAGTTTTTAAAAAATAATTTTTTTAAACGTATCACTTTACTTGAGTCAGTTCACACGTATGAAAATTACACATGCCACGGGCCTAACCAAGAACCTTATGACAAAGAAAAAGGTTTGGCAGTTGGGTAATCTTGCGATGTCATATTACCTTGTACTGTCTTAGGATATTGGAGCTGTGTGTGAGCTAGGACAATTGCCCAAAGGTGAAAGTAGGTTACAGTTATGGTAAGACAGCGAGGTGTCTCAGAACATACAAATCACCCCTGCTGAGCTACACTGTCAGAGGCATGGATACTGAAACTATTTCGTGGGGTGGTTTGACAGGTTAATGAAATCAGGTCGACAGGCAGCTGTCGGGAGTGTAAGAAGGTCACCGTGGGCCATGTGGGAGAGGAGGCGATGAGTAGGAATCTTCATCAGTGATTCATGAGTTCTTCAGCAAGTGCATTTGTGCGGGCAAGGAACTCTGCTAATTCTTCCGGTTTTCTCGGCGGTTTAGTGAATGCTCGCGTGTTCTTTAGGAAGATGACTCGTAGCACTGCATGGAGACATTAACAAGCTGGCAGTGGTGCTTTATAAAAGTGACTGACTCCATAATTTACTTGAGGGTAATACGTAACTTTTTTGTTGCTTTAAACATATATTGTAACAGTCTCAGTGACGATTAGTCAAACAAGATAACTAGTTTCAACCAGTTAATTATCAACTTCAGATCTTATTATTCAGTAGTTGTGAGAAGTCAGATTTCTTCAAAAAGAACAGTCATAAGAAATTTGACTTTTCACAACTCGTGATTGATCATATCTGAGGATGATTATTAAGTGATCGAAACTAGTTATCATGTGCGACAAATTGCAGCTGAGGCTGTTACAATAAATATTTTTAAAAACGTATACAGCTGCGGTATCTCTCATGACACCATCAGCAGTACATTGCATTTGTTTCTGTAGAAGCGTGAAGCGTGGTGTTTCTGTGTGTCTTTTACCCGTTGACTTTGAACTATTATCTTCTTTCCCGTTTTTGTTTATGTGGAAGTCAGCAGTGGCAGCTGCTAGGAGTCAGCTGCAGAAGATGTATGTAGTGTCATATCACGCTACGTCTTCCAGACAAGTGATCGGATCTCGAAACCTCTCTGAAAGTATTTACATTGGTACAAGGCATTTATTAGATATGTAGGAGTAGTGATATTTTTAACTCTGTCTCGTTGGTAGAAACGAGTCTGGTGACCATTTTTAGATTGATTTAATGGTGTAATAGCGCCGAGGGGTAATTCGTGTCCACCAATAAAAATAGCCGCCTAAGTTATCTCGCGCACAGCAAACCGCTAAGAGCCGCGGCGGAACTTCGACACGGAAGCTCCAATGATGGGACGGAGAGAACGTGTTACTGTGTCTGCCAGTATATTCACCGAGTGAGGTGGTCGTTACGGCGAGGAGTTGCGTTCAAAGCCCCGTCCGTTCCCCATCATTCACGTGTTTCGTAGTTTCGTCATCTCACCTGGCAGATTCCTTCAAAGACTGCCACGGCCAATTTATTGCCACCCCTCCGTCTACACATCCCGTATCCTAATCATATGACCTATTTTGTCCCAAATGACTACAGTTTCTTATGGGAAATAGGGCTATTAACACCTCCTTCTGCTCTTAGCATTGCACTCAGCGATTCCAATGGTTGAAGGACGAAGCTTTGAGTTTTAAATCTGTAAGTAGGCTGTTTAGGTTTTTATGTTGGTAACGCCACGTAGCGCTCTGTATGAAAATCACTGGCTGTGCTGTGTGCAGTCTGTGTCTGGTTTGCATTGTTGTTTGCTATTGTAGTGTTGGACAGCTGGATGTGAACAGCGCGTAGCGTTGCGCAGTTGGAGGTGAGCCGCCAGCAGTGGTGGGTGAGCCGCCAGCAGTGGTGGTGGATGTGGGGAGAGAGATGGCGGAGTTTTGAGAGCGGATGATCTGGACGTGTGTCCATCAGAGACAGTAAATTTGTACGACTGTATGTCATGAACTGATATATATATATATATATATATATATATATATATATATATATATATATATATATATATATATATATAATGACTTTTGAACACTATTAAGGTAAATACATTGTTTGTTCTTTATCAAAATCTTTCATTTGCTAACTATGCCTTCAGTAGTTAGAACCTTTTATTTAGCTGGCAGTATTGGCGCTCGCTGTATTGCAGTAGTTAGAGAAACGAAGATTTTTGTGAGGTAAGTGATTCATGAAAGGTATAGGTTATTGTTAGTCAGGGCCATTCTTTTGTAGGGATTTTTGAAAGTCAGATTGCGTTGCGCTAAAAATATTGTGTGTCAGTTTAAGCAGTCATTTATAATTTTTCTAAGGGGACATTTCATAAATCCACCGACGGCGAGGTGACTGAAGACGGTACAGCAGTTTCATTTGTGTGTGTGCAAACATGGCAAGAACACCTCCTACCATTGCAAAACAGTGCGACTGACAGTCGCCTTGGGAACGTATAAGTGCAAATGCAAAGGGTCAGAATAACATGACCATTTGAGGGCCTAAAGAGAACCGACAAAGAAAAGTATTTCAGTTTCTTGTCTTCTTCTGCCAGACAGTTTCACAGGCTGCCCATACATATCATGTATCCCTCATTAATTGAAATAAGTCTGTTCAACGATGCAAATGTATTCCTCCAGAACTCCTTGTGGGAAAACCATTATTGTAACTCCTTGCAGTAATTTGTATTTTCAAACTGATTGTCATAACAGACAATATCAACGCTAATCTAAAATGTTCGCATTTAAATATTCCACTGTGTTTAGCCAAGTCATTGAATTCCACTTACATAAAATTGACATTACACAGACTAGGCATACTGCGTACAGTAACGAATTTTTTTAAATTGTATGTGTTATTCTCTGGTCACCTTAAATTGACGAGTCAACTGCGCAACGTACTCAAAATTATCTGGGCTCGTCAAGAAAAAAAAAAAAAAAAAAAAAAAAAAAAAAAACAGTAGTAAAATCAAGTGTGTGGCACGAGGTTCAAAAATGTAATAAAGAAATTCATTCTTGACTTTTATCCGCATCCCTAAAACGTCTCTCCACGCTATCCATTGGCTGAACTGACCTAACGTAATGTAAGAACCGTGTCAGTGCGAATTCGCCAACAGGCCCCTGGGAATCGCAGAACGCAGCCAGCATGACATGCACGTATGGCGGGTTGAGGCTATTCAGGAATGAGTGAGATCGCGCCGGCGGTCGCGACCACGCCGAACTGTGTTACTGCTCGCTGGGGCCACGTTATTACGGGACTCGGCGGTATGCGTAATGTGCTGCTCGTATTTCAGAGATAACCACAGGGAACTGATGGCCCGCGCTCCGTTGGTGGGCGTGACGTTTTTACTGCTGCACCCTTTATCTGCGCTCGCGAGAACAGCAAATACTCATACGTTACCGGGAGACCTCATTAACAAAAGTGGATCGTCAACACGTGACATAGAAACATGTGCTACTCAATAATGACTGCTAACACGCAAAGAGATAGTATTTTGTTGTGTGGTATCGATATTGATACGTTTGTCATAGTCATCTTGAACAGTCTGCCTTCAACAGCAAGGTCTCTGGGCTCTATTCTGGCCCAGTCTTCTCTGTTCTCAATGCTTTCTTCCTCTACTTATAGTCTGTTGTCCATTCGCCACCACCTTGGTCTATGATTTTTCATCTCAGGCATCCATTCCATTTCAATCTTTTCTCCTTCAAACGTCTCTCGTAAGAGTTCATCATGAGTTATCTTCCTAACACATTCATTTCTCCTCTGATTATAAAAGGATTAAAAAGCATTGGTGGCTGGTATTAGATAATTTTCTACAAAAATATTGAAAGAAAAACAATTTTTCGTACCAATTGTTTTTATTTTTGACGAAATAGTTCACATTTCAACGGCCGTATGACAGTGTCCAATGAGCATAATATTTCGGCAGACGACCACATCTCCTTTATCAGGTGCGCTGGTGACCTGAACTGAAATGCTGAGTTGGAAACTGGCATCCGGTCGTTCACCTTTAAGATATTTCGACATACAACACGCTGGGAGAAACTGAACGTTTTATTTTTTCTCGAAATATTCGTCTTTAAAATTTACCCATTTTTCCTGGCACTTCAACCAAATCTGTAAAAATTTTTTCCGCTCTGATGTCCTTAGCTTCAAAACATGGTTTTGAGAGTTTTGATTAACTTCTTGAGATGATGAAAATCGCTTTCCCTTGCATTTTTTGTTTGATAAGGGGTTAAATAGAGCTTTTTTGCACAATAAATCGAGTAACTAGCATGAGACGTTAAGTCGATGTTTCCTTTGCAGTGTGCGATTTGCAGGGGGGGATGGGGGGATTTCCCCCCTCCCCCCTCTGCGTCAGACCATCCCTTCCTCTGGTTTTAGTTTATGCATCCCAACCTGGGATGTTTATTTCCCACGCACTGGAGTAAAACTTTACATATAATTTAAATTTGTGGAGCCGAACTCTGAAAGTTTTTAATACAGTCTTACTATTAATACTATTAATGTGTTTGCTTATTAATTTTGAAAAAGTGTTATGTAGTAGTTAAGCATTTCAAAACATTTAGAACTAAATCATCATTCTCATGTTGTCATTGTTGCGTTCGCCTAAGGTGCGTCATCCGTTTACTTGCGAGCTTGCGAGAGAAGTAGTGTGTCAGTCATACCGCAGCAGTCGTACCGCAGAGTTGGGTGAGCTGGGGGCTGAAATTCCCACCCCGGGCCCTGACACAGGTTGGTGACCGGCCCGGTGCCTGTGCGAACATTTACCGTTAGGCCACCTTTTGGCAACGGTATGGCGCGGAGTAACGCGCCTGGGACGAAAGCTCACATTACTAAATAACGCACCATCGTCTGCTTCTAGTTCCTAGGACACTACTTCGTGGACCTTCATTAAATACTCTTCTCTTCTACCATCGTTTTCTTTTCCTTTGGTTTTCATTTCCGTTGCTAGCTGCATGTGCAAGTACCAAGTAGGCCGCCGCTGCGATACTTTACCATCCTTTATACTGCAAGACCGACGCACGTGTGGCACAAATTCTGTTGCTTTGATATAAATTAAGCTGCCGCATGCAACATACGCCGCAAGATGTTGCCTGTTGAAGCATGCTACAAGATGACGCACACCACATTTCCGTAGCATGCCACAATGTTGCAAGACGTCGCCCCAGCGTAAACGTGGCTTTAGAGCCAGGTCTGTATTGTATGGTGGATGTGATGTGCTGCATACGAAACTAAAACCTGCCATCAGATCCAAACGTCGTGGAAAACTGTGAAGAGGTGTCATCTTGCAACAAGATAACGCTCGCCCACATTCTGCCAAACGGACAGCCGACGCAATAAAGGAGTTGAGATTCGAGGTGCTGGCTCCAAGTGATTTTCACATGTTTGGACCCTTAACGGAAGGACTATAGGGAAGAAGATTTGAATGTGATGAAGACGTCATTGTTGCGGTGCAAAATTCATTAAAGATTCAACCGAAAAACGTATTTTCTGATGAAATTAAAAAAAAAAACTCGTAAAACGTCGGGAAAACTGCATTGAAGTCCAGGGAGGTTACGTAGAAAAATAACGCACGTTTCAGTTTTCTATCATCAGAATAAGTACAGCTTTTCACAAATGTGCCTTTACTTTTTGAATTCCCGTCGTATACCTGTACGTAGATGATTTTGTAAATAAGCTTTACCTATAATGCACTTTTAAAGATATAACAAGGGATGGCTTTTCTGATAGTGCATACGCGTGAATAGTGAGTTTCGGCATTAACATCTATTTATAAATAACTGTTTAACCATGGGTAACGCCACGGTCCAAGCTAGTAACATATGTAATTATACTATCCCCCTAAGACATCTCCCCCCCCCACTGGTAAAAGCAAAAATCGCACACTGTTCCTTTGTCATAGTTGTTTGGCGCGATTTGTGATTTGCATCGTCGGGATAAAGAATAAAGGGCAAAACGGGTCTGGAACGTAAATAAATATTGTATTTCAGCAAGAAGAACGCGTTTTGAAACTACAAAACAGATATTAATTCTGTTGCCTTACAACTGGCATCGTCGTAGTGAAGAACTGTGCGGTTACCTCATCGATGATTTGCGGCAAACAATTTTTTGGGAAAAAGTCATGATTTTCTTGCAAGCGCTCGCGAACGAACTACTTGGTTTCTTTTCATCAGACTGATTGCTGCTTACTTTTCGGCTCGTTTCGTCTCCTGCAGTGATGTTGTATTCGGATTTTGCATTTCCAAGGTCTAATTTTTTGACCGTTCCCTAGGACCAGCTGACACCAGCCTGTTTTTGAGCTGCGGTCAAACTGTGCGGAATCCATTGACAAAACATATTCTTCATTGCTAGATATTCTTGCGAAATGGAGTGTACAACCCAAGAATGGGTGTCACGGGAAGTCAAACGCCGATCATCTACTATCAAGGTCTGCACAAAATCGGAGCCTTTTGCATCAACAAGGATTTTCTTCAACTTTCACCAAATTCGCATTTTATTTTATCGACATGATAACTAAAACTTTGTGACTATCTCCTCGTAAAAAGCGATATGGAATGGCAGAAAACGTGAAATCAGTATTACGAAAAACGAACGGAAGACTCAGAATTGTTGAAAGGGCTCTGGGAAAGTGCGACCTGTTCGAAAAGACTACTACGACGTTTTAAGCATTGATCAAGTAGGCAAGATCGTAGGCATGGCGCTGCTGAGGCTGTAACGTGTCGGCATAGGACATATGAAAGTGTAACGTAGAATATTAGACAGGCGACGTTGTTCTCGGGAAACCTCAAAAATGTTCAAATGTGTGTGAAATCTCATGGGACTGAATTGCTAAGGTCATCAGTCCCTAAGCTTACACACTACATAACGTAAATTGTCCTAAGGACAAACACACACACCCATGCTCTAGGGAGGACTCGAACCTCCGTCGGGACCAGCCGCATAGTCCATGACTGCAGCGCCTGAGACCGCTCGGCTAATCCCGCGCGGGCGGGAAACCTCGTTAGTCAAATTTAGGGAAGCGGTGTTTGACGAATACTTATATTCTGCTGCCTGTGTCGTATATAGGGGTTGGACAAAAATATGGAAAAACACGTTACCATGCCTAACAGTGTAGGAAACCTGTCAGCTCTCAAAACAACTTCCATCCGCTTTGGAATGGATAAATACAGATTCTGTATGGTTTTAAAGAGAATCTTCCACCATTCTTCCTGCAACAGGTGAACAGCGACCACGCACCTTTCTCTCCAAGGTACACCACAAATATTTAATAGTGTTGAGATCTGGCGATTTTGGTGGCCAGGGGAGGTGCGACAATTCATCCTCGTACTCACAGAGCCAGTCCTGGACGAAGCTAGTTGCGTGAAAAGGGGACCTGTCGTCGTGGAATACAGCATCACCATTTGTGACAAACATTGTACCGTGGGATGGACCTCATCAGCCAGAATGGTCACGTAATACGTGGCAGTAATGAGACCTTGCACAGCAACCATGGATGCCCATGGAATACGACGATGAGATTGCCCAAATCAACACTGAACACCCGCCTAGGAGTTAGAAGCAGTGAAACAAGACTCATCCGACCAGATGACTTTATTTCATTGCTCCGTAGTGCAGATATAATGCACTCACAGCTACACAGAACACTGTTGTGTCCACAACCGACACTTACAACGTACTGAGGACATTTGAAACGTCCCCTTTAAACAATTATACAGGACTGTGCTTAAACTGACACACAATATTTTGTTAGCGCAACGCAATCTGACTTTCAAAATTCCCTACAAAAGAATGGCCCTGACTAACATTAAACTATACCTTTCACAAATCACTTACCTCACAAAAATCTTCGCTGCTCAAGCTACTGCAATACAGCGAGCGCCACTACTGCCAGCTAAATAAAAGATTCAAACTATGGAAGGCACTAACTACTGATAGGGATAGTTAGCAAATGAAAGATATTAATAGAGAACAAACAATGTATTTACCTTGATATCATCATGTATAAATATAGCAGTTCATGACAAATTACAAATCTCCGCCATCTCTCTCCCCACATCCACCACTGCTGGCGACTCACCTCCAACTGCCCAACGCTACGCGCTGTTCACAGCCAGCTGCCTAACACTACAATGGCGAGTATTACAACAATGCGAAGCAGCCACAGACTGCACACAGCACAGCCAGTGATTTTCATACAGAGGTGGCGTTACCAATAAAAAAACCTAAACAGCCTACTTACATACAGAGGTGGCTTTACCAATAAAAAAACCTAAACAGCCTACTTACATAGCCCCCATGCTCCCCACAAAAAATTTTACAAATTGGATTGGGCAGTGGCCAATACAGATTTGAAAAAATTTTTTTCATAATTACAATAACAAAGAAATCAAATGCACACACTTATTGATACAATGTTGGTCAAAAGCTAAAATTGTCTCACAGTCCATAAAGACAGTCCTAATCGTACATAACAGGAGAATAGCAGTGTTTTTCTCAAAGTCTGAGCAGTAAAAGAAAATGCACACGGAAGTAGTGGATTTCCATGCAGTCTTGAAGAAGTAGTGTTGTCCTTCCAACAGAAAGACGGTGCTGACTCTCGACATGCAGACAAGTAATGGGCCACAACAGAGCAAACCCACAGCAGAGTCAGTCGACGTTTTGAAGAATATTGGTGGTTAGGTCATCACAGAGCAGACCCACTGTAGTCCTGGTAGAGATTACGGTACTGGTGGGCCACCAGAGGTGCAGACCCACTGCAGTCCTTGTAGAAATTGTGGACAGGCCCACTGTGTCTAACTTTTTAAGATTTTGTCCCATTTGTCTCTGATTTTGTTCCATTTGTTGCATTAATTGCAATAATAATGTATTAGTGTCTGGAATCTGTTTCTCTACGCTTTTCGGCAGTGCATTTGCACCGGCAACATTCACATTTTGACAAGCAGAAAATGTGTCTTGACTTATTTGAGAAAACGGTGATGACCCAAAACCTGAATCTACAGTATTTGCGAAATTGTGTCCTGTCATTTCGGATTCCTGACGCGAGCTGTTGCCGACCAATCGATCGATAACGCTTCCCTGTTCACTACCTGTTTCACTGTCTACACCATTGTTTGCCGCCCGCTCCATTTCCCTATGCGCAATTACCAAATTACTACTTTGAACATTAGTTAATTCATTACTCTGCGGCGCTAACACACTGCCTTCGTCTTCACTGTCATTTCTCAGTTTACTTTGGAGCCTAGTATTACGTTTTTCACACGCCATAATTGTCACAATATTTCACACGACAACACAGAAAAACACAATTTGAAGATCAAAAATAAGAGAACACATTAACATAGCACTGAAAATAATATCTAGTTAATTGCAGCTGCGAAATACTTGGTGCAAATCTACATGCATGCCACAACTGTTTTACTGTACAACAATGAAAGGCTACAACTACAAAGGAGATTCTCTCTACAATTACGCGCTAGCAATAAACAAAAGCTACACTAATTACACAAACTACAACAAAAAATCAGAAGATTCCAGTGAGGTATCCTAGGCTAAGGGTCGACATATGAAACGTCCCCTTTGAACAATTATACAGGACTGTGCTTAAACTGACACACAATATTTTGTTAGCGCAACGCAATCTGACTTTCAAAATTTCCTACAAAAGAATGGCCCTGACTAACATTAAACTATACCTTTCACAAATCACTTACCTCACAAAAATCTTCGCTGCTCAAGCTACTGCAATACAGCGAGCGCCACTACTGCCAGCTAAATAAAAGATTCAAACTATGGAAGGCACTAACTACTGATAGGGATAGTTAGCAAATGAAAGATATTAATACAGAACAAACAATGTATTTACCTTGATATCATCATGTATAAATATAGCAGTTCATGACAAATTACAAATCTCCGCCATCTCTCTCCCCACATCCACCACTGCTGGCGGCTCACCTCCAACTGCCCAACGCTACGCGCTGTTCACAGCCAGTTGCCTAACACTACAATGGCGAGTATTACAACAATGCGAAGCAGCCACAGACTGCACACAGCACAGCCAGTGATTTTCATACAGAGGTGGCGTTACCAATAAAAAAAACCTAAACAGCCTACTTACATACAGAGGTGGCTTTACCAATAAAAAAACCTAAACAGCCTACTTACACATTGTACAGGTGCTATTCGTCGTCAAATACAACAGCACAACATGCAGGTTTGACTAGAAATCAATTTGTGTTTAAGTAAGCATTTCTCGCAGTGTTTCCATAATTTTGCCGAACCCTTGTATCTCCTTTAGCGATCATAAGAATAGGAGAAATTAGGATGGGTGTTGACGTGTACAGACAGTAACTGTTATTTGCTCTTTATGGTGTCGTGTGGTGTTTCCTGGTGTAAAAGCAGGGGAATACAGTGGAGGCAGCCTGGCTCCAGACATCTTCACTGAGAAGCCAAAGCATTATGACCACCTTTCGAACGTACTACAACAAAGATTCTGCGCGGTATGGATTTGACAAGTCCTTAGCAGGTGTCGGGAAGCATGTGGCTTGTCTACTCACAGGTCAAACAATTCCCGGTGGTTTGTGTGAATGGAGCAGCCGCGCGCTAGTGTTCTGGATGCGCTCCATAAGGTTCATATCAGGTGAATTTGATGGTAAAGACATCAACGTCAGTTCACTATAGCCGGCTGGAGAGGTCGTGTGGTTCTAGGCGCTTCAGTCTGGAACCGCGTGACCGCTACGTTCGCAGGTTCGAATCCTGCCTCGGGCATGAATGTGTGTGATGACCTTAGGTTAGTTAGGTTTAAGTAATTCTAAGTTCTAGGGGACTGATGACCACAGATGTTAAGTCCCATAGTGCTCAGAGCCATTTGAACCATTTGAACCAAGTTCACCATAATATTCTCCAAATCACTGTAGCACGCTTCTGGCCTTGTGATGTTGACCGTTATCCTGCTGGGAGCACCATCGCCGTCGAGGAAGACGTCAAACATGGAAGGGATGAAGGAGGTCTACAGCTTTGTGCCTTCAATCAGTATGACAAATCCAATGGAAGCCCAGGTGAATGTACACCACGAAGATGACGTGCTACAGACGACAAATTTAACCGACAGGAAGAAGATGCTGCGATATGCAAATGATTAGCTTTTCAGAGCATTCACACAAGGTTGGCACCGGGGGCGAAACTTACAACGTGCTGACATGAGGAAAGTTTCCAACCCTTTTCTCATACACAAACAACAGTTGACCGGCGTTGACTGGTGAAACGTTGTTGTGAGGCCTCGTGTAAGGAGGAGAAATGCGTACCATCACGTTTCCTACTTTGATAAAGGTCGGATTGTAGCCTATCGCGATTGCGGTTTATCGTATCACGACATTGCTGCTCGCGTTGGTCGAGATCCAATGACTGTTAGCAGAATATGGAATCGGTGGGTTCAGGAGGATAATACGGAACGCCGTGCTGGATCCCAACGGCCTCGTAATAACTAGCAGTCGAGGTGACAGGCATCTTATCCGCATGGCTGTAACGGATCGTGCAGCCACGTTTCGATCCCTGAGTCAACAGATGGGGACGTTTGCAAGACAACAACCATCTGCACGAACAGTTCGACGACGTTTGCAGCAGCATGTACCATCAGCTCGGAGACCATGGCTGCGGTTACCCTTGACGCTGCATCACAGACAGGAGCGCCTGCGATGGCGTACTCAACGACGAACCAGGGTGCACGAATGGCAAAACGTCTGTTTTTCGGATGAATCCAGGTTCTGTTTACAGCATCCTGATGGTCGCATCCGTGTTTGGCGACATTGAGGTGAACGCACATTGGAAGCGTGTATTCGTCATCGCCATACTGGCCTATCTATCACCCGGGGTGATGGTATGGGGTGCCATTGGTTACACGTCTCGGTCACCTCTTGTTCGTATGGACGGCACTTTGAACAGTGGACGTTACATTTCAGATGTGTTACGACCCGTCGCTCTACCCTTCATTCGATCCCTGCGAAACCCTACTTTTCAGCAGGATAATGCACGACCGCATGTTGCAGGTCTTTCTGGATACAGAAAATGTTCGACTGCTGCACTGGCCAGCACATTCTCCAGATCTC
Source organism: Schistocerca americana (assembly GCF_021461395.2). Lineage (NCBI taxonomy): Eukaryota > Metazoa > Arthropoda > Insecta > Orthoptera > Acrididae > Schistocerca > Schistocerca americana. The sequence goes on from NC_060122.1 coordinate 699,902,051, forward strand.
TCACCAATTGAAAAAGTCTGGTCAATGGTGACCGAGCAACTGGCTCGTCACAATACGCCAGTCACTACTCTTGATTAACTGTGGTATCGCGTTGAAGCTGCATGGGCAGCTGTACCTGTACACGCCATCCAAGCTCTTATTGACTCAATGCCCAGGCGTATCAAGGCCGTTATTACGGCCAGAGGTGGTTGTTCTGGGTACTGATTTCTCAGGATCTATGCACCCAAATTGCGTGAAATTGTAATCACATGCCAGTTCTAGTATAATATATTTCTCCAAGGAATACCCGTTTATCATCTGCATTTCTTCTTGGGGCAGCATTTTTAATGGCCAGTAGTGTAGTTGCTCCTGCCGTTGCGCTTTCGTGGTGTGGTGCGTGTTTCGAGCATCGGTTCGCCAGGATGACGGCGTATCCGGACACGACCGTCAGGCGTGATTCATTCTACCAGGCGACACGTTTCCATTGACCTCAATTATGACATGTCCGATACAATTGCAGTTGGTGATGTCTTTGATATGAGGTAGAGGTCGCCTATTGTGGCGCCCATGTCGAGCAATGTGCGCTGAATAGTGTGTTCCGAAACATTTGTTGTTGCATCGGTGTTTGTCGTCAGTTCTGTCATGGATCGTCGACTATCCTGCTTCCGATTTTCACATTCTGTGATGAGGCGTGGACATCCAACACCTCGTCGGCTACTCGCGGTTTCACCGTATATGCTCAGAACAGTAGCAAACAACGATTCCCCATTCGTCTCTGCTTCGCTTACAGATTTTCCTTCCCAAGTACGTGCCCGTAACGCAACGAGCACTTCATTTTGCGGTGTGTGTTGGTCATAGTGCCTTGACTTATCAGTGTGTCATTATGATATTGGTAAGTCTGTAGTGGTAGCAGTTAATATTCCTCTTCAAAATGCACCAGACGTTTGGACGCCTCTTGGGATTTTCTTCAGGAGTATTATGATGTTCCCCGGTGTTCAGCCATTCAGGGTGTAATGGTTCTTTATTTACGTGACCATTACGGCTCTCCAACCTCAGTTCTCGATACCAGCAATGTCGTACTACTTTTCTGCGAAGTAACAGACATATTTTTGTGACAATATTCACATTTGGTTTTATTGATGTATAGGTACTCCGATGTATCGATATATTACAGTGATATGGTTCTTGTGTGTATTCATTTCTGTGAGACTGTCATAATCTTTTACTTACTTGTAACCGTTTTGGAGCGAATGCGCACAGGGCAGTCTTTGTTTCACTTTGCAGAAGTTAAGTTGTTATTTCGCTTTGTAAAAGTGGAAATTAAATATATGAAGATTGATACAAAACTGTTTTCTTGATGATATGACAGTTAATAAGGAGTATATGTGAATTTACAAGAAGTTTAATAAAAATGTGGATCGTGAACACCAAGTCAAAAATTATTTCTACCATACCACTGTTCTGATCTGGGATTGTTTGATTATTAAGACCCGGCGGAGGTTCGAGTCCTCCCTCGGGTATGGGTGTGTGTGTTTGTCCTTAGGACAATTTAGGTTAAGTAGTGTGTAAGCTTAGGGACTGATGACTTTAGCAGTTAAATCCCATAAGATTTCACACAGATCTGAACATTTGAACATTATTAAGAATTTCCTGAAAAACGCATTTGTTAGGTCTTCAAATATTGTTAAAATACAGATCTAGACCTTCTAGCAGTCAAAGTGGAATCACGCTAGAATCAACAAGATGAGCCGTAACAACTTCGACGAAACCTACGTGGGAATCCATTCAAGACAAGTGCCAAAATTAATGATTTTTTTACAGTGACTTCATTATTTCCATTCTGACGATACCATCCACACTCAATAACTTTGTTGTTGCCCGATAAAGCGAACATATGCTCCGTGAGCAACATTATTAATCTGATTTCTAACCTACTTTTGAGGTGGTGGTATTGTTAGAAGGGCCATCATAAGACTCTTAAGACCCTTGAAGAAGACCCCATCGGAGTGGCCGAAACATCGAGTACTGGAGAAGTCTGCCAGAAGATTTTACCTTCAATCATCTCTTCCAGTGCTTTGGTTGCAAAAAGATCAATGTGTCACCTCCAGCCCACCCAACCACTCTTTGCATGGGTATTTCACTCGGGTATAGTAACACGGCTAGACTGTGTATCAGTGCTGGGAAAGCTTATTGCACAAGAAACTGAAACTTAAATTGCTCTCCCTCGTCGTTCGTTTGGTCCAGCGGCGCTTGTAAACCTCGGGGGCTCCGGGCGGAGGTCGACACGGGACGGCAGTCGTGGAGATGGCGGTGCGAGTGTTTAGTTTAGCCGGCGGCTAGCTGAGCTGCCACCGCTGCGTCGGCTACCTGTTCGGTCCCGCGTGCGCTAGTTGCGGTCGGTGCCGCGAGAGCGCACCCCAGGCGGCAGGTGGGCGGAGCCGGTATGACAGGTAGGGAGGCAGTGACGCGGCCGCTCTCAGTGCTGCGGCGACGCGCGGACGAGCGTGATCTCGTGTGTGGTGTGTGTTTGTGGAGTACGTGAGCGCGGTGCGCGTGTGCGGCGGGATATGTGCGCCGAGACATGAGCAACACGTCGTCCCTGCGGCGGCCCGCCTCCGGGCTCAGCATCAGCGTCCTCGGTACGGAACCTCTCTCTCACCACATTCTGTCGTTAACTGTGAAGTGCCGTTGTTAGTCATATACTCAACTGCAAAACAACTATCTGAATATGGAACAAGAATTAACTACGCTCGCCCATGATCGCGTTGTGTGCATGTGCATCCGTTATTGATTATTTCTCACGTATTCGACTAGGCTTGTCGGGTATCGAAAGGGAGACCTTAACGGTGAACGGCTTGTCTGGCGGGAATGCCAAATGCGCAGGGGCAAGGATACGTTCAACACAGAAGCCCCGCGTTTTCGTGAAATCAATTAGGACTGACACCTGCACAATGTTTTGTACCGGTACTCCAGATTTATCAGTGAGTGATAGTCTGGAATTCTACTTTCCATTCAAAATTCCACCTATATCTCTTTATTCAAGGTGTTTGTTTGTGTTTTTATTTCGCCTTCTCCAGAGACCGCCGTGCGTTTATAGTGCGTGTGTGAATAATAGATTGAGATGGCAGGATGATTAACACTCTGACGTGGGTTTAGACTCCATTACGGTTGCCATGCATAAAGCTTTATTTTTCTGCCCATCTCATCTCATCTCATATCTTACCTGTCGTCCGTACTGTGTGTTCTCATTTATCTAGACTTTTTGGTGTGTGTGTTTGTGTGTGTGTGTGTGTGTGTGTATGTGTGTGCGTGCGTGTTCACATGGTTCACATGGCTCCAAGCACTATGGGACTTAACATTTGAGTCCCCTAGACTTAGAACTAATTAAACCTAACTAACCTGGCACCACACATCCATGCCCGAGGCAGGATTCGAACCTGCGACCGTAGCAGCCGCGTGGTTCCGGACTGAAGCGCATAGAACCGCTCGACCACAGCGGCCGGCTGTGTGTGTGTTTGTTTGTTTTAGAGAGAGGTAGAGAGACTGAGGGGGGGGGGGGGAGGGTTAAGGAAGCTGGTGGGCGAGCTAAAACCAGAATGCCACCTTGTGATTGTTTCGTGCATCGGAGTAAGCTGTGTAACAACAGACCAACGTACTACTACAGTGTTTCAGACGACGATTTCTTTAACACTATTTTCGTGCAAGTTATGAGGCTACCATAAGTCATGACTCTCTTAGGTCTATGCGCAGGGATTCCCTTACCTACCGCCTCAGTCTGTTGTTTATCTTCTGTTACTGTACAGGCAACTTCGTCGCCTAATTCTTGATATGGTAAGTTACTGTTCCGATTTTCCTGTAACCCATATGAAATGATGTGTAATTGAATATAAGAGTTATTGACTGTTCTGTGGTAGTACTCCAGAGTAAAGAATGGGCCGTTAAGAACATAGCTTCTCGTCGACGTCGGCAGTACTAGAGTCAGATGACGAGCTTGCCCGAAAGGGAAAAAGAGAAATAAAAGGTCTTGATGTTATCAAAGCATTCTGAAATTCGCCTGAAGTGTATCTCGAAAATTATGAGAAACCGATAGTAGGGTAACGCTCTAAGGATTAGGATCCTCATTCTTTCCTAATACTGCACCAACTCTCTCCGTCTCTGTCAGCATTCTTAGTGATCACTACATGATCTTACATTCTCTTTTTCCTGAAGTCTAAAATTGATTTCATTACACAAAATGTCGTTTACCGTATCGTCCAGGGAGTGGTATCGTCTCACTGCCATTGCCGGATCCAGTTATAAAAAAATTACTGTAATGGTAAAACGCCAAAGTTCGCGTGTTATTTGCTCTTTTGTATTACTAATTTCACTTTGTTAACAAGAGCATCATCAGATATTAATCGCGCTAATGGCAACATGTTTAATGCTCATCGCCATTGTCAGACGCTAAGTGGTTTAAGCTGGATGTGCCGTGTTTACTGCAATCCATTGGCAGGGCGTATAAGTAATAAAAAAAGGAAATAATGCGCCACCAGCAGCGGTTTGTCTTCACGTTAACTGTTAACGGTCGCCGCGTCCCGTGCAGACGATGCATGCGTTCGCCCACTCAGTTATACAAAGCTTCCCTGTCTGGCGTGTTCCACCAGTACGACTGTTTTTGTCGTGGAACTGATGTACACAAGAATTTTAGAGGCAATTCGTACGCTCTGATACATGTCAATAACATCTTTTACTCGTATTCTAGACGACTGTCCTGATAAGTTAAAAATAGGACGATGCCTGTCGCAATACTTATTAACGTGCACTTTCAGGATTTCAGTTACTGACAGTGCTTGCTATGGCGCTTTTTGCCTGACGAACCACTATTTCACCTCTTGCGATACAGCTGGTAGAAACTAACGAATGTATCGTGTAACTATTGTAGAGACCAGGAAGGGATTCCCGGAGATACGCGCTTGCTCGTTTCCACTGGCTGCCGGCGCCGTGCAGACAAAAGAAGTGCAGCGGAAATTAATTGTTAGCACACTGCAAAGCTTCCTGGCAGTGTTCAGCCTCTGTTACGAGACCGTAATGTACACAGTCGCGGAAGTCCGTACACTGCATTGCGATGCGTATCTGTAATACAGTCGACAATGATGCTACGCTGCTCCTAGAAGAGAACACACATCCTATGCTCACAAGTCTAAAGTTCACGCGCACCGCTGACGCAAGTATCCTTGGATGTGCTGCGCTATCCATCTCGTCTTACGATTTATGGTTGCATAAGGTCTTTGAGGAATGTGAATGGTAGTCAGTGCCTAGGCATAGTATGCACAAATTCTTTGCCGGAGTTAACTTGTCTGACGAGAGATGAAGGTAAGAAAATTTCTTATTTATTTTCTGTCCCTAGGACTAACTCCTTACTCGGCTGCATTGCAGGGGTATCTATCTCTTCGAAAGATTCGAATTTTGGAACAAACACATTGATTCGTTATCGTTCCGTTGACCATAGATGTGGTAAAACTTGCAATGTCTGGTGTGATCTACTTGGTTGAAAGTAGTGTAAACGACAGTGCCCCTAAATAAAGCGTGAAGAGGGGATGTAGGTCCCTCCATCACACGCACCCTAATTGATGGGCTGAGAATTGTGGATGTCGACGTAGACATGTGATGTCGAACCTATAATCACTGCATATAATCGAAGTATTTATCTCCTCATTAGCGGCTTCTCCTGCTGCATGTTCATTTTGTCATATATATGGCCTGTGGAACTATTCTAACGTGTACCCCCTTCTATTCAAATGGTTCAAATGGCTCTGAGCACTATGGGACTCAACTGCTGAGGTCATTAGTCCCCTAGAACTTAGAACTAGTTAAACCTAACTAACTTAAGGACATCACAAACATGGATGCCCGAGGCAGGATTCGAACCTGCGACCGTAGCGGTCTTTCGGTTCCAGACTGCAGCGCCTTTAACCGCACGGCCACTTCGGCCGGCCGTACCCCTTCTATTACTAGACTTAAAATGCATAAGGAGTGAGTTGTTATTCACAAATTCTCTAGCCACAACATTTAATCTGTGTTTATTTTTAGTGTTGTGTACGAAAATTAAGCTTCGTGATAGGAAACTGTGAGCTGTAATTACTCCTCACAATTTTTGGTTTGTGGAACCCACATTCACTACCGTACTGTGTCTAACTAAGTATATGGCGTTAGTTCGGTTTTATACTTTTTAGCGCCGACGATGTATCCCATGTACTGTGCACTTGATACAGAGTAGACAATTTAAACTAGGTTGTACTGCTAAATAAAGAACTAACTCGAAATTACACCATGATAGATTGAAGCAATGTCGAATTTAATCGTTCGCCTGCTAGTATGGTTACACTCAGCAGAACGTTTTCCTTTTTTCGAAAATATTGTACATGAACCGTTGTATCATTGTCAAAAACATTTGTATATATCACTAGATATTATGGAAGTTCAGGCTCGCGTGTTGTCCCAAGTACGAATCTTTTTAATGCCCAAACACGTTGCAGCACGTTTGTGTCATTATCAGTGAGTACTTTTAATCTGTACGAAAAGCATCTTATTTGTGTTATGATGATTACCTTATTCTCTAGAATGTTGGGTTCTGTGGCACTTTCTTTACATTGTTATAAAACTTTCCATCTCTAACAAAATGAGGTTATTGTGAGATTGGTGAATTACCAAATCACTTTACAGGTAAACGTAATTTTGTTTCACGAAAACCAAACGATGATAAATTCAACAGAACTGAAGGAACAAAGGTTTCACTTTTTCATGTCTTTTGCCAGTCTCGTAATCTATACTTGCTTCCTTCAATAAACATCGCCAATAATGCTGTAGCAATAATCTGACACATTCACCCCCCCCCCCTTTTCTGCTGGTCCTTCCAGTGACCAGGTAATTAATAATAAATTACGCAGTCAGCAGTAGCTTACTCCTCATGAATCGCTAGATTAGACTCTGTGAGTGCTGATTCTAATTACAACAAAGCAAACTTCTATCATTAAACAAGGAAGGCAGTCTGATTGTAGTGGTTACACGACTAACAATGAGACCAGTAGTTCCTCATATATTTCTGTAATAAGAGGATTCTATTACCTCAGTTGTCCAAATGGATTATGTAATTAGAACGATAAAGTCAGCAGCGAGGTGCAAACAATGGCAATAATAGTCTCCTGTGACGATTCTTGGCGAAGAGGGTGTCACCCAAAAGTGACAACTCGCACACGACTCTTGTAAATGTATGTTGCCCTTCATGAATATCATCTTCCGCGTGACGTTCAAACTTTCATAAGAGGCCTATCTTGTTTTTGACTTGTCGAAATCTTCTCTTAGTGTTGATAAATAGCTACGCAGGATCCTCAGCCTTTTCCATGCCATAAAAACGATGCAGGAAAGACATTACATGACGTAAGCAGTCCACCATACTGCATGATTTTTCTGGCTAGCAGTCCGATTCCCCAAACTGGATAACCCGCTATCTGTGGTGTATTTTCGTTACACGTTATGTAAGATGAGCTGACAAGCATGAGTCAAAACTGTGGCTGGCGCTACTCTAGATTATCGATAGGATTATCTAAGACGAGCTCTGTCGCGCAGCTTCGTTGGAGTTGCGCAATGGGAACTGTCTGTTAGCGAGAAAGGGTACCTACCTTTCCTGTGCAACTCGGCGGTGAAGTGGAAATAATGTACTAGCCTATTCTTTGCTGTTGCCGCAAAATTTTACAGTTTCTTGGTAAAACACGCGGTTTGATAGCAGTATCTCCTGTATCTCACTGACACATTGTACTCGATTCTACAGCCACCTACCTTTCGAGGATATTTTGTGTTTAAAGCCCCGACAACAGCAAAGCTACTCCACACGCAGTATAAACTCGGTTTTGAATAGAATGTTCCGTGTATTCGATCGCGACCTTGGCAAAGGAACAGTACAAGCATAGGATGGGTGGTACACGAACACTGCCTTATCGAAAACTGATTATAACAAGAGTCGAATTAGAATCGCTTCGTCCTGTTGCTAACCGTGTCATGTCTTACGTGTAACTGTTTAATAGTAGTAGCTTGTCACACTTTAAGTGTTACATGTAGGAAGAGGGCGCAGCCTGGTGCTATATCTTATGGATAGTTCGAGAAGGGGCGGTGGCCGCTGCATTTTATTTTCACATTCGGCGGAAGGATCACCACTAATGGTGTCAGATGAGATCGTTCTGTTAGAGAATGCGGAGAGAGCTAAGATCCGAGCGCGGACATCGGCGCATAGGCTAGTGATCAGAAACTGTATGACATCATACTTTCTACACCAAAATAATGTTGATTGCAAGACTCGAACCACTTACTCACATTTTGATTGACATAGTACTTGCGTGCACTACAGAACTCAGCGGTGGACGCCGGTATCGTTGTTATATTAACAATCACAACTGTACTGTGTTGCCTGTTGTGTGGGTTTATTTCTCATAACAATCCTACTGTTTGACTCTCAGTCCATGTTGTGCTTCATTCGGTATTGCAGTACACTGTTCCTAGTAAGCAATATTTTTTATCGTTCCCCTGACCTGGCTCACTTCCAGTGGATATCAGGAGATAACTGACTCGGTCTCTCGGTGAAGGAAACAGTTCTGTATGACTCACGACCACGCTATAATTCAATGTTGTACCTATCGTCTGCGTGACAGACGAGCACAAGGTGGGTACGGCACTACCTGCCAGTGCCTTTGATCGCCGCAGTATCATCGGAACCAGGCACATGTACCATTCGTCTAAAGTCTCGCAATCATCAGACTTTTTACATATCACGGAGTCAAGGATGTGCCAAAGACTACGACGATTTGGGCACTGAGGTTAACAATGTACCCCCAGTTGTAGCATCAGTATAGAAAGACCTCAGCGCAAAAGCCCAGTTGTTGATTCAATGCGTCAGTGCTGGATAACATATATTAGTACCCATCCCATCAAGAACAAGCATATGTCCACGTGGTACGCACCTGAAACTCCTTGTGCCAAAGCAGATAAAACAGAACGTGGCTTGCTATCAGCGTGGCTTAGCATGAGCACAGCAACATCGTCTTTGGAGATGGCAAGTGTCTTGGATCATGAAATACGGTTTACAGCCAAAGACATATCAAGGCAGTGTCTAAAATACTCTTGCAAGAGGGTTGACACAAACTTGTTTCTTTCTTCCAAGAAGTAGGGCGCGCTCTTTGAGATGCGACCAAGTGCTGACTCGCGGTGCTTTTCAGTCAAATACCAATGGGGATGGTAGTGGGGCCGATGTGATTACAATTTGGTAAAAAATGGGAAAGGTTTACTAGTTCCAGGATTTGTCTTACAATAAGGGAAATCTTTCGAAAACCTTGGCCAGAATCAGTGTAATGGATCTATTTTTAATTTATTTCTTGGACAATGATGACCGTTAGTCCAGACAAAAATCAAGTAGATGTGAGTTCAAGCTGGTGGTGACATAGGGATTGGAACGCTAACGACTGTATGCAAACCTGCGCCGATGTGCAGCAAGCTCTGCAGAGAATTGCTTGACAGAAAATACGTTTTCAAGTTTTCTTCAGTTCAGTCCAGTTGGTCTCTATGAATACATGACTGTAGGCATATTCCCTAATTCGACCCCACTCTTTCCAGTGAGTGGTAGACCCACAAAAGTTATCACCCAGGTAGTCACGAACAGTAATACTCCTGCAACACTACGTTGGATGCTACCCTTACAGTGCAACATATTCCAGTAGTATTAAGAGTTTCTCATACTTGCCTAAGAATACCAAACAACAGCAAAGTTTGCCGGCCGGAGTGGCCGTGCGGTTCTAGGCGCTACAGTCTGGAGCCAAACGACCGCTACGGTCGCACGTTCGAATCCTGCCTCAGGCTTGGATGTGTGTGATGTCCTTAGGTTAGTTAGGTTTAAGTAGTTCTAAGTTCTAGGGGACTGATGACCTCAGATGTTAAGTCCCATAAAAAAAAAAACCAGCAAAGTTTAACACTTCATTGTACAGCAGATGTTGAACGTCAACGGTTGTATTCAGTTGCTCTTTCACAGAAAGAATTCTCTGCGAGGACACAGGCGTTTCGTTGTAGTTGGCGTATTGCGCGTTAACGTCGGACGTACGGTACGTACAAAGCAATAACGCGTAAGCCGCATAATACTCAGGCTATGTGTGGACAGCCGAAGAGGCTCTTTAATACCCTGAGGCCTCCCGCTGAGGCACCTATCCCGCATCCTGAAGAGACGGGCGGCAAGCAATCCGAGGGTACAATTTTTTTGTACGTTCATCTTGCATCAGCGCCATGCTGAGATTTCGTTGAGAGTGTACTTCTGGTTTCTTTTAGCAGACTCGATAACACTGCATGGACGTGTGTTGCTTCTGTGTGTGTGTGTGTGTGTGTGTGTGTGTGTGTGTGTGTGTGTGTGTGTCTTGGAGGAAGAGGAGAAGGTGGGAGAGGAAGCTGTGAAAATTTTATTGCTTCGATTCAAAATCCCGCAGACAGAAACAAGAGAAGCTGCCTAGGCTTACAATAATATGCGTAAGAATCAGACATACATTTGTATCGAGAATTATTCTGAATGGTGCGAAAGTTGGCCGTTGACCCTAAATAACGAAAAGTGTGAGGTCATCCACATTAGTGCTAAAAGGAATCCGTTAAACTTCGGTTACACGATAAATCAGTCAAATATAAAGGCCGTAAATTCAACTAAATACCTAGGAATTACAGTTAGGAACAACTTAAATTGGAAGGAACACACAGAAAATGTTGTTAGGGAAGGCTAACCAAAGTCTGCGTTTTATTGGCAGGACACTTAGAAAATTATCAGATCTACTAAGGAACTGCCTACACTACGATTGTCCGTCATCTTTTAGAATACTGTTTCGCGGTATGGAATCCTTACCAGATAGGACTGACGCAGTACGTCGAAAAAGTTCAAAGAAGGGCAGCACGTTTTGTATTATCGCGAAATATGGGAGAGTGTGTCACCGAAATGATACAGGATTTGGGCTGGACATCATAAAAAGGAAGGCGTTTCTCGTAGCGACGGAGTCTTCTCAGGAAATCCCAATCACCAACTTTCTCCTCCGAATGCGAAAATATTTTGTTGACACCGACCTACATAGGGACAAACGATCACCACGATAAAATAAGGGATATCAGAGCTGGTACGGAAAGAAGTAGGTGTTCGTTCTTTGCGCGCGCTGTACGAGATTGGAATAATAGAGAACTGTGAAGGTGGTTCGATGAACCCTCTGCCAGGCACTTAAATGTGATTTGCAGAGTATCCATGTAGATGTATTCAGACGTTCGATCGTCCTAATTGGAAAGAGCCATAGCAAACACTATTCTTAATGATGAAACCAACAATTTACCGTGGGTGCATCTTGAGGAGTAGTTTGAGAGGGATAGCGTCAAGAGATTGTGGTGGAAGAGAAGCACAGTTTATGCTAGCAGAAGCTGCAGCTTTCTGCACACAGGCCGTACCGTGTACTGAGAAAGCAGTGTCACGTGTGTACACACTCATTCATGGCAGCTTTTGACAGCTTCTCCAACGGACACAACACAGTGGAGAGAAAGGGAATCTCTGTTATGAATTTTCCTGTTGTTTACCGCGCCATTTTTTCTATTTCGGCTTCTACAGTAGTTGTGTACCAGCCTGTAGAATGTGTCACATTTCGCAGCCTTTTATCTCTCACAACAAAAACTATAATTTTGTTCTTAAGCAGCATTACAGGTTATTGAAGGTTTGTCGCACTGTCAAATAGAGAAATCTACGGTAACTGAATGAAGTATCTTTGTCTACCATTGCACTTTTTTGACAACTATTAAAGGGTTCCTATAAATTATATAGATCTCTAGTACTCGAACGAAACATCTATTTGTTTAAAAAAGGGTGATATTTCAGAGCTGTAAAAGACATTCCAGTGTGATCGATACCATACCCATGCGTTTAAAAGTCGAACAAGTCTGAGGTCTGCGAATTATTCTCAATGAAGCTACATTAAGCGTAATATTCGCGACATACTTTAGTACCCTATGTCTTCGCTCCCGTCACTGTATTCATTCTGACTCCTATTTACAGCGATATGTCCACTTGCAATTTATTATTGAGGTTGTTACGTAGACGTGGTTAGAATTTTCTTCACCACGGTCAAGCTGCACTGCAGTTGTAGTTAACATCGTCAGTAATTTATAATACTAACGTAATGTGGATAGCTCTGTGGATCCCGCGGTCTTCGATACACCTGAAATTACCACACCCTTGTGGAAGTTTCTGCGCATTACCCTCTCATTAATCCACCCATTACATTAAGATACTCGTATTTTGAGTAAAAATCTTTTTGGCGTGTGACTAGGCGTGAAATATTCCAACATTTCAGACAGTTTTGCCAATGCCACATCAGGGTGACGAGATATTATATACAATTGAGACTTTTATTGAAACTAGTACAAGACGTGGGAGCCTGTGTCCTGAGGTTAAAATTCGGAGCGGAGCTGGGAATCGAAACCGGTTGTGTGCCCTTCGCGGGTAGCGGAGCAATCCGAGCATCCCTTGCTACATACTTCAAAAGGTTCCTTGCTGGTCGTGAAAAGGTAGAGACCAGCGTTTGATTCCCATTCTGAAATACAGATTTATCAGTCATGTGGATCAGCTTCGACCATCTCAGCGCCCAAAGAGTTGAAGTAACAAGCCATCGATGATAGTATGTAAAATATTTACTAACCTTAGGATTGTAAATCCGCTTTTCATGCGTTTTAGAACTCATTGCATCTTACACAGTATTAATCGGATTATTATTGCTACTTTAATACGTATTACGTTATTTGGATTTTTCGCCTCTTATTAAGAGCAGGCTGTAGCGTTCAGTCTCCAGATTTGTGCATAACATGGTGACGATCGGTTTCAAGTTGAAAGCGGTTGTGCAATAAGGATTATGTCGTCTAAACAACTGAGTTATATACTGATCACATTAAACCATCTGTACCTAATTATGTAATCCACACTGTGGTCGAACGCTGACATTTGGGGCAATACATGGCGTATGTGTCCGCTCTTACATTTAGACTGCCTGCAAAATCGGGACGTAATTTTGCAGTCTGCTTCCGGCACGGCTCAGGAGGTGCTATCAGAAAAAGAGCAGTTCAACTCCCTTTCCTTTCATAATAACACAGGTTATCTGCAATCTCTGAAAGTCATTTTATTTGAATGGTGGTATACCAAGTTCAGCATGTTCAGGCTTATTAGCTGTAACATCCTTGCCATCTGAATTAGCATTCCGTCTGTAGTGATTTCGAGGTTTACGTGATTTTGAACACTAACTTTACTTCCCACCTACACCACCATTAATGAACAGTGCCAAGAGCGCCATCATTCTGCATCAACGAGTACACACTTTTCGCAACGCAGTCTGCGGCTGACACAATTTAGCTGCGGCCTGAAGTAATTTTGCTCTGTCGTCAGCATAAATGCCAGCAGCCACATTTCACCGTTGTGACATTACAGCTACATACATACCCTAGCAATGTGCATTGTTAGGAGCACTTTCCATAAAACAAGTTGTTAAGGTACACTTCTTTTCCATTTACAAGTTCAACACGATAAGATCGATTGCTTGTACGTCTCCGCGAGTGCTGTTGCACAAACATCTCCCGTTCTGTGCAATAGTAGTACCTACTTACGGAGCCGAAGAGTATTCAGGACTCTCTTGTCGAAAACTTGAAACGGGGATCCTCTAAGTAGCTATTTTCGAGGTATTATTTTCTCTATGGAGTCTAGGAGCTGAAGTTCTATAACGCTGCGAGACAAACGTTCCTGTAGGCATTCGCGCAGCCCGTCTTTGAATATGATCCATAGTCCTACCTCGTAGGAATCCTACACATTTGAATAGTATAGGCTGCAATAGTGCTTTCCTACAACGAAGTCTATGCCATGTCTCCATACACCAGCAGGTACATCCATGAATGACTGGTAGCATCTGTACATGAAATGTATTTGCTGTTCCGAATACAACAACCATCGGGGAATGAGGACAATGAAAATTTGTGTCGGGCCAGGACTCGAACCCAGATTAAACGCTTTTCGCGAGAGGTCTCTCTAGTCGCTTCGGATATCCGTGCCCGATACTTGGCCAGACTAAATCTTCCATACGTCATCATTCCTGCGCACGACATGTACTCGTACACACGTTATGTAATTCCCGTACAGGGCACGACATTTTAAATGGAAGTCGCTGCCTGGTATCGGTGGGTAAATACAATACTGCAGTGCCTGTGTCATTAAGAAAAACAAGGTAATATTCCTTCGTACACGGATGCTTGGCCGACCGAAGTGGCCGTGCGGTTCTAGGCGCTGCAGTCTCGAACCGCGAGACCGCTACGGTCGCAGGTTCGAATCCTGCCTCGGGCATGGATGTGTATGATGTCCTTAGGTTAGTTAGGTTTAACTAGTTCTAAGTTCTAGGGGACTAATGACCTCAGAAGTTGAGTCCCATAGTGCTCAGAGCCATTTGAACCATTTTGAACGGATGCTTGTCCGAAGGGACGTTGCATCGTTCTTGCTAACAACAGAGGCACTGCAGTATCGTATCGTATCGATTCCATGTGTGGTACGTTACTAGTATACGTTGCTACATTGCACGAAGTGCAGTAAAAGCGCATTGAGAGGTGCTCGTTAAGCTTACGCATTATGGACGCCGTGGAACAACGGGACTGTATATTAACTGAATGTAAATGGGGCCGACCGGGGTGGCCTAGCGGTTCTAGGCGCTACAGTTTGGAACCGCGCGACCGCTACGGTCGCAGGTTCGAATCCTGCCTCGGGCATGGATGTGTATGATGTCCTTAGGTTAGTTAGGTTTAACTAGTTCTAAGTTCTAGGGGACTAATAACCTCAGAAGTTAAGTCCCTTAGTGCTCAGAGCCATTTTTTTGTAAATGGGGCTCTCTGCGATCATTCACTTACGAAATATTTCTTTAGTGCCATGAAGCATGTCATCCGCAAAAAGAATGAGTTTGCTCACTTAATATTATCTGCTAAATCGCTAGTATATAACGTGGATAATTACGATCTTACAAGAGAATAAAAAAAATTATATAACAGTCAGTGTTCTGAACTTCTTCCACGTCACGAACATTAAACTCCGTCGCGCGTCGTTCATACCAGACCGAGATTTTTTTCAGATCGCTAGTACATCCTGCGTTAAATGTGCAGCTCATGGCGGGTTGCGACGTGGGATTTCTTTTGTACCTGCTGCTTGGATGCAAGCAGCCTCTCGACTCCGTATCATATTTATCAGTTTTGCATGACGCTGAGATACGTGGTGCCTCCTAGTACATGTTCTTAATATTTTTTTTTGTGTTTCAGGTAAGTGGCACAGCCGTCCCACGTAAAGCAGCACTGCAAACGCAAAGGAACGCGCAAGGTAGGCTTCACCGGCTGCCATATCCATTCCTTGTAACTAAAGGGAGTGCAAAAATTAAAAAAAAAAACAAGAAGTTAAAAGTAATTAAGAAATACTAAGTGCGCCATAAAAGTAAAGCATGTTGTATCGACTGTCGCTTACAGCGTTTGCTTTTAGTAGCTCGATACGGGACGGTATATGTACACACTGAAGAAAAAAAAGACGGCCAGCTCTTGCGAGAGTGCGAAAATTTGTGATACGGCTCCAGCCGTCACGGCAAGACCTGTATGTATCTCTCTCTCTCTCCCTCGTTTTCTTTTTTTTTTTCACTCGGCCGGCGTCTTGTTTTCGGACGCGCGTTTTTTAATCGTCCCCGCGGCGCTCGCCATTTGCATGATTGCCCGCGAGTCCCGTTTGGCGCCTCCGACGGACGAGCGAAGCGGGGCGCGCGGGCAGCCGGCGACCAGACACGAAGACGGCTGTCTGGAGGCGCCGCTGCCTGCAGCACGGATAATTGCGGACGCGGGACGCTTCCTCGTTACCACCGGTCGGCCGTGTAATCACCCGAGGGCGACCGAGCGGCACCGAATACTGCCGAACGCTGATCCGAACTCGGCGCACGCGCAGTCGTACTGCTGCTCGTAGGCCGGTATTACACTATCAAATTTCTTTGTCCAATATCTTTGTCTAAAATCTATTTGATAGTGTAATAGGGACTTTGTCAAATGTCGTCCAATATTTGATCAAATCTAGGGCCTCGCTGTATATTTGATCAAAGAAACCGCTTGTCTTCTGTTCACTGCAATGTGACATGTTACCACATGGAGCGCTAGCCTCTCTGCAGTGTTCTGTCGTCTGTAGTGTTTTTATAACCATTGCCGGTAAATACAATTGGTGTGTGCCGACAACTACAAAATTAATAGAGATGTATGAAGCTGATGAGGCGCTTTACAACGTGAGGCACGCTGAATACAAAAATAAATTACGAAGATTGGAGACCTCACCTAACCTAACCTAAGCCTCTCCTGTAGCAAGGAATCAGAGTGTTACAGTGAGCCTGTCTTCTGCAGATGTAGCAGTTCTTAAGTGAACATTGTTCTCTGTGATATGAGGATACACTTCATTGAGCACATGCTCATCCATTCTTAAGTAATTGATGTACGACTTGACGTCCTCCACTATAAGCTCACGTAACAAGTTTTGTTGAATGCTTTTATCGTGTCGTCGTAGAACCCACGGCTTCACCCAGGTGTGTTTCCTTTTTTCCCCCGCTTCTCTTCCGCATATGCACACAGTGCAATTGTGGTGCATGCAACTGCTGCGGTTAATAAAAAGTAGTTGTTGTCAGCCATCTTGAACTTTGACGAAAAATATGATGACAGTGTAATACCACTTCTAGCGCAACGTCAAAGATCTTTGTCAAATATATTTGACGGAATATTTCATCACATCTTTGATCAAATCTCTGACAAATAAATTCGATAGTGTAATACCGGGCTAAAGCACAGTTACCTAAAAAGCCTAACATTGCAATTTCGACCGTTTGGCTATCATCAAGTGGAAATTATGTTCCTGATTACTACCTTCTTCTGTGTACTGCACTCTTTGAATTGCAATGTAAATATTTTGCTTTTCATACGAAAAAGAAACTGGTTCAATCGCATAGTATCCTGTGGCTCATGTCTATTTGTTATTGCCTACGAATCCGTGTGTGAACTCCATTTAAATGCACTATAAGTATACTGCTCGTATTCTGCGGTATTTTTGTTCCCATCCGTTTTCCATATTCACGCATTTAATGGAGGCTGCTGAAATTTTCATTGATTTCTACTAAAATGTAGTGTTTGAAGCATCTGCTAATAACGTGTGATAACATTTCCCTCACTCCTGTCGCATTTTTATCATTTAGAAGGAAGAATGCACTAGTCGCCAGTTTTACAAAGCAGACTCATCTGCATCTACATCCATACTCTGCAAGCCACTGTGAAATGCGTGGCAAGAAGCAACACCATTCAAAGAGGAATTACATACCTATTCCGTGATAATAAGTAATGGAGTTGAATAGTAGTACTGTCAAAAAGTGCTAACATAGAGTTCTCCATTAAATGCGAGAAAGTACGAAAAACGGATGCAAACAAAATTAAGGCAGAATAAGAGCAGTATTCTTACAAAACTCTTAAATAGAGCAGTTCACACACAGCACGTTTTAATCTGTTCCGTGAAATGGATTGACTAATGAGTGTAACATCGGCAGTTCCTGCCCGTACACTGATACTGAAGTGATGCTAATGCCTTACGTTCACGATTGCTTCGTGGATCTGCATCTGCCCACACAGACATATTGTTGTAATTTACTACAGAATGTCTTGTAAATACTGTCTCAAATACACCAACAAATACTAAACATCACTCGTGAGAAGTAAAATGGTCCATATTTCAACAGATACCGGTTTCAGGTAGGGTTGAAAACTACTGTAGTCGGCCGGAGTGGCCGAGCGGTTCTGGGCGCTACAGTCTGGAACCGCGAGACCGCTGCAGTCGCAGGTTCGAATCCTGACTCGGGCATGGATGTGTGTAATGTCCTTAGGTTAGTTAGGTTTAAGTAGTTCTAAGTTCTAGGGGACTGATGACCTCAGAAGTTAAGTCCCGTAGTGCTCAGACTCATTTGAACCAAAACTACTGTAGACGCTCATGAGTAAACGTAGACAAGGTAGCTTTTAGGGGAATCAAGTAAGACACGCTTGTGATCATTATGAGGTAATGCCTGATACGTATGTAACACACCCAATGTACAGGTAACGCAGGTATGACCTTAACCGACCAGAGCTACTAGGAAAAGCCAGGAGCGGTGAACTGTCTAGAAAATGAACCTTGATATACACTCTATGATCAAAAGTTCCCGGACACCCCCAAAAATATACTTTTTCATGTTACGTGCATTGTGCTGCCACCTGCTGTCAGGTACTCCATATCAGCGACCACGGTAGTCATTAGACATTGTGAGGGAGCAGAATGGGGCGCTCCGCGGAGGTCCACTGTTTCCGATGTTATACTAAAGTGGAAACTTGAAGTGACACGTACAGCACAAAAGCATACGGGTCGACCTCGCCTGTTGACTGACAGAGACCGCCGACAGTTGAAGAGGGTCGTAATCTGTAATAGGCAGACATCTATCCAGACCATCACACAGGAATTCCAAACTGCAACAGGATCCACTGTAGGTACTACGTCAGTTAGGATGGAGGTGAGAAAATTTGGATTTTATGGTCGAGCGGCTGCTCATAAGCCACATATCACGCCCGTAAATGCCAAACGATGTAAATGCCAAACGATGCCTTGCTTGGTGTAAGGAGCGTAAACATTGGACGATTGAACAGTGGATAAAACGTTGTGTGCAGTAACGAATCACGGTACACAATGTAGCGATCCGATGGCAGGGTGTGGTTATGGCGAATTCCCGGCGAACGTCATCTGCCGCGTGTGTAGTGCCAACAGTACAATTCGGAGGCGGTGGTGTTATAGTATGGTCGTGTTTTTCTTGGAGTGGGCTTGCACCACCTGTTGTTTTGCATGGCACTATCACAGCACAGGCCTACACTGATGTTTTAAGCACATTCTTGCTTCCCACTGTTGAACAGCAATTCAGGGATGGCGATTGCATCTTTCAACACGATCGAGCACCTGTTCACGGCCCTGTGGCGGAGTGGTTGCACAACAATAAAATCCCTGTAATGAAGTGACCTGCACAGAGTCCTGACCTGAATCCTATAGAACACCTTTGGGATGTTTTGGAACGCCGACTTCGTGCCAGGCCTTACCGACTGACATCGATACCTCTCCTCAGTGCAGCACTCCGTGAAGAATGGGCTGCCATTACCCAGAAACCTTCCAGCACCTGACTGGACGTATGCCTGCAAGAGTGGAAGCTGTCATCAAGACTAAGGGTGGGCCAACGCCATATTGAATTCCAGTATTACAGATGGAGGGAGCCACGAACTTTTAAGTCATTTTCAGTCAGGTATCCGGATACTTTTGATCACATAGTTTATACGGTAAAGGGCTGGGTAACCTACTGAGTATTTTGTTTTACATGTTACATTTCTGTCTGTTGTTTAAGAATAGACAATATTTATAGGAAAACTGGAATTGTCAATGTTTAATTCAGGTTTTATTCTAAAATTGTTGATTTGTGACGTGAAAGAGAGGGCTGTTGTAGTAAAAATAAATAAAACAATACAGATTTACTATATAGTGCTAGAAAGCGCTATTTCCTCAACAAGAACGTAAAACTAAAAAAAGTAAAACACAAAACAAAAATATATCAAACATTGCTTCAATACTTCGTCGAACTTATATAAAACATGGGTCTGTTACTTAGAAGCAACTTTTGCATTTATCAATAGTATCAGTTTCATTACGACGAAGAACGTTCTGTTGGGTACAAAATAACAGTAATAATTATATGTAGATGCTTACGTTTTTGCATGTAAACTGCGCTTTGATTACTTAAAACCGCAGAAGTTACGCAATCAACTCATTTTTATTACTTGTAAAATACAATTTAAGTTTTTTAAGGATATAAAATACGCAATGAACTAACGTTAAGTGATGTGCAGTTCTAATTTTGTGCAAAACAAACAGCCAAACAAAAATGCAAAGAAGTCATCGGCTCCCAGTTTCACTGTTCCACATTCATTTATGTTTCTTTGCCTGCCAACACTACTGGTAATTCTATCATTTACTACGTCATTTATGTAGTGTACTAAAACAACTAAATCGTAGTTTTTATGGAGCGCAACTCTAGTTTCAGGGCAGAGTTAGTACTAATACTACATCGTAGAGGAATGTGTCACACTTAAAAAAATAAAATAAAAAGGCAATAAAATGATAAACTTACAGAACTCGTAGACAGTCTGTAGAGAGCTCATGTCTGAAAACGTCCAATGACGCTACAGTACGTCGAAGTTACAGGAAGGAACGCCTGCCGCTAGGCAACCCCTCCGGCAGCAAACAGGAGCTGCACGGCTGACTCCTTTGCCGATTCTGTATTTTCGTACAGCTGATGTTCGCTGCTGAAGGAATGGCCTATTGGTACGCATTTTCCTATCCTCACTTTATTCCTCTAGACATCCTCTACAGCTTCTCGGTATATTTGTGTTACACGCTCTATACTAGGAAAGACTGCCAGTCGGCATCGACACACACAGTAGTGGGCTCGTCTTAAAAGAGACCTGCTGTCGCTCCATGGCCGTGGTTTATGAAGGCGCTCAAGTCTGTATGTAGTCATCGTAGTTGTTAGTTTCTCGTTATTTCTACGTCCTACAGCCATCTGCCGACGGTACTGTCGTTTCCAGCCTGCGCGTAGCGTCGCTCCACAATAAATATCAACATGGTTCTAGTTCAGGCTATTTTGCTATTGATCGATAATCTGTTGGTGCTTTCTTGTATTGGTTCTTGCTGCAAGTGTGCTTGTACACAGTGAGACGTACAGCAAGCGTTGGTAATGTTCGGTCCACCTGTGTAGACTGCAAGGGCCACAGAAACTGTCTCCCCTCTTGCTCATTCATTCCCACTACTGCTGTCTCTTCTCGCTGTGACTACTTCTCTCGTCCCCGTTGTCATTGTCATAGACTCTGTCTCTCATAACGAGTGATTCTCAACTACTTCCAGTTTCTTCTTCTCTTTATTCCTCTCTCTCTGATACTGCCTCCTTCACTCTTTTCCTAGCACTATTCTGTCACTGTCAACTATGTTCCACTGTTACTGCGTCCCTCTCTTTCTTCCAAACTGCCATTGTCTCCTTTGCTCTTTCTGTACCACAACTACTATCTACAGCCTTCCAGTATTAATTTTATTACTTTTTCGTCTCTTTCCCTCTGCCACTGTCTCCTTCTCTGTCAGCATAAAAAATCGGGAATACCTTACGCAAGCCAAAACTGATGTGTTTCACACTATTGAAGACGAACAAGGGCTCATAATTCTTCAAAGAGCCCATCTTTATCGGACATTGTTTTCTTGTTTTGGTCCATGCTACCACCTCTGAAATTTGCCTACCCTACAATCTTAGCAACAACAGTAGCGGTACACGCATTCCACTGTCAGAGGTATCAGAGCTGTTCTTGGTTACAACTTTCGATCCGGTTGTTTCCTATCAGGTCCCTTACCTTAGACTGATACATTTAGCCTTCTCCATCGTCCCTGGACGTTTGTAACATCATCACGGAATCACCCTGTATAAAGGGTTCTTTTAGTCAAATACAGGCTGATTATAATTAAAGTTAAATTTTCAAAACGCTGTAGAAATAACACCACTGGTCAGAATGACGTCAAATTGCAACCGAATATTATCGGAGAAGGGGGAAAACGTATGACAGAAGAAAAAATAGTGTGAAATGTTATCAATAGAAGGCGCTGAATGTGTCAGAATACGTAAATGTAAACACCTGTCATGTGCACGACCCATTGAAGTTCGTATAAACACGCCGGGTATACGGCTTTTCCTCCTTTCGCATCTGCGATGTTCGCCACGACTCTCTCAATGGAGGATCGCGCTCTGCTTGTAAAGCTGTATTACAAGAATGACTGTGCACACGTCGCTCTGCAGAAGTTCCGGATACTGAAGGGTTTGAAAAAAGGCGTTGGTCCGATGACTGCCATGAGTCTGGAGAAAACGATTCGGAAATTCGAAAAGACGGTTCCTCTGACAACCTGGTAGAGGAAGGAAACGAATTGATTCGACGTCAATGGAAGCAGTGACCACAGCAACGCAGGAGGAGACAAGTGGTGGTGTGTAAACGTGTAGTGCAATGTTCGAACATTGGACATACCGCGAGCACGGTGCGTAAAATGCTACGAAACATCCTTCTTTGCTATGCATTCAGAAATACCGATGTGCACGAGTTGCTTCCTGTTGACCTGACAGCAAGAGAGACCTTTGCTTTAGAATTTCTTGCTCGCATGGGAGTGGACAATGATTGGCAGTGGAAGATTTTGTGGACAGACTAAGCCCACTTCCATCTGACAGGATGTCATTACACAGAATTGTCGAATGTGGGCAACGGAAAATCCAAATGCAAATCAACCAGTACCACTTCATCCTGAAAAGGTCACTGCGTGGTGCGAGTTTACGGCATGATTTATACAGGGCTATATTTTTTCGAAGAGTCAGGTGCGTCCGGTCCTGTTACCTGTACCGTCACTGGTAAGCGCAATGAGTGTCTTTTGCGCAAATACGTCATTCCAGCTCTCCAACAGGCGTGTATGTGTGGATGGGATCATTTGTAAGCAAGATGGCGCACCTCCGCACATTGCAAATCCAGTTAAGCAGCTGCTAAAGCGCCATTTCGGAAATGCTAGAATTATCAGCCGCCGTTTCCATACAGCCTGGCCGTCCCAATCACCTGATCTTAATCCGCGTGACTTCTGGCTGTGAGGCTGTCTGAAAGATGTTGTGTTCAGTGTTCCGATTGCAAACTTAGCTGCATCGAAGGCACGTATTGCGCAACATATTCTGAACGTGACCATGGAAACACATCAATCAGTTGTGGAACATGCTGTTTCTCGAGTTTAGCTTGTAGCAAAAAACGATGGACAGCATATTGAACATTTTTTGCGCCAGTCACACGAAAATTAGTAATCCGATTTTATTTTTGATTGATGCTTTTTATGTGGTTTTTGGCCTCAGGATAGTTAAAAACCGATATGATTGATGCTTTTTATGCGGTTTTTGGCCTCAGGACAATTAAAAACCGATATTTCCCATCCGATATGATATGACCTTGACGTGCAGGATGGGCTTACGTAACTAATCAGTATCACACATGTACACCGATGCACAGTGAGTAGTACAGTTTATTTAACGTCAAACGTACAGCCGGCCGTTGTGGACGAGCGGTTCTAGGCTCTTCAGTCCGGAACCACGCTGCTGCTACGGTCGCAGGTTCGAATCCTGCCTCGAGCCTGGATGCGTGTGATGTCCTTGGGTTAGTTAGGTTTAGGTAGTTATGTCTTGGGGACTGATGACCTCAGATGTTAAGTCCCATAGTGCTCAGAGCCATTTGAACCATTTTTTTTTTCAAACGTACAGCTTAGGCATTGTTGTATGATTCATTTGTCATTTGTAGTCGACCACTATTAAATTATGATGCGTACCGCGCCATCTATTGCTACATTTTGTAACAATTTCTTCTGCCATACGTGTTCCCCCTTCTCCGATAATATTCGGTTGCAATTTAACGTCATTCTGACGACTGGTGTTATTTCGACAGCGGTTTGGAAGTTTAGCTTTAATTATAATCACCCTTTATTTCTCAAGCCAATCATGTACTTGTGAAGACACTCGATACGGTCGGCTAGCAGTTGACGCTTTGAGATAGTGTCAAACGCTTCTCGGAAATCCAGGAAGACGGAATCCGTCTGCTTAGCTGCATATACATGTGTGTCCAGGATGTCGTAAAATACTACATATATTTCAGTTTGAATGCAGCAACCGCGCTTGTCCTGCAGCGGTGTTATTTAGCCTGCAACAAAGTCACGTACGAGCAGTAAACACGTCCCTCGGCTACCTACGAACGAAGGAGTGTAAACGTAGATGTAAAGGTGAATGTAGGACCTCCCTGACACGGGCGACGTCGTCTCGCGTGACAGACCTCGACTGCAAGTACGAAATGAACTGAAGAAACGACCCAGGTGCAGACGGGGGTGAGGTCACGGGACGTGGCGATCAGACGCTCTGTTTACGAGACGCTGACCCGCGCGCAGTACCAGCCGCCGTCTGTTTACGGTCCATTGTTCTGGCGGGCTGACCGGCACCGCAACACGCGGCGCTGCGCTAGCCGAGCGCAGATCCGCGTCGGAACGGCAGCTGCGGCGCCGCTGTGCCGTTATGGTCGCCGATGGGAACGCGCCGCAGCTACTGGGCGTATCGGGAGCGCTCTCCAGTGCACGGAACTGCCACGAAACGGGAAAGGGCTGTCTGCAACTACTAAATCTCGAGGATACCAGGTAACTGGGTTTTCTGATTGGCTAACGTTCATGACGCCGTATTGCAACCCGATGCGACCGCGAAACTGGATAGCATTCGGGCGCCGTATTGAATTCCATCGTATTTCAGTGTGTTTGTATTACATCTACATCTACATTTATACTCCGCAAGCCACCCAACGGTCTGTGGCGGAGGGCACTATACGTGCCACTGTCATTACCTCCCTTTCCTGTTCCAGTAGCGTATGGTTCGCGGGAAGAACGACTGCCGGAAAGCCTCCGTGCGCGCTCGAATCTCTCTAATTTTACATTCGTGATCTACTCGGGAGGTATAAGTAGGGGGAAGCAATATATTCGATACCTCATCAAGAAACGCACCCTCTCGAAACCTGGACAGCAAGCTACACCGCGATGCAGAGCGCCTCTCTTGCAGAGTCTGCCACTTGAGTTTACTAAACGTCTCTGCAACGCTATCACGCTTACCAAATAACCCTGTGACGAAACGCGCCGCTCTTCTTTGGATCTTCTCTATTTCCTCTGTCAATCCGACCTGGTACGGATACCACAGTGGTGAGCAATACTCAAGTATAGGTCGAACTAGTGTTTTGGTCTACATTTTCTAAGGACTCTCCCAATGAATCTCAACCTGGCACCCGTCTTACCAACAATTAATTTTATATGATCACTCCACTTCAAATCGTTCCGCACGCATACTCCCAGATATTTTACAGAAGTAACTGCTACCAGTGTTTGTTCCGCTATAATCACACAATAAAGGATCCTTCCTTCTATGTATTCGCAATACATTACATTTGTCTGTGTTAATGGTCAGTTGCCACTCCCTGCACCAAGTGCCTATCCGCTGCAGATCTTCCTGAATTTCGCTGCAATTTTCTAATGCTGCAACTTCTCTGTATACTACATCATCATCCGCGAAAAGCCGCATGGAACTTCCGACTAGGTCATTTATACATACTGTGAGCCCGCATCTCGTGGTCGTGCGGTAGCGTTCTCGCTTCGCACGCCCGGGTTCCCGGGTTCGATTCCCGGCGGGGTCAGGGATTTTCTCTGCCTCGTGATGGCTGGGTGTTGTGTGCTGTCCTTGGGTTAGTTAGGTTTAAGTAGTTCTAAGTTCTATGGGACTGATGACCATAGATGTTAAGTCCCATAGTGCTCAGAGCCAGCCATATACTGTGAAAAGCAATGGTCCCATAACACTCCCCTGTGGCACGCCAGAGGTTACTTTAGCGTCTGTAGACGTCTCTCCATTGAGATCAACATGCTGTGTTCTGTTTGCTAAAAACTCTTCAATCCAGCCACACAGTTGGTCTGATATTCCGTTGGCTCTTACTTTTTTTATCAGGCGACAGTGCGGAACTGTATCGAACGCCTTCCGGAAGTCAACGAAAATCCCATCTACCTGGGAGCTTGTATCTAATATTTTCTGGATCTCATCAACAAATAAAGCGAGTTGGGTCTCACACGATCGCTGTTTCCGGAATCCATGTTGATTCCTACAGAGTAGATTGTGGGTTTCCAGAAACGACATGATACGCGAGCAAAAAACATGTTCTGTGTGTTATGTAGTGTTCTGCGCTCTGCCAAAACTACGGTTCGGTAGTTTTGGTACAGTACATAAAGGACGTAGCATATGGTAGAATTGCAGGTAGCATTGGTAGGGAAAGAAACAAAAATACATTCAGCCAAAACATTATGACCACCTACCTAACAGCCCGTATGTCCACCTTTGGCACCACCAGTGGTGATGCTTCGTGGCAGAGAAGCAACGATGCCTTGGTAGCTTGCTGGGAGGGCGCTGACACCACATCTGCACGCACTAAACTAAACTCCTCCCGCACAGGCCATGAAGGCCCAAAGGTACTGACTGGCCGCCGTGTCATCCTCAGACCACAGGCATCACTGGATGCGGATATGGAGGGGCATGTGGTCAGCACACCGCTCTCCCGGCCGTATGTCAGTTTCCGAGACCGGAGCCGCTATTTCTCAATCAAGTAGCTCCTCAGTTTGCCTCACAAGAGTAGAGTGCACCCCGCTTGCCAACAGCGCTCGGCAGACCAGATGGTCACCCATCGAAGTGCTAGCCCAGCCCGACAGCGCATAACTTAGGTGGTCTGACGGGAACCGTTGTTACCAAGGGCGTTGGCACATCTGTACATACAGGTCACCTAAATTCTCGGAAATTCCGGGAAGGTGGGCAATGAACTCCGACGCCACATTCAGTCACATCCCGGATGTGTTCTATCAGGTTCACATCTGGGGGATTGGCGGCCAGCACATCAACCGGAACTCGCCATTGTCTTCCTCACACCGCTCCGTCATACTGCTGGTCTTGTGACATGGCGAATTATCTTGCTGAAATACGCTACTGCCGTCGGGAAACATGATCGTCATGAAGGAGTGTACGTGGTGTGCATCCAGCGCACGATACTCCCTGGCCACCATGGTGCCTTGCTCGAGCTCCACTGGACCCATGGTTGCCCACGTGAATGTTCGCCAGGGCATAAAGGAACCGCCGCCAGCTTGTCCCCGTCCTGCAATACAGGTGTCAAGGAGCTGTTCCCCTGCAAGAAGACGGATTAGCGCCCTCCCATCGGCATGATGGAAGAAGGTATCGGATTTCATCAGACCAAGCAGCACTCTGCCACTTCGCCAACGTCCAGTGCCGATGGTCACGTGGCCATTTCAGCCGTAGTTATCGACGTCGTGGTGTTAACATGGGCACACGCATTGGTCGTCGTCTGCGGAGGCAAATTGTTAGGAGTGTTCGATGCACTGTGTGTTCAGACACACTTTTACTCTGACCAGCATTAAAGTCTGATGTTAGTTCTTCCACAGTTCGCCACCTGTCCTGTTTTACCAGTCTAACCAGCCTACGAAATCCGACATCTGTAATTAGGGGTGGCCGCACAGCCTTGCGACCTCTGGATGTGGTTTCACGTTGGTTTCGTTAGATGTTGAAGACACATACAACAGGACTCCTCGAACACTCGACAAGTCGTGCAGTTTCCGAAATGCTCGTGCCGACCTTCCGGGCCATCACAGTATGCCCTCGGTCCAACTCAGACAGACCTTGCGCCTTCCCCATTCTACACACGGACAGCGCGCTCACTGATACTACATGCACCGAGCGTTTGACTGACGAGCAGTCATTCCTCGCCAAGTGACACTGCTGTCGCCTGGACGGGTTTATACCGATAGTATAATTTTCTGGCTGATCAGTGTAACAGAGGAACTGGGGAACGACGTGTTCTCTGTGTTTCTTTGCTTGTTTGTTTTGCACATCATTCAGTGTTAGTCCTTTGTGTGTTTAATATCCTTACAGAAAATAAATTGCATTTTATAACTAATCAAATTAGTTGATCGCGTAATTTATGCACTTTTATGTGTAAGCAATGCAATTGCTTCTGATATAAGTACACTTTACATACAAACACATAAAAAGTCTCTATTATTATTGTTGTTATTTTATGCTCAAATGAAAGTTTTTCAACGTGATCAAAGGCAAGAGTTTCCTGTTATTGTCGATTAATATGAAAGTTGTGTATGTATAACAAAAACATGTTTTAGGTAAGCTCGACGAAGTATTGAAGCGATGTTTAATATATTTGTGTTTAGCGGTTTATTTTTTATTTTATCTGTATCATAAATTGTATTTTGTTATTTTTACTACAACATACCTCTGTTTCACATTATAAATCAACATTTTTCGAGTAAAACCTTTTTCAGTGTGTTTTAAGTGACAGACAGGAAGTTAACTACATAGAACAAAAATGTTCCGTAGGTTAACACGGCCTCACTCAGCTTCTATACGGTACACCTCTTCCAATAGTTCAAATGGCTCTGAGCACTATGGGACTCAACTGCTGTGGTCATCAGTCCCCCAGAACTTAGAACTACTTAAACCTAACTAACCTAAGGACATCACACACACCCATGCCCGAAGCAGGATTCGAACCTGCGACCGTAGCAGCAGCGCGGCTCCGGACTGGAGCGCCTAGAACCGCATAGCCACCGCGGCCGGCTCCTCTTCCAATTTCTAGGGCACTCTATCAAGAGTACACTGTCACATATCACGCTATCACATATGTCAAGAAAGCGATCTTTATGAGGTACAGCCCGATAGGTATGCAACGCATAAAACGCAGGTTCGGTCTTAACTGACCAAATTTACAAG
Source organism: Schistocerca americana (assembly GCF_021461395.2). Taxonomy (NCBI): domain Eukaryota; kingdom Metazoa; phylum Arthropoda; class Insecta; order Orthoptera; family Acrididae; genus Schistocerca; species Schistocerca americana. Next base: position 699,930,607 of record NC_060122.1, read on the forward strand.
GAAAACTACCGTAGTCTCCGCTTACTATTGATAGCCTACGGCAACCTACGTTAGTTTTACAAGACTAGTGTTACGACAGTGTACAGTTACAAGGCAACAGCCCATTGAAGATTTATGACGAACATGTCACTTTTGGTATAATGTATTATAATTACGTCAGTTAATGACATACCGACAGTAAAAAGCCTTCAGGATATCGTTAGAAAGGTAATGTTTGAAGTTGCGTGAATTCACCTTGACGTAATGAAAAGAGGCATTCATTCACAGAGCCGATGTATGTATGTTCGCATCCTACTTTATGCTGACATAGTCGCATTTGTAATATATTCTGAGACTTTTTTATTAATGTACTGTAAATATATTCTGCAATTTTCGATGCTATGTACATATAAGGCCGCAGTCTCTCAGGAATGAGTCTTCTCGATTTTATAACTTCAACCTGATTAAGAGAGATGAAATTACAGCGAGGTAACGAGCAACAACGGCAGCCGTAGTGTGGCTTGTCACAAGAAACCAGGGCGTGCTAAAAAGTAATGCCTCAGAATTATTTATTCTGTTCTCAGAATCAGTTGAGGTGTTATTACGTGCGTATTACTCGTTCGCCTTCCCATCTTCACTGACGCAAGTTGCAATTCTGTGCCTCTAGAGGACTCCGAGGTGTAGCGTGTAACATGGCGGTGTATGACGTAGCTATGTCGGTTGCGTCAGAAAAAGTGTGCTGCAATCGACTTTCGAATTCGAAGAGTTCGTCCACATATGGAGCAGCCTCTCCTTCAGCATGAAAATGTCAGACCACACACGAGCGCTGCGACATCTGCAACAATCGGACGCCATGACTTCACTGTCATCCATCACGCCCATACGGTCTCTACTTGGCCTAATCCTATTTTCATCTTTTTTCAAAACTTAAAAAAAATGTCTTCGACTTCGCTTTGATGGTGATGAAGCGTTGCAAGCAGAGGTGAGGGTGTGGTTCCATCAACAAAGTCAAACATTCTACAGTGACAGTATCAACAAACTGGTCTCTCGTTGCGAGAAATGCGTTCGTCGCCAGGCTGACTGTTGAGATATAATTATTCAGACATGAACAGTAAAGATGTAGAATGCTAATAAAGTTCGCTTTATTTAAAAAAAGCTTTGAGTTTTCACATAAAAAATTCGGAGGAACTACTTTTCAGCAGATCCTCGTATTTGGATGGTTCTTTCCGAACATGCCGCTGTTTCCAAGGGTGTGTTTAGGCAGGAACAGAAAAGAGTACAGCTTGAAGTGCTGCAAGACCCAAATGTTTGGATGCTTATTTCTGAATAAGTTGGGGTTTCCGAATATGTGGTTAAACACGACTCTAAGAGATCAGCTTAAAAGCTGCTTACAGGCCTAGTCACGAGGTGGAGCTGTTACAGACTTTCTGCTTTCCTTATGACGTCACAAACGTTAGCAAATCAGCAGCCAGTTCTCTGACGGCCACGAGAAGCAGGTATCTATCACCGGCTGCTAAGGCTCGCAATCTTTGCCAATAATTTACTTATCTCTGCTTCCACAGCACTGCGTTATTAAGATCAGCAGTATCTCCATAGGGTGTCGTATGCGCACTGATACGAAATGAAGAAGCACTGAGAAGAGGAAGAATGGAGCCCAAGGGAAACCTTTTTCAGGAAAAGGGACAAATTAGTGGGACATCCAGAAATAAACATGGCGCTAGAACGAGTGTTAGAGGAGAAAAACAGTACTGGCAGACAAAGACTGGAATATGCAGAAAAGGTTATACAGGGTGTCGGATGTAATAGTTTTGTAAATACGAATAGATTAGCACAACAGAGGAAAAGATAGAACACGACATCACACCAGTTGAAAGACAGTTGGCTTAAAAAAAAACGCCTCTATGATCTCATCATTCTTACCCACTCACTCATATTCATTCCCTTGCCATTCTCAAAATGTCTGTAGAATTACTCCCTCAGATTTCGGAGGCACAATGGGAAGTTTCCCTCATCTTAAGTATTCCTGAAGACAAACTCTGTGGCTGAAATGTAGAGTTTATGATGCAGCGCAACGACCCAGAAGATTTTACATTTTTGTTGACATCGGCAACGAAATCTTACAGACCTATGCATTGGGACCTTATGATTGAACACAGCGCTACATTTTCTCAGTGAATTTATAAGCGTGCACCTGATCATCGCAATCTGCTTGTGTATGTACATGATTTCAGTCACTTGTTCAATAACGTTTTAATCTTCAGGATCATCTATTCGACACATTACCTGAGGTAACTTTTGTATTACTTCAGTTTCCAACCCTCTCGGTAAATTCACTCCTCGCTAAAGTTCTCCTGCAGTCGAAGTAATTAAAATAAGATATAATCCATTGATACCTACTCCACCATCCGAGTCCGCATAAAGAAAACTTTCAGAGGCATGATATATGAGTTCGTAACTTTCTCACTCGATGCAGCTGCGTTTCTCCTTGACGCCTCTAGCTCTCTTACTGCCGTTGGTTGCTACGAGGAAATGGGCTTCCGTAAGAGACAGAGTGAAAGGGTAATGTCTATTGACTAACTTCGAGAGTTTTTTTTCTAATGACTTTGTTTATGTAAGAAACTGGTAGTGCCTGTCTTATAGTGCCTGTAAGTGAAATTATTTTATTCCGATTTTCACATAGTTTTTAATATAGGAGACGAATTTCCTGCATGAGTCCTTGATCGTGGAGAATATTATCTGAACAAAACCGTCTAGATCGCTTGCCGAAATTTATTTATTTACTTCGAGGTTTCGGTTGTGCCATCGTCAGGTATCAAAAAGCTTAGACCTAATAAAAGTACGTTCTGTGTCAGTACTGAAAACTATACCGAATGCCTATGAGAACTAGGTATCAATTTTATTGTGGCCTTCTTGTATAATGTCAAGTACTTTGATATTGATGATAGCAGTTGCCGAAAACCTCGTAAAAAAGTAAAGAAATTTTAATAAGCTATCTAGACGGTTCTGTGTAGAAAATATTTACAGAGTTGTGTTTTGCGTGACGCGATCAAGTCAAATTTTCTAATTGACTGTGTCAAGTAATATACAGTGAAAGGTATATCCGATTTTCCACATCAGAACGTAGCACATATCCAGCATGTCTTGCACATTCAAGACGCAACGTAATTTGGTGACCACCTCCAATACAAAAGCGCCATGGGCACTAAAAATCTTGTCATTGACGAAGATACTGCAATTTTTTTTCATCCTGATTAGCAGTTGCAGTACTTACAATGCAGTTTCTGATAGATGAAATACGAGTAGCTGTTATTACTTGTCGGACTACGATGGAAGATGTCACCGAATTCTGTTTATAGTATGAGATGCAAAAACTGATGGTTGTGCTTTGGCAAAACGTAACGTCAGATGAATGACCACAAAGTTCTCCAGACGCCAGGCAGCAAAAGGAAATTGGCTGACAGGGCACAGAATAGCAACATCGAGAGACACGCCAGCGCGTCGGACCACGACGAGATTGGTTACGGCCGTACTGAAGCGACGGAATTACGACAGAGACGAATGGTTAGGTCGAACAAAGCGAGCGCATATTCGCGCCGGCAGGACGTCAAATAGCTCTGGGAATTGTTCGTGTAGCGGCTAATTGACTTTGCCACCGGCCGCAGGGGGCCGCACGGGAAAAAGCCAGGCGGCTATCGTTGCAGCGGCAGCGGCGGCCGGCCGTGCCGTGACTCGGCGTGTTTCGATCAGTTGCAGACGCCGTTGCAGCTGCAGCATTGCAGCCGATGCAACGCGGGGTGCAGCCAGCTGGTCCGCACCTGCGTAATAAGCGGTATAGCTAAAGGGGTCGCGCAGAGCAGACGGCTATTACAACCGACTCACACGCTGAAACATATATAGCATTTGTGCTCGTATTTTGACATAATATTGCCGAAGTTTGCACTCTTTTTTTCGATTTATTCCACCAGAGCGTTGCGGTAAGTAAGAAAGGCGCTGAGAGGGGTGGTGCTGTGCCTGAATTTTATTCGCATCAGTTACAGCAGTGCAGTGGCACTTCAGAACTAGGTCACAATCACTGGCAATTCCATTCGACGATATCTACATCCACATCTACTTTTTAAAAAATAAATAAATAAATATTTATTCTTCAATACAGGATACACAAGCAACCCACCACCTAATACATTAGTGGGCCCTACTTCATACTAATACAATTGTTACCACTGTAGCTTTTTTATTCTATGAATGGCAGTACTATTACTCTTCCACTATGGGCACTACTGCTAAATCCTAAGGTTACCAGTATTTACCTACGTCTACTACTTATGCTAGTTTCTCTACCTGCAGTGTTACAGGTGAGGTGTTTATGAACCTACATTAGCTGGCCGTGCTCACCGAGCTAATCCTGGTGAGCATGCGCGTGACACGGGGCTGGCCCAGAATAGTTGATCGCTACAGTACTACTCTAATGTTGCTATCCCAACTTATCCTACATCTAACCTAATACTAAGTCCTGTGTCAAGTCCGGCGAGTGTCAGAATCGGGTAATAAGGTGCACCCTCCCCTAATCCCAGACTTGACGGATCCCAGCCGTGAAGCTTCTGTGAAGTTTGGAAGGTAGGAGACGAGGTACTGGCAAATTGAAGCTGTGACGGCGGGTCGCGAGTCGTGCTTCGGTAGCTCAGATGGTAGAGCACTTGCCGGCGAAAGGCAAAGGTCCCGAGTTCGAGTCTCGGTCCGGCACACAGTTTTAATCTGCCAGAAAGTTTCATATCAGAGCACACTCTGCTGCAAAGTGAAAACCTCATTCTTGTAATCCACCGTTAGACACCGTGGGAACAAACTTGCACACACTTTTGAATATCCAAGAGTGCGTATAATTGCATGCACACTTCCTTTGCTGACTGACTGATGCCGCGCCGACTGCCGAGTCGTAAAGCATCTGTCCTCGCGAATGACATCAGCAGCTCGCTGCAACATGTCAAGTGTGACAGCCGTGGATGGTCTCCCCGACCGCTGCAAGTCGTGGATCTCCGCCAAGCCGCCTTCTGACGATCTCACCCTCCGTGCCCATCGACTAACTGCACTTCTGTCGACACCAGATGCTCCACAGACTTTGCACAAGCATTTGTGAATATTCTCCACAGTTTCTTTCTCTGTAATGAGAAATTCAATGACGGCACGTTGCTTGTAACCTACATCATCTACAGACGCCGTTTTGAAACTGTCCTGCAGTTTCGCTACCTGTCGGAAGTGACGGAAACTTGCCGCGTCACTCTGGAGACTTCAAATAATACATACGTAGCGTTTCGCATTCGTAGCATTGTTTTCAGCAGAGAAAAAAAAATACGGTGCATTACTTTCTGGGCAACCCTTGTGTACTGTATATGGTTGCAGGTAACGTTCTCCAGGCATTCGCCAAACCCATGCCCTTCCATTGTGTTACCGTGGCGTATATCGTGATTTATCACGCCACAGCACTCGTGTCCAGTCATCGACTGTCCAGTGGTGTCACTATTTACACCACCTCAACCGTCGCTTAGCAGTGATTACAGAAATGTGTGACTTACGAGGAGGTTCTCGACCACTGTACTCCACTCCTTCCAACCCCGTGCGCATAGTCTTTATGGCAGTTGGAGTGCTTATAACGCTTTCGTACTCAAGAGTGAATCCTTCCGCTGATTTTTTTTTTTTTTATAATCTCCCTCCACGGTGCTCGATGGTCTGTGTCCGTCAGTACATGAGTTCTATCTGGTCTTGGTTCAGACGTGGTCGTTTCCAATTAACAACCACATCACCAAAGGTCGACTTGAACAGCTTAAGAAGCGTTGAAATCTCCCTGATAAATTTGAATATGCTTGACATCAAGAGGGGTCGATCTAGAGTAACATGAGGTACTGAAATTAAAACTTTTCAAAATCGCTGATTATAATTTCAGTTATGATGACCGGTTTCCGCAAATCTGAGTTGCCATCGTCAGATCTTACGTGCTGAGATTTATGTTCATAATATCCTATGATGGATCCTTAGATTTGCCGAAACTGGACACCATAACTACACTACTGGCCATTAAAATTGCTACACCACGAAAATGACGTGCTACAGATGCGAAATTTAACCGACAGGAAAAAGATGCTGTGATATGCAAATGATTAGCTTTTCACAGCATACGCACAAGGTTGGCGCCGTTGGCGACATCTACAACGTGCTGACATGAGGCAAGTTTCCAACCGATTTCTCATACACAAACAGCAGTTGACCGCCGTTGCCTGGTGAAACGTTGTTGTGATGCCTCGTGTAGGGAGGAGAAATGCGTACCATCACGTTGCCGACTTTGATAAAGGTCGGATTGTAGCCTATCGGGATTGCGGTTTATCGTATCGCGACATTGCTGCTCGTGTTGGTCGAGATCCAATGACTGTTAGCAGAATATGGAATCGGTGGGTTCAGGAGGGTAACACGCAACGCCGTGCTGGATCCCAACGGCCTCGTATCACTAACAGTCGAGATGACAGGCATCTTATCCGCATGGCTGTAATGGATCGTGCAGCCACGTTTCTATCCCTGAGTCAACATATGGGGACGTTTGCAAGACAACAATCATCTGCACGAACCGTTCGACGACGTTTCAAGCAGCATGGACTTACAGCTAGGAGACAACGGCTGCGGTTACCCTTGACGCTGCATCACAGACAGGAGCGCCTGCGATGGTGTACTCAACGACGAACCAGGGTGCACGAATGGCAAAACGTCATTTTTTTCGGATGAATCCAGGTTCTGTTTACAGCATCATGACGGTCGCATCCGTGTTTGGGACATCGCGGTGAACGCACATTGGAAGCGTGTATTCGTCATCGCCATACTGGCGTGATGGGATGGGGTTCGACTGGTTACACGTCTCGGTCACCTCTTGTTCTCATTGACGGAACTTTGAAAAGTGGACGTTACATTTCAGATGTGTTACGACCCGTGGCTCTACCATTCATTCGATCCCTGCGAAACCCTACCTTTCAGCAGGATAATGCACGACCGCATGTTGCAGGTCCTCTACCGGCCTTTCTGGATACAGAAAATGTTCGACTGCTGCCCTGGCCAACACATTCTCCAGATCTCTCACCAATTGAAAACGTCTGGTGAATGGTGGCCGAGCAACTGGCTCGTCACAATACGTCAGTCACTACTCTTGATGAACTGTGGTATCGTGTTGAAGCTCCATGGGCAGCTCTACCTGTACAGGCCATCCAAGCTCTGTTTGACTCAATGCCCAGGCGTATCACGGCCGTTATTACGGCCAGAGGTGGTTGTTCTGGGTACTGATTTCTCAGGATCTATGCACCCAAACTACGTGAAAATGTAATCACAAGTCAGTTCTAGTATAATATATTTGTCCAATGAATACCCGTTTATCATCTGCATTTATTCTTGGTGTAGCAATTTTAATGGCCAGTAGCGATCTTGGCTCTTGAAGTTGTTATATCCGTATTTCGTGTACGTAAGTAATTTGCTGCTCAGGCACACCAGTAACTAGTCCACGTTCGTTGTCACTTAGCTCTTCTGATCGATTCATTGTCCTGTTACTATTTCGTGTTCGTGATAGGTTTGCTACTCAGGCGACATCCAGTGACTAGTCCACGTTCGCTGTTACTTTGGTCTTCTGATCGATCTGTTGTCCTGTTACTGCTTCTCTTCCGGCAACACACATGCTCCACATATCCTTTTATAACGGCGGGTCCGCCTCTTGTGACATCTGGGAGTCAATTCCGCATTGTATAGGGGTGTCCGGATGCTTTTGGTCAGGTAGTAGTGCAGGATGAAGAAAGATAAGAGTCACCCTGCGTCGTGATGGAGGGCGCAGCTAGCTGCTCGCAGCAGACGCGGTTGTAAGCGGGAGACTCTGAGGCTCCTTTTTTGTTCCCGTGTTACCACTGCAGCCACTGCAAGTAATTACGACGCAGGAATTTCGTAAGTGGCTGTAAAATGGGGGGATAGCGCGGTAGCGGGCGTGTCCGGCACTTTGCATAGGGACCAGACGAGTGAGGTGGCACCCAGCTAGCTGGGTACCGGCGGTCCACAGTGGCTGGTTCTGCTTGGCAGTAACTGGAACTGCACCTTTCCAGGTGTGCTGTCTCTGGCGAAATGCTGTCTCGACATTGCCTATACCTCCACCTTGTACTGTCGCTTCAGTGTGACTGCGACCGCTGAAGCACGCTTCCGCGATGTAGCGCCACTGCAGGCAACCTGCTTCGAGTCCTGTTGGTAGAAAACATTTTCGTGATCCAAATTTCATTGTCAGCAGTATTTTGTGTCCTGCAACCTCAGAATGTTGTGGAGAGCATAGAACGTAGATGCAAGATCTGATGGCCAGTGTCTATACGTCGCTGCTTCTGCTTTCTGGGAGCCAAGCAGGTTTCCAAAAAAAAAAAAAAAAAAAAAAAAAATGGGGGGGGGGGGCCTCTGAGCACTATGGGACTTAACATCTGAGGTCATCAGTCCCCTAGACTTAGAACTACTTAACCTAACGACATCACACACATCCGTGCCCGAGGCAGGATTCGAACCTGCGACCGTATCAACAGCGCGGTTCCGGACTGATGCGCCTAGAACCGCTCGGCCACAACAGCCGGCTCAAGCACGTCTTACTCCTTGGAAAAAACTCATCTTTAGTACCACCAAGAACAGCTGAAAAATAAATCTTCATTTATTTTCGGTTTCGATCATCTGATCATCTTCAGGAATTATAAAACTATTTACAAAGGCCTGTATAGCAACGTTCTCAGTGTAGCATCAACGAAAACAAAACCTATCCCACATCACTCACGTCATCGCCTGTGTCATGCAGAATGCACTCCACAAAAAGAAGGATACAAGTATAATGGAATAGCGTACCAAGATTAATAAATTATGTCAGTTCATTGTGCTAGTGACTGTACAACGCAGTTTGCTATTGATGGCAATGACGCGGGATAGTTGTTGTGATACGCGAAAATGATCAGATGGTCGGAACCAACAGCAATTAAAGATTTATTTGAAACTTCGTGACCCGGCCGGTGTGGCCGAGTGGTTCTAGCCGCTTCAGTCTGAAACCGCGCGACCGCTACGGTCGCAGGTTCGAATCCTGCCTCGGGCGTAGATGTGTGTGATGTCCTTAGGTTAGTTAGGTTTAAGTAGTTCTAAGTTCTAGGGGACTGATGACCTCAGATCTTAAGTCCCATAGTGCTCAGAGCCATTTTTGAAACTTCGTGGCAGATCAGCGCACACTCCGTTGCAGAGTGAAAATTCATTCCGGAAAGATTTACTTATCAGCGGCTCTTGGCGGCATTGAATGATGACTTATACAAATACGCGCGGAGGGCACCACCTGTTCAAAAATGGTTCAAATGGCTCTAAGCACTATGAAACTTAACATGTGAGATCATCAGTCCCCTAGACTTAGAACTAGTTAAACCTAACTACCCTAAGGACATCACACACATCCATGCCCGAGGCAGGATTCGAAACTGCGACCGTAGGAGCAGTGCGGGTTCCGGACTGAAGCGCCTAGAACCGCTCGGCCACAACGGTCCGCTGGCACCACCTGTACACAACATATTACCGCACAATGATTTGTCTTCCTACCGAGGTACAGAACACATCAAGTCTTTAGCCCTGAATTTTGGTTCAAATGGCTCTGAGCACTATTGGACCTAACTTCTGAGGTCATGAGTCCCCTAGAACTTAGAACTACTTAAACCTAATTAACCTTAGGACATCACACACATCCATGCTCGAGGCAGGATTCGAACCTGCGACCGACCCTGAATTTTAATTGGTCTATTGTAGCTCCACTGTTTTGTGATCTGTATCTGTTACACTGTAGTCAGTATTTTCCGAGGGTGACAGTTCAAATCAGAACCCTCCAAATATGGGATGGTTCGTCCGTCATTCGTGATTAAGCTTCCAAGATATCAGAATTCCTTCATGTTAACTGAATCTTCCGTCGGTTCTCGGTAGACCAACATCATAATAAATGAAAAGCCCTAGTTTGCTTTTGTTCTACAGTATTACTTTTATTGTGTTAACCGATTTTCGGCTTACATGGCCATCTTCCTCCATTTCGTGTACTACGTGAGGTGGTTTTCGTGTGTGAAGTTTATCACTAATCCCATTTTCGCTACTTGTTATTATCGTCTTTCTTTGGTTTTCTCTCATTCCATGTCCTATGCTACTAGACTGCCTATTCCACCCAAAAGCTTCGTCACATTCACTGACGATAGGAATGTCACCAGCGAATCTTATCATTGATAACCTTTCACGCCGAATTTTAATACACTTCCGAAACTTCCTCTTGTTTCTATTATTCCTACTTTGACGTACAGGTTGAACTCGAAGCAGTAAAAGTCATACATTAATACATTAATTTCTTGGTCTTCCATGCGTATTGTGCAGATCCACACATCGTAAAGATGTCGAGGTGACGCTAAGGTGACGCTAACTCGCTACTCAGTTTGCGTTGTATCATGGGACTGGAAGGTCTCGAGAACGTTACAAAGTAAACAACGACGCGGCTGATTCAGCCAGGGACGCGTCGCCTCGATGCACCGCGCAGTGAGCGGTCTGCTGCAGCCGGCACTACCTGTTGCTCCAGCGCGTCTCCTCCGGGTTCTCCAGCCCGTGTCCTTGGACACTCGTGCGCTAGCCGCGGCTGCGAGCGCTCACGATACTGCCGCCCGTGCGCACGGCCCACATTCCGCAGATCTAGCCTTTGATTTCCGCAACTGCACTGCTACCACAATTATCCTCTAACCTTTGTTCTCCACTCCGCTTTTGAAGGCCACTCCCCACCGTACCGTGTTGCGTTGTCTCCGTAACAGGCGGGTCGACTGCGGAAGCAACGTTCTTCTTCTTGCTAACCACAGACTTACAGCGAGACTAACGAACGAAATGTAACTGTGCAATGCCTCAAGGCGAGGCACAGCCATAACAGTCAGTACACACTCAGACTCTTTGTCATATGCGTTGCGACATTCTCCAGAACACTCATTCCCAATGGATAAGGTAATCTATTGCAGCTGCTTGACAAGGCAGCTGGCATCACGTCTTCATACAACACTTACGTATTCATGTATATGAACGTTGCACATTAATAGGAAAATGAAAGCTGTTACTCCTGCCATATTTGCCTGCATCGATGCGAGCTTCAACATATTATCAAATGACTTTTATCTTAATAATATGAATATTTATATATGTGTTTGGAGAGAGAGAGAGAGACCGATTTTTGATTGAGATTTTTACTTTAAGTCGTAACTGGTACCTGAATTTTGATTGCTGCCTCCTTGAATGATCAGCTTCTGCACCAGTTGGTGACGTATTATAATTTGGAGGAAGTTATTTTTCTTTAAGGTTTAAAATACGAGTCTGTTAGTTACTTGGCCGTATTGCGGATAGCTTTGAGCCCAAGTTTTCGTACCTTTTCGTACCTAAGGGACCACTGTTGTACCGAGCGAGGTAGCGCAGTGGTTAGACACTGGACTCGCATTCGGGAGGACGACGGTTCAATCCCGCGTCCGGCCATCCTGATTTAGGTTTTCCGTGATTTCCCTAAATCATTCCAGGCAAATGCCGGGATGGTTCCTCTGAAAGGGCACGGCCGACTTCCTTCCCTAATGCGATGAGACCGATGACCACGCTGTCTGGTCTCCTTCCCCAAACAACCAACCAACCACTGTTGTAAGTAAATAAGATCAAACAGCAGTCTGCTTTTCGTGAGAAAAGAAGATTGCTTAGCACACAGACTTCCTTGAAACTACACGTTCTGCTGCATCAAAATTGGTCAGTGGAGTTCAGCATCATACTATTATACAAGAACATAATCCAATTACTGCAATTAAGAAATTATGATAGGTTGTTACGTATTGAATGAAAACTACAGAGAATGCATTTCCTTTCCTGTATTTTAGTGAACTTTGCACACTTTCACCTTCTGTCGATTGACAGCCGGCGACGACAATGAAGTTCACCTCCTTTTCCAAAAGCAAGATATTCCTATTCTTCACTTACAGAAAATTTGTGTACATAAATTTTTGGCAACTGTTACACATACTTTACTCGGTTTTAGCACTGAAACAGCAATTTTCATTAAATGCAACAGTACGTTCTGAGCGACGCCCTAGCAACACGCCCTCTTTCCACAAGATACAGATTAACAGTCCTCTTTTTTTTATTAAATCAATTGCCTTTTTTTTTAAGGGTCCCTACTCAAAGATTCACAACTACTACAGTTACGGGGATTGCGCGCTAAAGAGTTTGCTGCAGTCCAGCTGCGCTTCACTTCACTTAAAGTACTTTTTGAATTACGTTTACATTTACGGTATTTACATACATTACTGAGCTTCTCAGAATAACATCAGGCACAAATTAGTTAAAAATGGGGGCAGTGAGGCTCACATAACCTTACAATGTATCGTGTCCTGCTTGCTATTATAAACAACTGAAAGAAAGAGGGAAGGAAGGAAGATTGGGTTTAGTGTCCCGTCGACATCGAGGTCATTAGAGACAGAGCACAAGCTAGGATGGTGTCAAAGATGGAGGAGGAAATCGGCCGTCCCCCTTTTAAAGGAACCATCCCGGCATTTGCCTGGACTGATTTAGGCAAATCACGGAAAACCTGAATCTGCATGGCCGGACGTGGGTTTGAATCGTAGTCCTCCAGAATACGAGTCCAGTGTGTTAGTCACTGTGCCACCTTGCTCGGTACATAAACGACTGACGTGTTTGCTTCTTTTTATCACTTGACAAGGGCTACCAATGCTGAAACTAGACACTCGTGATGCTCAAATACATTTAATTTTTTGATGAATGATTGGAGCCTTAGTGGATTGATGTACATGGCATTTCAACAAATCCAGAAGACACCAGTTCGCTTAGAAAAGCGACATATCATCGAAATCGGTGAAACGTACGCAATTCCTTTCCATGATTAATCATTTCACAGGCAAGAGACAGATCAGAAACTTAAAATTTTCACAATACTGACTTCAAGACAACCACATTCGGGATCATTCGTCACAATCCCTTGTCAGTATTTGAGACGAGCAAAGCTCTTCTGTTGAAAGAAAAAGACACTTTCTTTGTACGTTTCTGATGTCTTCCGTACATCCACGAAGTGTATAATGTTTCTCCGAAACGACGAAATACTTTAACTTATTTTACGATCCCCATCCCACTTTATGTTAATCAAGACCCAAGATTCTTCTCAATGACAGTTCGCTGATTTCGTCTTTGCTTCGTTTTCCTATACCCAAACTGTGTACAGTAGTTTGTCATAAGTTCCTCTGAAGCGTAACGTAACAAGAAACACGCTGTCCTAAAACCTTACACTGCGAGATGTTCGCGTCGCACTCCCACGTGAGTTTTGTAGATATTGTAAATTTTTAGTCTGCCTCTGTACTTCGTTCTTTGTGTTCTCTGTATTTCGAAGGTTTTATTCCACTTTACTTGAGCGAAAGATAACTGTTTCTGGATGACTTACGAGATTTTTTTTTTTTTCAAAAAGACGACATCTTTATTGTCTTTAAGCTGCAACGTATGGTTTGTTGTTAACACGCAGGAATATGGTTTATTGATAACACGTAGGAACATTTTATTACCAAAAGACATCCTTTCCAAAACAAAAAATAAAAATGAAATACAGGTACTCTTCTCTGACTGCAAACTTGCATGGAAGAAAAAACTTATTTGTTGGTAAAATCATCTCGGGTTACGAGTCGAGCCCTAGCGTCAAGTCTCAATGTTTCGACGAGTTTCCTACTCAAGCGTGACTTCGCCTGAACTCGTCGAAACAATGTAACAGCACCACAACTGATAAAACCAAAAGATTTCGTCAATGAAATTCGCCTAGAAATCCTGAAATCCCATGTAATATATTTATGTTTGCTGATGAGTGCGGACATCTTGGGAACCGCAAATCTCAGAACACACTTACTGATAATATGCATCATTACTGGAACCGCCAACATTAAATCTCTGGAAATTTTACGTAAAATAATTCCACTAATTATAAAGGCTGAAATGTATTCGTTAATAATATGCGCATTTATTACTCATATGCAACATATCAACAGCGATAAGCTATAGATCACATACTCGTTGAACATCATAATGCCAACTGCTAGTTGACTGTAATTGCTGAAATCAAATGATCACAGACCTTTTGGAAGTCTCAACTAAACATTACACTGTCTAGCATGTCGTCACAGGTAACCGCAGCTACATGTATGTTTTAACGAAATATACAGTTTTTTTTAAGGATAATGCGTACTGTAGCTGTCAACAGTAACTAAAATTAGGAAAAACATTGTTATAGTATTATACCATATATGTCGCTAGATATTGATAATAATAATGTTACGATTCATGAAACATGAAAGCATCAAGACCAGAGCCAAAGGAACAGAAGTGTCTACTCGTACATATTGTAGAGTTTCAATGTTGATAGTTCTGTTCCAATAAGACATATATTTTAAATACACACATTCTTAAATGTGATTACACAACTACTGTTTTTTTGTTCCTGTAAGTTACCGGTAGGCGAGAACTGAGTGTTTGTAAATCGAGGGTATCTGACAATCGTTTTTCATTCGTGTTTTTCTTTTGGCTGGATGACTGACGATAACCTAATTGTTATGAAACATGTCGAGTGTGTGAACAGTGAAATATAAGATGCACGTCAAAGGTAATAAACATGTCGTCTTTAAAAAAATGTTAGCTACGAGTCGTGACGTTTACTTAAAAGAATCACACTGGACTGACCTCCTAATCTTCTAATCACTACTCCAAAAATGATTATATGGCACAAATATTTGAGCACGTTTCAGCAGGAGAGGACAAGGAGAGGAGTAGAGGCAGAAAAAAGGGTTTTGTAAACAGGCCGTGTGTGGTGACGGCGGAAGTATCGCTTTGCAGCCGACGCAAGGGGCGGTGTCGCGTGTCGGGCGGATCCGCGCCGCCCCGCCGTTGCGTCACGGCGAGTCGTCTTCGTCTTCACGCGTTGCTCAGCGACACGGCCCGCACATCGCGGGACTGGCAGTCCCAGCGAGGCTGCGGCGTCAACAGCTGACCCTCACGCCGTTTGTGCCTCCCAAAGTTACGCCACAATGAAATTAAAATAAAAAGAAGTATGTGTTTCCCATTCAGTAGGGCACCAAGTTCAGAATGTAGCGTCCAGTCAAAGTCGAGGTCATTGGGAGCGGATCTCCAGCAAGGACAAATACACTAAAGAGACAAAGAAACTGGTACACCTGCCTAATATCGTGAAGGGCCCCGCGAGCTCGTAGAAGTGCCGCAACATGACGTGGCATGGACTCGACTAATGTCTGAAGTAGTGCTGGAGAGAACTGACACCATGAATCCTGCAGGGTTGCCCATAAATCCGTAAGAGTATGAGGGGGTGGAGATCTCTTCTGAACAGCATGTTGCAAGGCATTCCAGATATGTTCAATAATGTTCATGTCTGGGTAGTTCGGTGGCCAGCGGAAGTGTAAACCCAGAAGAGTGTTCCTGTAGCCACTCTATAGTAATTCTGTACGTGTGAGGTGTCGCATTGTCCGGCTGGAATTGCCCAGGTCCGTCGGAATGCTCAATGGACATGAATGGATGCAGGTGGTCAGACAGGATGCTTACGTACGTGTCACCTCTCAGAGTCGTATCTCGACGTATCGTCTGCACATGTCCCACGCCATTACAGCGCCTCCGACAGCTTGAACATTCCCCTGCTGATATGTAGGGTCCATGGATTCCTGACGTTGTCTCCATCCGCTCGATACAATTTGAAACAAGATTCATCGGACCAGGCAACATGTTTGTAGTCATCAACAGTCCAACAGTCCAATGTCGGTTTTGACGGGTCCGGGCGAAGCGTAAAGCTTTGTGTCGTGCAGTCATCAAAGATAGACGCGTGGGCATTGGCTCCGAAAGCCAATGTTGGTGATGTTTTGTTGAATTATTCGCACACTGACTCTTGTTGATGGCCAGCATTGAAATCTGCAGCAATTTGCGAAAGGTTTGCCGTTCTATTACGTTGAACGATTCCCTCAGTCGTCGTTGTCCCTTTCTTGCAGCATCTTTTTCCGGCCGCAGCGATGTCGCAGATTTTATGTTTTACCGGATTCCTGATATTCACGATATACTCGTGAAATGGTCGTACGGGAAAATCCTCTCTTCATCTCTACCTCGGAGATCCGGTGTCCCATCGCTTGTGCGCCGACTGTAACACCACATCGAAACTCAATTAAATCTTTTTAACCTGCCATTGTAGCAGCAGTAACCGATCTAACAGCTGCACCAGATACCTGTTGTCTTATATAGGTGTTGCCGACGGCAGCGGCGTATTCTGCCTGTTTACAGGTCTCTGTATTTGAGTACGCATGCCTATACCAGTTTCTTTCCGCTTCAGTGGAGAACATGGAGTAGGAATCGGCTGGTGCCTTTTTGAACATATCGTTCGCACAAAGTGATTTAGGTAAAACGTGGAATCTTAAATCGGTGTCGTCGTATGGGGGTTTTAACTCCATGTGAGATCCCCTTTACTACCTCTTATATTCCCTAAAACCCTTTTCTTATTTTATCCGTTTCTTTACAAGTTTAAAGAAAACTTGAGAATGACGTGGTCAAAGAAGATACGTAAATTCGAAAGAGTAACGTCTGCGTTTCATTAAGTTCTTATTCAAGGCCGCGCTGCTCTGCCTGTATGGCTTCTCAGCTTCCAATCTGTAGAATTCTTTTATTCCGGTTATGCAACATAGTGCAAATGGCTTTCTTTGACTTCATTCTTCTTCTTTTTCTTGTAGATTTATCCCGCATTTGCGCAGGATCGGTATGGTTCAAAATGGCTCTGAGCACTATGGGACTTAACTTCTAAGGTCATCAGTCCCCTAGAACTTATAACTACTTAAACCTAACTAACCTAAGGACATCACACACATCCATGCCCGAGGCAGGATTCGAACCTGCGACCGTAGCGGTCGCGCGGTTCCATCGGTATGGTTATTGACGCATATGGGATGGCTAATTTAAGGAGTAATTATCAATGTCAGTGAAATTCACCAACAGCCGTGTAACTTAAGATGCTATTTTAACCAGTTTCAGCATTTCACTGCGCTGTTTTCAGGCCCCATATTCATCTCTCCAAATAAGCGAAAATGTGTCATATAGAGCCATAAATCTCTAAATGTCCTGAATTGAATCGTTACACTAGTGCTTCATTCTAAGACTTGATAGCAACTTTAGCAGCTCGAATGAAGCACTAGTATAACGATTGAATTCACGACATCCAGAGATTCATGGCTATACATGGCATTTTCGTTTATTTGGAGACATGCGTATGGGGCCTGAAACTGGTGGCCTCAAAATAAAATAAAATAAAATAACATCCTAAGTTACACGGCTTTTGGTGGCTTTCATTGACATTGATAATTCCTTCACCAACCGATGTCGCCTGTCAATGATGGACCAACAGAAATTTAAGGAGTGGCCGACAATCCACCCAGTCGCCATCCCGTTACCCCATGGACGGAATACGTGCACCCCCAAACACTCTGCGTGTAGTGTTAGCCATGTGAAAATGAGCGGAAGTTTTCTAAATGTTTGCGAATCGTGTAACTGAGGTGGGACTTGGATATTAGTCCGATATTTATCCAGTAGGATTTGGGATGATGATGAAGTCCCATACTTCTTGACAGAGCGTAGGCGACGATGCCGGAGACCGCTGTACTAGGCAAGGTCCTAGCGGCGGTGGTTTGCCATTGGCTTCCTCCGACCGTAATGAATGATGATTATGATGAAGACTCATCTCGAGACAGGTGAAAATCCGTGTCCCCGCCGGGAATCGAACCCGGGACCCTGTGCTCGGGAAGCGAGAACGCTACCGCGAGACCACGAGCGGCGTACAGGATTTGGGAAGACGCCTAAAAATCACATCCTCGTTAACCGGCACACCGACCTTCATAAGATAGTATTATTGGGAACAGGATCTGTTATTAAAGAAAATTAGTAAAAAACAATCTTGATCGCACAATTTTACCAGTTTCAGCCTCTAGTTCTAGGTCAACTTCAGATAATGCACTGTAAAGATAAAAAAGTGCTGATTTACATAGGGAAATCGGAAAACATTGAAAGGAATATACGTTGAAATGATGTATCCTCCTTACTCATCTAGCTGACGATGAGGACGGCTGGAAAAGCTACGTAGACCCCAGTCGCAAAACTCTGCTGCTGATCGCTGAGGCCGGCCGGGGTGGCCGAGCGGTTCTGGGCGCTACAGTTTGGAACCGCGCGACCGCTACGGTCGTAGGTTCGAATCCTGCCTCGGGCATCGATGTTTGTGATGTCCTTAGGTTAGTTAGGTTTAAGCAGTTCTAAGTTCTAGGGGACTGATGACCTTAGATGTTAAGTCCCATAGTGCTCAGAGCCATTTGAACCATTTGATCGCTGAGCAGCCACGGGTGAAATAGAGTGGAAGATGATGCGCATGAGCCGCATGGCGTCAATGTCAGCCAATGGGAAGTGATTGACATGTCATATGTTAAGATTTGAACGTCAGTTTTTTTAAAAAAATGTACATAAAATTAACTGTAAACAGCTAAAAAAACAGGAATTTCTGTATCCTATGGACGTCGTAAAAGTTAAAACCAGTTTTATGGAAATTGCATAATGAGCCAACGTGATAGCTTAACCAGAATGATCTCTGGAGGGAACAGATGGCATTACGAGGATGCTGTTTCCATAGCAACTGTTATTAAGTCATCAATTATATATTCGTAATAGCTGTGCGATCATGACTCGTCTTTACTAATTTTATACCGACCTATGTTGTTAAACCACCAAGCGGATTCGATCCGGGGCCGGCACACCTCTCCGTAGTCGTTTTAAAACGCTCGGCTATCCACGCAGGTTTTGCTTTTGCTTCATTCTTAAACTAAACTAGGTGTTAAATAATTGCCCCAATATTCTTCAAAAAGTTCATAAGCTGCTACTTATTTAATAGCATTTACAACGCGCACCTGCAAACTACAACTCGTTCTTTCGCCACTGTATTATTAACAAACATTTTCATATCTCGAGCAGTGCAGTAACTAGTACCCTACAAGGTTACTGCAGTGGAATGATAAGAGATCTCCAACTACTATAATGTTTATTTACCTCGTATGTCCGATGCTTTATTGAGCCATAACTCAATTCAAGGACTACAACGTTCAAATAGATTTGTTTTAGATAACATCCTAATACGAAATGGCAGCCACACCCCTTTTTGACGACGGCTTCCAGAGAAACTGCTCCACGTAGCTGATGAAAGGCAGAGAAAGTCAGTTTCACAATAAAAGGTCACACTCTGTCGCCTGAAAAAGCCAGTGAGTTACGGAATGCGACTCGTACAGAACAGAGACGGCCACTGAACGGTGTGTGCTTGTCGGCCTCATTTAAGGACACGGTGATAAAATAGCTATCAGTCCCCATCTCTGTGTTCCTGGACTCCTTCCTCAGTAGGCGGCCTCGGCGCTTCTTTCCTTTGCGCTTATCGTCATAGTCAACTCGTCAACCTTGCTTCGAACATTCCTCTCGGGGCACCTGGCAAGCTCCTGCTGTTTTCCATACCTTCCTGGCATTTATGGCTGGTAATTTAAGCGCTCTGACTAGCCGATGAGACCTTGGCAAGGAAGACTGGTGAATGGCGTGCCACGCGCCTGAGAGAAAGAGTCGAGGGAGTTACAACGCCATTCAGAGTTAAATATATTTACTCTCGACAGCTTTGTCACTGTTTCACGAGTAAATATGGTATATGATGAATGGAATACTTAGGATTGAGAATTAGGGACAAACAAAGCATAAGCGCCAGCGATGAACAGAGACAGAAGAATGGCAGCATATTTAACAAAGCTGGACAAGAAACAGTATAAGAAGTGTACTAGGACGCTAGATTATACAAAATAGTTCACGTAAGGTAGACACCAAAAGCGCATTAGGATGGACGAAAACAGCCTTGTTCAATAAAATACCTCTTCAGCTCTCAAGCATTGGCGGGACATGTGGGAAGAAAGTTGGGAAAATTTTATATCTGTATCACAAAATAGTATGGCAGTGTAATGTGAATTATGGGAAACCAGAGAAGAATCAAATAGAAACATTTGGAATGATGATTAAGAAAAGGATGCTAAAATTTTAGAAGTACGAGAACGAATAAGTTCGGAATAGTCTATGGAAAACTGCCTAAAATGGACAAGTTAGAGCGACTTTCACTGTAAGGAAGAGAGACAGGAAAATTGTAGAATACACAAGATTAGAATGTATAAAACAGATTAGTGAGGACTTTAGGTGTAGCAAATGCGTAGAGATGAAAAGAGTGCCGGCCGGGGTGGTCGAACTGTTCTAGGCGCTACAGTCTGGAACCACGCGACCGCTACGGTCGCAGGTTCGAATCCTGCCTCGGGCATGGATGTGTGTGATGTCCTTAGGTTAGTTAGGTTTAAGTAGTTCTAAGTTCTAGGGGACTGATGACCTCAGAAGTTAAGTCCCATAGCGCTCAGAGCCATTTGAACTATGAAAAGAGCGACACAAGACAGCGAGAGATTAAGTGAATCATCAAACCAGTGGAACGAATGATAACTGGAAAAGTAAATTTACTATTTTTTTTCTCAACGCAACAGATTAAGGGAATCATCAAACCAGTGGAAAGAATGATAACTGGAAAAAGTAAACTTACTATTTTTTTCTCAACCCAACATGGAGCCCGTTTTGTAAAGCACCATCTTTGGAATGTAACCTATTTTTCCATTTCGTTCTATATGCGACAAAGGGATTTGCTGTTTGTGTGGCTACAAGATTTTTCCATAACCGGCTACTGCAACTTCCGTTTATATAACTGTCCTTAGCGATTGCACTCGTAATTCTACGTTTGTCTATCTTATGTAATTTGACACTTCTAACAGTTCCACACATTTTTTTCGTGTTACTATATCTCTTTCGAAAACATTTTTCTATGTTGTCCTCGTATGCCAGGGTTTTCTCAGGAAAATAGGTGTACGTTATGCCGGCCTCCGTGGTCTCGCGGTTCTAGGCGCGCAGTCCGGAACCGCGCGACTGCTACGGTCGCAGGTTCGAATCCTGCCTCGGGCATGGATGTGTGTGATGTCCTTAGGTTGGTTACGTTTAAGTAGTTCTAAGTTCTAGGGGACTGATGACCACAGCTATTAAGTCCCATAGTGCTCAGAGCCATTACGTTATAGAGTAAGGCGGATAATATGCAATATATACCAGAAGCGAGAGATAAAAATAAGAATGGAAAACCAAGAACGAAGTGTTCGATTTATAAAGAATGTAAGAAAGGGATGCAGTCTTTCACCCCTGCCGTTCAATTTATATTTCGAAGAAGAATTTAAAGAAAAGTTCAAGAGTGGGATTAACATTCATGGTGAAAGCATCGCTGATGACATTGCTAGTGAATGTGAAGAAGTGGAAAACATTGACAAGAAAAATGGCAGTATGATAGGACGTCAAGGACTAACTTTTATGGTACTTGAGAGAGTGGTAGATGGTAAAAACTGTACCGGAAGACAGAGCTTGGGATACATCGAATAAGTGATTGACGATGTTGGGTGTGCTCTGAGGTGAGGTTGGCACAGGAAAGGAAGTCGTAGCGGCTCGTCGTGGCATCAAACCATATGAAAAAAAATGGCAGCTCTTACTTATTACTGTGAATATTTTCGGAACGTTTTTGGTTTCATATATCCGTCAGCTCCACTAATGCTACAGTACTGCACAGTGCGACACTTTCTGTTCAGCAGGAATCGTGTAGTGATCGTGAGACACAGTGTTCTATCGCGCGTTTGTGTGTGTGTGTGTGTGTGTGTGTGTGTGTGTGTGTGTATGTGTGTGTGTGTGTGTTCCTTTGCTTTCTGTAAACTTTTGTACTCCTATGCTTGTATCCTCGAAAATTCGATCACTTTGATTTTGCGTTGGTAAATTTTCAAATTAACGTCTGGTTAATATGAAACTCGAAAATAAATGTAGAAAAAAGTCAGTTCTATAATAAGGACGTATTGGATTGAAAAGATACAGACCAACGGGGGGCACAAAATTAAGTCATGGTGGTCCAAGGAACCGCAAATGTGAATGAGACACTAATTTCTCACTCTTACCTAGATGTGCATGCAAATAAAACAGAGACGTCAATAAATGAGCAGCTTTTCTGTAGCAGATTGCATCACTACAGTACCGTATTCCACTGTCACGTATATTGTTTACACTTATTACAAAGCAATTGTTAATGCCAGTATTCATCGTTATGGGATCATCATTGGTGACTAAGACCCCAATGTCAACTGGCAAACAACGTCTGGAACTTGGAAGAAGGTGCCTTGCAGAACTGTGCACGCTATTGTGGCAAGAGTATTTGAAGAACGACGTTTCCTGTTTACCAACACTAATGGCCTGAGACCAAACCGGGGTAAGTTGCATCAGATCTTCACCGAATTTCACTGTCAGCGCAGCATCTCGAGTAATTGCCTTTCACCAGACACATGTCGCGCCGACGCATACTTCTCTGAGTGCCAGGTCATTTGCTATGACTCATCGCAAACCCTTCCACCTCTGCGCCATAGACGAATGGCCGCGACACGAGACCGCGCATTTATTCTTGTGCTCAGTGCCTTTTTGGCAGCAGCGTCATCAAGAAAACCGAATGAAACCGCTTCACAAGGGATCGCTACTCCACTCATATCTCTCAGCTGCAACAAAATTCTCTGCAGCATGTGAGAAGCATGTCATTGATAGTCAAGGATTAAACCTGCTGCCTGTTCCTTCTTTACTGAATGCAATTGGTTTTACTCCAACGAGACTATTAAAATTCTGGTATTATCCGTTCTTTCAAATGTTTTCTTTCCATTTTTATTGTTTATTCCGTTTAAAAATGCTCAGTTCCTTTCGCATATAATTATTTCTTTCTTTGTCCACGAGTTTGTTGACTATGACACATCTGAAAAATCGTACCTCGGAGCCACTGTGTCATCGATGAGGTTTCACCGCTGACGTTAATACTCTGGCTGGCACAACCTTACATTGCTTAATGGTGTTAATTTCTGGTTCAAAAATGGTTCAAATGGCTCTGAGCACTATATGACTTAACTTCTGAGGTCATCAGTCGTCTAGAACTTAGAACTAATTAAACCCAACTAACCTAAGGACATCACACACATCCACGCCCGAGGCAGGATTCGAACCTGCAACCGTAACGGTCGCTCGGCTCCAGACTGTAGCGCCTAGAACCGCAAGGCCACTCCGGCCGGCTGTTAATTTCTGGATTTCCCCCTTAATGTCCTGTTAATTGTACCACACATGTTCGATATTTTTGTTTGTTTGATTGTTAATCTCCCTTCACTCGTGGTAACAGTTTAACAATTTATAGGTATGTTAGACCTGAATATGATTTCCCCTGGAAACACATAGCCTTGGTTTTCCCACAGATACCTTTCAGGCTAAAATTTTGACTATATTTTCCAGCTTATTGGCAGCTAATCGCCGGTCGTCTTATGAATAGCTGCACAAACACTGCTCATCTACAAATAAAATGGAATTTAAAATTACATTCTCAATTTTATGGTTTTTTGACAGTGCCTTTTCTATCCTATGTGACCACGACTATGTGTTTCTTAAATGGTAATGATCATATTGGGCAACTTTATTTTATTCCCAGATTTAAGACCACTTTGTTATTGCTATTGGTTTGCCGTTTCTGAATTTTTACTGGCTGATTCATATAAGGGATTTAAATTATTTTAATAAAATATTTCTAAGACACTTTAAATTTACGTTTCCCATAATTTACTTCTTCTCTCGCAACCAAATGATTTTTTACAATATACGGATAACAATAATTTAATGTAGTACATTTCATAATTCGTCATCTTTGTCAGTAAATTTCTCAGGCCTACTAGAGCGAAGATTTGATTTAGGTCCTCTCTGGCGTCTCGGCTTTACGGTAGTATATCAGACAGTGGACCTAGCCATTCTTAACACATTTGTCGCAGAATATGCCTGCCGAACTGACCAAACTTGTAGGCCCAGACATGTTGACATTCTCGTGCTCAGGCCCAGACCTCTCCAAATTTTGACAGAGAAAACGTCTATTATGTTGACGTCAGTGCCTAAGCTCATACGTCCTCAGGTGCCCAAACTGACGTCATGCAAACCGCATTCGGTGATAATGTCTGAAAACTTTTGACCATATACTGTACTTTATTTTTGGCACGTAGATTCTAACCCTACATTGCAGTCAGAATGAGAGCTGTTTCCTCGTTGATGGAGGTCGCCCGGATTTCCTCCGCTCTCGGGTGCCGTGTCCATCCGCTGGGGCCGGACCGGGCGGGCCTAGCGCGAGATGCTGCTGGAGTCTTCCAGAGCTAGCCGCTGCCCACGTGCGTTTCCCACGGAGCCTGCCGCCGGGTGACCGCTGCGTTCTCACGCTCACCATACCGGCTCTCTCCATCACCCTCCCGTATTTGCACAGCAGACGATGCGATCACCATCCTAGCAAGTGCACGCTGCTACTTTGCCGGCGGATGCTACTCCCAGCGCCCCATGTCCCCCGCTGTGATGCGTAAGTTCCTGGATGTCACACAGAACCCACCAACATTTATTTATCACCCTGACTACATCGTACTTGCCATACAGGACTCTCTGAAGTTAACATTCTGGCTGTCTGAAGTTAACATTCTAGCTGTTACCACGCTGTTTCCTAAAGCCTAGAACCGTGAGGTCATCCAGTGCGTTAGAAAGAGACAAATAGAAAAGCAACGTATGTCAGGCCCAGGTACTGAATTTTCTTTAGGTGTAGCTACCAGACTAAGATAGAATTTATGAAGAACAGCTGACTGCACTTAGGTCAGTATTACACTATCAAATTTCTTTGTCCAATATCTTTGTCAAAGAAACTTGATGGTGTAATAGGGAACTTTGTCAAATATCGTCAAATATTTGATCAAATCTAGGGCCTCGCTGAACATTTGATCAAAGAAGTCGCTTATCTTCTGTTCACTGCAATGTGACATGTTACCACGTGGAGCGCTAGCATCGCTGCAGCGTTCTGTCATCTGTAGTGTTTTTATAAACATTGACAGTATGTACAATTGGTGTGTACCGACAACCGACAACTACAAAATTAAAAAAGATGAATGGAACTGATGATGCGCTTTACAACGTGAGGCACCCTGACTACAAAGCCTAGCCTGCCGCGGTGGTCTAGCGGTTCTAGGCGCTCAGTCCGGATCCGCGCGACTGCTACGGTCGCAGGTTCGAATCCTGCCTCGGGCATGGATGTGTGTGATGTCCTTAGGTTAGTTAGGTTTAAGTAGTTCTAAGTTCTAGGGGACTGATGACCACAGATGTTTAGTCCCATAGTGCTCAGAGCCATTTGAACCATAACCTAACCTAACCTAACCTCTCTCTTGTAGCAAGGAATCGGAGTGTTGCAGTGAGCCTGTCTTCTGCAGATATAGCAGTTCTAAAGTGAATACTGTGCTTTGTGATATAAGGATACACTTCACTGAGCACATACAGAAATGTATGCTCATTAATTCTTAAGCAATTGATATACGACTTGACGTCCTCCTCTATAAGCTCACATAACAAGTTTTGTTGAATGCTTTTATCGTGTCGTCGTAAAACTCACGACATCACCCAGGTACGTTTCCTCCTTTCCCACTCCCCCCCCCCCCCCCCAGCCCCACCCCCACCGCTTCTCTTCCGCTTGTGCGCACAGTGCAATTGTGGTACATGCAGCTGCTGCGGTTGGTAACAAGTTGTTGTCAGCCATCTTGAACTTTGACGAAAAATATGATGACAGTGTAATACCCTTTTTTAGCGCCACGTCAAAGATCTTTGCCAAATATATTCGACGAATATTTGATCACATCTTTGATCAAATCTTTGTCAAAGAAATTTGATAGTGTAATACCGGCGTTAGTCCTACATGGACGGGCAGCAAATCGTCCCGCATGATTTGAAGGGTAGGAGGAAGGGATACTAGTGTTGATACGAATTTAGCGTCACCACTGATGACTACCGGAGACATTCAAAAATCCGTAGCCGTTCATTCCGTATTTAGCTGATGCCAACTGGAATAGGTGGAAAGTTGGTGATTCGTACCAAAACCTACATTCTCTCTCTCTCTCTCTCTCTCTCTCTCTCACACACACACACACACACACACATATATATATATATATATATACCCCAAGGAATATAAATCCCTTAAATTCCTGTTTTGTAACTTTCGTTGGACGAGATGTATCCTCATCAGAAATTGTACGAGCATACGAGCGAACAGAACTGTAGCACGGCGACTTAGGCTAAAGATCGTGAATGTATAATGACTGGAACAGGGAATCTTACCGGAACTTTTAAACTTACTCGATTTTAAGGAAGAGAAATAATGTAATCGCAGAAGAGGTTGTTTACACCAAGCTGTGCTAGTAATAGGGTGGGTTGGCTTTGGTTCCCGTCCTTATAGTGACGAGTACACAACTTCCCTACTGATTTATATTTCGACACTTATCTGATCTGAAAGTACCGGGTGATCCGTCACTACTAGCAGTGACATAAGTGGATCGATAAGTGTGGTCAGAAATTATGAACACAAGCACAACGGAAAAAATTAATCACAAGCACGAGACAGCCAGTACCGTGTACGCCGGCTCTAACTTTACTAATGTCCTAAATTTGGCGAGAAAGAGGGACCAAAAAACAGTTTTTCTTACGTGTCTGAAGAGCACACAATGCTCGTGAAGTCTTCCACAGAAACCGGACGCAAATTTTGGTTCCCTGTAGTATACTTGTACGACTGAATACTTCTTGTCGTTCATGTCACAGGGCCTGAAGATAACTCTACTGAGGAGTCGAAACTGGTAACCTAAATAAAAAGCTATAAAAATAACAACTGTTGGAATACTGTTTTTACAATTCATCGATCAGCCGCAGTCCGATACTCCATAATCGCAGGATGGACTTACGTTTACAGTTTTGTTCATGTACGTCATATCCATGTGCAGCCACCTACTAATCATACTGATTTGTACGCTTCACCCACTGATCCAGGTAATCCCAGACACTTTCTTCGACATTCAGATCGGATGATTTAGTGAGCCAGTCAACGTGATACAAGATGCCTGAGACAATAGGGCAACGTATGTGTGCAGCCTGCGGACACGGCTGTTGTCAGCTTGGCAGACGCGTGTATCCACAGCATACTCGTCGTAAAGATGTAGGGTAATATCCGGTTATCGAAACGGAAATAAACATCCTGGTTCACATTCGCAGTAATCTGCATGAAGGGGCGCAAGTGATGGTACGAAAAAGGAATAACCTCTGGCCCCCATACATTGCGGCTTAAACGACTCATTGGTCCTTCGAAGTACTCGGCCCCCATTTTTGAGAAGAGGCCAAATCGTGGGTCGTCAGACCACATTACACGTGTCCAGTCAGCTACTGTCCAGTGTAGGTGTTGCAGTGCCCAGCTGATACATGCAGCTGTATGTGCCTCAACGAACAGCGGAATTTTGCGAAGTACCAGACTCCAAATGTTCATTTCATACAGTTTCCTTCGCCCGGAAACTGCCGGATATGGACCTTCATTCATTGACAACAGTAATTCTGGTCGGATTCGAAATCGATTATCAGTAACGAGGTTAAGATCTTCTTACGACTGCCGTGTACATGACTGCGAGTAACACATAATTGCTTGTACAGGGGGCGTTCAATAACTAATACAACGCATTTTCTTTCTGAAAGCAGGTTGGTTTTGTTCAGAATTGCAATTTCTTTCTTTCTCTCTTTCTTTCTCGGGCCTTCGTCCCGTTCCAACGCGGGGTCGGCTTTGTTATGACGAATTTGGCAGTGTTAATTGCAGTGGGTGGCCGGATGCCCTTGCTGCCGCCACCCCGAACCCCAGCTGTCTGCGTCTAGTGTAAGTCATGAAATAGTGCGAACGTTTTCAAATGTCTGTGAGTCGTGTAACTGAGGCGGAACTGCGGGACCAGCCCGGTATTCACCTAGCCGGATGTGGAAAAACGCCTAAAAACCACATCCAGGCTGGCCGGCATACCGGCCCTCGTCGTTAATACGCCGGGCAAATTCGATCCGGGGCCAGCGCGCCTACCCGAGTCCAGGAAGCAGCGTGGTAGCGCTCTCGGCTACCGTGGAGGGTTTTTGTTCAGAATTGCAATGTATCACATTATTCCCCAGCCTTTTGGCTACAAAACCGTACTTTTCAACTTAATCTCCTTTCAATGCGATGGTCTTAAGCCACCGTCCCGGGGCGGCCTGTGTGCCCGCGTGCTACCACTCTACTGGTTGACGTCGGATCCAACGTCGTGCTGCATCAGCAACCTCCCCATCATCCACGTACTCCTTCCCGCGGAGTGCATCCTTCATTGCGCCAAACGGATGGCAGTCGGAAGGTGCGAGGTTCGCCCTGTAGGGTGGATGAGAAAGAACAGTCCAATGAAGTTCTGTGAGCTTCTCTCGGTTGCGCATTGTGCGAAGCCCAGCGTTGTCATGGGGAAGGAGAACTTCGTTTGCGTTTTTGTGACGACGAACACGTTGAAGTAGTTTCTTCACTTTCATTAGGATAGCACAATACACTTCAGAGTTGACCTTTGCACCATGAGGGAGGACGTCGAACAGGATAACACCTTCAGTCACAGAAGGCGGTCGCTATGACTTTCCCGGCTGAGGGTGTGGCTTTGAACATTTTCTTCGAAGAGTTAGTGTGGCGCCACTTCATGGATTGCCATTTTGTTTCCTGTTCGAAGTGATGAATCCCTGTTTCATCGCGTGTGACGATGTCCGACAAAAATAGTCACATCAGCAATTCTGCATAGATGGTCCTTGGTTGCACTTTATAGTCTTCTGTTAGGCAGCGAGGAACCAGGTGGGCACACACCTTTGAGTACCCCAAATGGTGGACGAATGTGTCAGCACTACCAACAGAGACATCCAGTCGAGTAGCGAGGTGTTTGATTGTGATCCATCGATCACCTCGAATGAGAGTGTCCGCACGTTCTAACACTGCAGGAGTCACAGCTGTGTGCGAACAACCGGCACGCGGGAGATCAGACATGTTTGCGCGACCTTGTTCAAAAAATGGTTCAAATGGCTCTGAGCACTATGGGACTTAACATCTGAGGTCATCAGTCCCCTAGAACTTAGAACTACTTAAAACTAACGAACTTAAGGACATCACACACATCCATGCCAGAGGCAGGATTCGAACCTGCGACCGCAGTGGTCGCTCGGTTCCAGACTGTAGCGCCTAGAACCGCACGGCCACTCCGGCCGGAGCGAGACCTTGTTGATATGATGACAAATGCCTCGGCCAACGACTCACCGTGCTTTTGTTCTCTGCCTGATCTGCTGAGACAGTCTGCAAGCACCTATGATACCTGCGATGTTCTGGTTTTCCGCCAAAAGAAATTCAGTAACTGCTCTGCTTCGAGCGCGCCTCCCTTATAGACGATATTGTGTAGCTACGTACACCGCCGCCACCTATCGGAACTTGCTGGAACTGTAGGCGCTGAAGCGGGAATACTCCGCCTCGTCTGTATCTTTGGAACGAAAATTGGTGTTACTTACTGAACGCCATTCATAGACACGTTGGACAGTCGGTGTTTATTCGCCGACAAATTGGGCAACGTCATTCACGATGTGGCCACGGGCATGTCCAAACACGATAGCTTCTTCCTGCCACTCCGTCTGATCTCCTAGTCGGACCATCTTACTGCACTAATTCCATAACACTGCCTCGCATATATACTCCGCTTCACTAACACTACCTACATTCGAGGGTTGGATTCCCTCTCTTCTTCATCGAAGAGTTTCACTGCCTGGGCTACTCTCAGGGTGCGCCTTCGACGTGGAAGATCCTTGCCGTGTCGTCTGTTTGCCGCCGCCGCCGCTTGGTCGCCGCCTTCCGGTCCTTGCCGCCGCCTGCCGGGGCTCGTCGCCCGTCGCCCCCGCCTGGTCGCCGCCTGCCGGGGCTCGCCGCCCCCGCCTGGTCGCCGCCTGCCGGTGCCCGCCGCCGCCGCCTGCCGGTGCTCGCCGCCGCCGCCGCCGGTTCCTGCCGGTGCTCGCCGCCGCCGCCGCCGCCGCCGCCGCCGGTGCCCGCCGCCGCCGCCGCCGCCGCCGCCGCCGCCGCCGCCATCCGGTGCCGCCTGGTCGCCACCATCGCCGCCGTCCTGACCCTGGTCTACGGCCGTCTACGTCTTCATCCGTCTTCGTCTTTGTCTGTCCCCGGTTTCTGTCCTCTCCTCTTCGTTCTGTTCGTTCTTGTTTCTCTCTCCCGTCATGTCCACCCCCACCACCACTGTCACTACTACCACCACCGCCATTGTCTATACCTCCCCTTCCGCCGCCTCCACCACTATAACTTGGTGTGCCCAGTCCCACCTCCCTCCTTCCATTCCACCTCTCCTCACTGTCCCTTCACCCTCTATCTTTGTCGCCCCCTCTCCCGCTTCTTCCTCCCGCTCCTCTCGTTCTGATCCCTTCCCCCCACTCCCCCAGCCTGTCACTGCAGCTCCGGCTCGGGTGGTGGCCCGTCGGGCCACTGCCCACGCCCAGCTCTCCCCGTCACCTTCGCCATCGCCGCCGCCTCTGCCGCCGTCATCGTCATCGTCGCCTTCACCGTCACCGTCACCATCTCCGGCGCCGACTCCGGCCCCGGGACCTGCCCCTCCCCGCCATATTCCCGTTGTTCCCATCCCCCACACCTCCTCCACCGCCGTCAAGCGCCCCGGTGGCACCCCTGCTTCCTCTGCTTCCAAAAAGGCTGCACCTCGTCCTCCTTCCCCCACCCTTAATGCCATGGAAGTCTCCCCGCCTGTCCCTGCCCCCTCATCCTCCTCCTCTCTCCCTTCCTCCTACCGCTACCTCCTCTCCCGTCCTGATCCCTCTCTCCTTGAAGCCCGGAACCTCACCCTCTTCCTTCGCCAGCATTGTCCTGGTGCCCCCATCTCCCTCCTCACTCCTCGCCGAGATTCTGTTCTCATCTCCTCCCCCAGCCCAACCCTCCATACTGACATCCTCTCCCGTCTCCCCATCACCCGTTTTGGTCCCAACGCCTCCCTTACCCCTGCTCCTTCTCCATCTCCTACCCGCCAACCCCAACCCCCGCGTCGCCCGCCGACCCTCACCGCCGTGATCACGCGGCTCAGTCCGTCGATCACGGAGGAGGAGGTGTTGGCGGAGCTCCAGGCCCATCCCACGCTGGAGGTGCGGGCGGTCCGCCGCATTTTCAACTCGGCCGGCCCCACCCGCCTTATGCGGGTTTTCTCTGAGGACGCCCCCTCCATTGACCGTCTCCTGAAGGAGGGTGCCCTCCTCTTCCACCAGCGGTACAAGGTCGACCCTTCCCGTTCCCCTCCTCAATCCCTGCGCTGCCAGAGGTGTCTGCGCTATAATGCGCACCCCACAGCTGAGTGCCGCGAGGCCCCCACCTGCCCGCATTGTCGGCAGGCGCACTTCCTCCGGCAGTGCCCTAACCTCCAATCCCCTCCCTCCTGTAATACCTGCAATCTCCCTCATCCCACCTACTCCCAAAAGTGTAAAGCCCGACCCCCTCCAACCACTCCTGAACTCACCGTACCTGTCCGTCCTCTGGACGCCCCCACCCCCCCTGGCAATTCCCTTCGTCCCCCACCCACCGCTGAGGACATCATCAGGTTCCTCACCATCGTCCTCCAGAATGTTCATCCCTTTCAGCGCCCTCACACCCTCCAGCAGATCTCCCTTGCTGCCCGTTCCATCTTCCAACTCAAGATGTACGCCACCTACTCCAACAACCAGGCCCATTTCACCTTCTCCCGTCTTGACACCCTCGTTTAAATCCCAGTCATGGCGCGACAGCAACGTATCCTTTTCAACAACATACGCTCCCTTCCTGCCAACAAAAACCTGTTCCTGCACACCCTTGCCACCCACCGCGTGGATGCTTTCCTCCTCAATGAAACCTTCCTGCAACCCCAACACACAGTCCACACTTCGCCATACCTCCTCCACCGCTCTGATAATCCCCTCCCGATTGCGCGTGGCGGAGTTGCCATTGGTCACCACCGCCAGATCCCCGTTCGGCTCCAACCTCTCCTTCCCGACCCCACCGAACACCTGATCCTTAGTCTCTTCTTCCCCGGCCTTACCGTTACCTGCGCCACCATCTATGTCCGCCCCAACGCTCCTATTCCCTTCGACTTCCTCTCCCACGTCGATCGTACCTTTTCCTCCTACGTGATCGCCGCCGACCTCAACATCCATAGTCGTTCCGCTGCCCAGTTACGGCGATGGCATCGGTTCCTCTCCACCCTTCAAGGTGACCTCGTCCCCATCCCCCGGCATACCCGTCCTGAATCCAACTCCACTCCTGATGTTATCCTCTCCTCCCCCAACCTCCTTGGCCGCATCACGGTGGATGTCCTGGAGCCTATTGGTAGCGACCATCTCCCTGTCCTCCTCACCGTTTCAGACGGTCGTCGCCCTCGCCCCGACCCTCGTACTGACCCTCCCCCTAAGTATGTCCACGACTATTCCCGAGCCGACTGGAATGCCTACCGGGATACCCTTTCCACCCAGGTCGATAGCCACCCTCTCACCTACCACCACCCTGACGATGTCACCCATGCCGCCTCCTTTCTCCAGCAGACCTTGTCTGAGGCCGTGGAGGCCCACGTTCCTACTGTCGCCATCCATCCCCACCGTCCTACCTTACCCCCACAGGCCGTTCTCCTCCTCCGTGAATCCCGTCGTCTCTACCGTGCCTTCCTCCGCACGCGTGACCCGGACACACTACGCCGCCACCGGCAACTCCAGCGACACGTTCGTAATTTGCTCGCGGCTAAGAAACGCCGGGACTGGCGACAGACATGCACCCGTTTAAATGCAACCCTACCAATCAACTCGTCCAAGTTCTGGTCGGCCTTCCGTCGCCTTACCGGAACTAAACCCTCCCCCTATTATCCTCTTCTCCATGATGATCACCCTTTCCCTGACTCCCTTAGTAAGGCCAATCACTTTGCCTCCTACCTCTCCGATGTATTTTCCGTCCCCGATGATCCCCAGTTCGATTACTCCCTCTTCCCAGATATCTGCGATCGAACTGACACCTCTTCCCCTCCCCTCGCTCCTGGCTTCCAGTACTTGGACAACATTACACACACGGAACTCAATGCCCCTATCACTACACAGGATCTCATTGATACACTCCGCACAAAACGCAACACCGCTCCTGGTCCCGACCGTGCCACCTACCGTCACCTTCGTGAAGCTCCTGTCTCTTTCCTCTCCACCCTGGCCAGGCTCTACAATGTAGTCCTGTCCACCGGTTACTACCCCGACCTGTGGAAAACCTCCCGTATCCTCATGTTCCTTAAACCTGGCAAACCGCCGTCCGCCGTCTCCTCCTACCGTCCCATCAGCCTTACCTCGGTCTTCAGCAAGGTCCTAGAATCTATCCTCACCCGCCGCATCCACCGGCATCTCCGCCAGCACCGCCTCCTTCCCGTCACCCAGTGTGGCTTTCGGCCATCCTTCTCTTCCGACGATCTTCTCCTTCACCTCACTCATCTCCTTTCCGAACAGCTTAATTCCCGTCGCTCCGCCATCTTCCTCTCACTTGACCTCGAACGCGCTTATGACCGCGTCTGGCATTCCGGTCTCCTCTTCAAGCTCCAAACCTTCGCCCTTCCCATTAACTACGTCCGTCTGATCGGTTCCTTTCTCTCCCGCCGTCCTTCCTATGTCACCATCCATAACACCGATTCCTACACCTTTTTCCCCTCCGCCGGTGTGCCCCAAGGCTCCGTCCTCTCCCCCCTTCTGTACCTTTTGTACACAGCGGACATGCCGCCGCCGTCGCCCCCTGTCCACCTCCTCCAGTTTGCCGATGACACCGCCTTCCTCGCCCTTGCCCCCACCCTGCAACGCTCCCAACGCCTTCTCCAATCCCATCTTGACCGGTTCACCGCTTGGTGCAACCAGTGGTTGCTCAAGGTCAATCCCTCCAAAACCCAGGCGATCATTGTAGGCAAAACCACCCCTTCCTTCCGCCTCCTTGATTTCTATCTCACCGTCTATGGCCGTCCTATCGCCCTCACTCCCACCCTTAAGTACCTTGGCGTCACCCTCGACCGTCGCCTCTCCTGGACTCCCCATCTCCAGACAATCCAAGCCAAGGCACGTTCCCGACTCAGTCTCCTCAAGCTCCTTTCCGGCCGCACGTGGGGTCTGGACCCCTCCACAATCCTCCACACCTATAAATCCCTCATCCGCCCTATCCTTTGTTACGCCCATCCAGCCTGGATCTCCGCCCCCCCTACCTTCTATAAATCCCTCCAAATCCTTGAACGCCATGCTCTCCGCCTTGCCTATCGCATCCGTCTCCCCTCCCCCACGCGGATCCTGTATGATCTCATCCCCTTCCCCCACCTCCTCCTTTTCCTTGAAAGGATACGCATCCTGTACACCTCACGTAAACTTGATCCCCCTCACCCGCTCGTTTCCCCGCTACTCTCCCACCCCCGCCCGCTGCCGCGCCTGTATTCGCACGTCCCACCCGGTCTCCATCTCTCCACCCTCCATACCCTCTCCCAAGGTGGCTTCCGCCAGCTCCCTCTCCCTGATGATGTCCTTGTCCCCTCCATCTACCCCTCCTATCAACTTTGACCCTGCCCCACCCCCCACTTCCCGTGTCCTTTCCTCTCGGCACCCTCCCTCCCTTCTCTTCTCTTCCCTTCTTTTTCCATCTCCCTGTCCCCTCCCTTCCCCCTCTTCCCCTGGGCTTCCTCTCCCCCTTCCTCCCTCCCCCCTATCTCCCCTGCCCGTGGCATCTCTGCTCTCCCCTCTCGCTCTCCCACTCCCCTTCCTCCTCCTCCTCCTCTCTTGGCAGGTCCCCGGACTCGCACACGTATAGTGAACATTCGCGCGCCGGAGATCGTCGCCTTTTGTGCTTCGTGTGTGTGACGTCATATAGTGTTTTTGGTGTCCGCCGTCCCACTCCTACGTTCACTTGTGCCGTCGGACTCACCAGTGTTTTGTGCGCCGTGCCAACGTGTTTTCAGTGTTGTTATCGTCACATGTGAACGACTCCGTGTTTTTTATGTCTCTGTGACCTCTCTCTTTTGCCCGTCCCTTTGTTCTTTGTCATTCACCGTGTTTTATACTCTTGTAAAACGCTATGGCTGAAGAGCGGCGTAGTGTGCCGCTGCCAGCCTACCTGAGTTGTACAGGTTTTAAAATAACAATAAAGTAAAAAAAAAAAAAAAAAACACTACTTACACGACCGTCTGGTACCAATTGTACATCATTTGATGTGCTTCAGTGCGACATGTGTGCTTCTTTAAGGGGATGACTAATATCTTACCCGACTATTCTGAAATGCTCGTATATTCCACTCCAAAGGAAAAAAAAGTATTATTGAATGGATGTGAACGACAGAGCAGCATTTCCATTAGTTACCGTTCGACGCCCTTCCGCTGGACTCTGTGTGAGTTGCGCGACCAGTTGGTCGTCGCCTGGAGGCGAGATTTGTTCCGCCGCCGCGGGGACAGGTCGTAAAGTGCGAGCCACCCACCAGCCGCAGCTCCGCTGTCCTGTCCGGGTTCCGCTCGCCGCCCACTCCTCCGTGCTCACATTAAAACCCACGAATGGACCCGAGGCGCTGGCTGCATGAAAATAAAGCGCTGACTGCCCCACGCCAGGAGCTCGCGCGCGGGTTGGTGACGTCTCTCCCGCGTCAGAGGAGGCGTTCATTGTTTCAGCAGAAACGGGCCTTGTGCCGAAATATCGTGCACCCTCGGCCTAGTTGAATTAATTTTACAAAAAGCTGTAACTTTGAACTAAGAATGAAAACACTGCCGCCAGTCCGTGTTTCAATATACGTCCCGTATTATGTTTCGGCAGCATCCGACGCTATGAAATATAAATAAAATCACTGAAGAGCCAAATAAACTGGTACACCTGCCTACGGACGTATAGGGCCTCAACACGACGTGGCATGGACTTTTCTATTGTCTGAAGTAGTGCTCGAGGGAGCTGACACAACGAATCCTACAGGGCTCTCCATAAATCCGTAAGAGTACGAGGCGGTGAAGATCTCTTCAGGCATCCCAGATATGCTCAACAATTTTCATGTCTGAGGAGTCTGGTGGCCAGCGGAAGGGTTTAATCTCAAAAGAGTGTTCCTGGAGCCACTCTCTAGCAATTCTGGACGTGTGGGATGTCGCATTGTCCTGCTGCAATGCACAATGGACATGATTGACTGCAAGTGATTAGACAGGATGCTTGTGTACATTTCACCTGTCAGTCGTATCTAGTCGTATCAGGGGTCCCATATCACTCCAAGTGCACACGCCCCACACCATTACAGACCCTACACCAGCTTGAAGAGTCCCCTGCTGACATCTAGGGTCCATGGTTTTATGAGGTTGTCTCCATACCCATACACGACTTGTCTGAGTAGGCAACATGTTTCCAGTTATCAACAGTCCAATGTCAGTGTTGACGGGCCCAGGCGAGGCGTAAAGCTTTCTGTCGTGCAGTCATCAAAGGTACACGAGTGAGCCTTCGGCTCCAAAAGCCCATATCGATGCTGTTTCGTTGAATGGTTGGCACGCTGACACTTGTTCATGGCCCAGCACTGATTTGAAGAGTAGAAGGAAGGGATACTAGTGTTGATACGAATTTAGCGTCACCACTGATGACTACCGGAGACATTCAAAAATCCGTAGTCGTTCATTCCGTATTTAGCTGATGCCAACTGGAATAGGTGGAAAGTTGGTGATTCGTACCAAAAAACCTACATACTCTCTCACACACACACACACACACACACACACACACATATATATATATATATATATATATATATATATATACCCCAAGGAATATAAATCCCTTAAATTCCTGTTTTGTAACTTTCGTTGGACGAGATGTATCCTCATCAGAAATTGTACGAGCAATTTGCGGAAAGGTTGCACTTCTGTCACGTTGAACGATTCTCTTCAGTCGCCGTTGGTCCCGTTCTTGCAGGATCTTTATTCCGGCCGTAGCGATATCGGAGATTTGATGTTTTACCGGATTCCTGATATTCACGGTATACTTGTGAAATGGTCGTACGGGAAAACAACACTTCACCGCTGCCTCGGAGATGCTGTGCCCCATCGCTCGTGCGCCGACTATAACACCACGTTCAGACTTACTTAT
Organism: Schistocerca americana; assembly: GCF_021461395.2. NCBI lineage: Eukaryota > Metazoa > Arthropoda > Insecta > Orthoptera > Acrididae > Schistocerca > Schistocerca americana. The sequence continues at coordinate 699,967,855 of NC_060122.1, forward strand.
GTATTGATAACCTGCCATTGTAGCAGCAGTGACCAATCTAACAACTGCGCCAGAGACTTGTTGTCTTATATTGGAGTTGCCGACCGTAGCGCCGTATTCTGCCTGTTTACAAATCTCTCTATTCGAATACGCAATCCTATACCGGTTTCTTTGTCGCTTCAGTGTATAATGGACCATTGATAGTCATTTTGGTACCATATACATCATTACAACCGGTTCCAGGGTTCTTGCTCCATCAGCAGGCGATAAATTTTGTTCTTAGCTAACTTGCGTCAGAATATACTGCGTCATTCCATAAAGAACAGTTCGTTTTCATAGACAAATTATTCAGCTATTTCACATTCATTTGTAGTCTTTGCCAAGTCTTTAGTGCAACAGTATTTGATCGTATTATTGACAGGATGGCCGGCCGCTGTGCCGAGCGGTTCTAAGCGCTTCAGTCGGAACCGCGCTGCTGCTACGGTCTCAGGTTCGAATCCTGCCTCGGGCATGGATATGTGTGATGTCTTAGGTTAGTTAGGTCTAAGACTAGGGGACTGATGACAGATGTTAAGTCCCTTAGTGCTTAGAGCCATTTGAACCATATTGACAGGATGTCCCAGGAGCAATGGTCGATATTCAAGGATATGATAGGAACGATCATTCGAAGCAAAAATATCTAGTAAACATAGACTCTAAAATGCGTACCTTAAGAGCTATGAGCGCTTCTCCATCTTCGATACTGTAAAACAAATCTCTTCTGCTGCACGCTCTTTGCTTTCCATATTTTGGGTGGTGATAGTATGGTTCAAAATAAGGAGAAACTGTCAAGTCAGCATGGGCTCTTAAAATAGATGCCTTAAGAATTATGCGCTTTTGTTCAGTAGAACAGATGAGTTTCACAGTAGCTAAGATGAACAAGTGCTCGTAGCTGATAAGGTACGCACTTTAGAGCCATACTGGACATACTTTTCTTATTTTGGTCGCTAGTACCACCCAGCAAAATATGGAAAGCAAAGAGCTTGAAGTAGAAGACCGAGCAGGGTAGCGCACTGGTTAGCGGCCTGGACTCGCATTTGGAAGGACGACGATTCAAGCCCTTGTCCGGCCATCAAGGTTTCCCGTGATTTTCCGAAATCGCTTCAGGCGAATGCCGGAACATCTCCTTTGAAAGGGAATGGTCGATTTCCTACCCCATCCTTCCCTAATCGGGGCTTGTGCTCCATCCCCATTGACCACGTTGTTGACGGGACGTTAAATACTAATCTCCTCCTCCACGATCATGCGAGCGAAAGCATATTTGAAGATGCTTTCCGAGTATGGGCAATAGGACGAGAGCAAAGCTTCAACCGGCATATTTCAAAACGGTAATTATATTTTAAAAAACTCCTCGTATACATATTATCGAAATTAAAAACAGCTCTATCCATTGCTGGTGGCGCATAGGGAAGCATAGCGTCCAGTGTTGTGGTGGCTGCCTTTCATGCTGGTAGTGCAATGGGCATGTTTTGAGCACCTTGACAATTTGCTGTTTGCAACGCACTCTTCTTGTGTACAACTCACAACGTGCTTTATGATACGAGTTGAATGACCAGCTACGATATATTATCCTGTCTTATTTTTTATTATTTTTAAGCTCTGACTAACGTGATTTACTTGACTGATAAGCATTTTCCTTTACGTTTGATAGATAGGTTGCTTGGGTGATTTGGGGGAGGGGACCAAATAGCGAGGTCTTCGGTCCCATCGAATTAGTGAAGAATGAGAAGGAAATTGGCCGTGCCCTTTCAAAGGAACCATCCCGGCATTTGCTGGAAGCGATTTAGGGAATCACGGAAAACCTAAATCAGGATGGCCGGACGCGGGTTTGAACAGTCGTCCGCCCGAATGCGAGTCCAATGTGCTGACCACTGCACAACTTCATTCGGCACATTTCATAGATCTGTAGATGGTTGTTCAATAACTAAAACCGGTTTGCAACTGTTTCTTTATATGGCAGTGAAGGCAAATTACTTTATAGTGAAATATTATGGATCGCGTGTCTCCCTAACTGTCTATTTTAGGTCTTACTACAACCTTTTTTGTGTCTAAAGTTAATCGATAAACACAAATACCCTATAGCTTGGATTATTGTACCACTGTGTCTGACCAGCTTAGTAAATAGGCCAGTGGATCAAATGTGAGCCAGACGTCTTCTCACCCAGCTGGACAGCAGTTGCAAATGTAATCATCTAGCCGTTCGCTGTTGAGAAAGGAAGACGGTTTCACAGCGAGTATCCACTTGCCGCCTTGGGTGGAGTGCTGCTTACATCTCTTCTCGAGTCTGTTTGCTCCGCGGATGAGGGGATTGGTGCGTGCGACCGCGCTATAAGGTCTTAAACTTCCCACGGCCATCACAGAGCCACGTGCAAATAACGGGCGCGCCGGTTTGCGTCTTCCTGGAGTCAGACGAGAGAGGTTAATATTAGACATCGGTTGCGAGGCGTGTGGTCCAGCTGTTCACTACTCCGAAGAATTAATAGCACCGGCCCGAGGATGACTGGCTGATACGTGACGAAGCGTTATCCGGCGCTGTTTCGCAGCCGCGTCAGCTCCGTGTACACAGCCCGGGACGTGACTGCCTGCAGTGCCGGTACCTCTGCCGCTAGTAAAAATATCCACGGCAGATGGGAAGAGGCAATAAGGAATGGTTTTATAGCCCTTAGCTTTCGATATACGCGTTTGTTACGAGAGACTCTGTTTGTGCAATACCGTCGTTGAAATGAATTGTACCGAAGCTGCAGATCTCTAAACGATCACCTCTCGAAATGCCTGTATGTCCAATAAAGGAAAGAAATGGTCAGGTGCGAGCAGGACTCACATGCTGAGGGTTCCGTATGAACTTACGTGTGTATATAGACAGTTCAACTATCCCGGGAGTCGAAAACCTCGATGATTTTTTTGCCTGTTGCCCATATTGAGACTGGCAAGATGTTGCTCCTGGGATTTCCTAGGCTTACGAGAATGTTGTAATTTTAATTTCGAAATCGGATAACGTATGATAAAAAAACATTTTGGTATGTGACATAATTAACAATTTTCGGATTCTTTCTTTTACTTATACTGCGAAACCAACAATCTCACCAAATTTCGTGATTCTAGGTCAACGTGAAATAGTCTATACGCGTTGAAAAAAATGGTTCAAATGGCTCTGAGCACTATGGGACTTAACATCTGAGGTCATTAGTCCCCTAGAACCTAGAACTACTTAAACCGAACTAACCTAAGGACATCACACACATCCATGCCCGAGGCATGCAATGCAAAACTGTAGTCGCCGCGACCACTCTGACTGCACACGGAGGAGAGTGTCTCCTGTAATTTGGTCACAGGGATGTTGTATGCGTTCCTCCAGGTGTCTCAAACCACGGATGCTCTCAGCATACACTATCTGCTCAAGATGTCCCCATAGCACGGGATGGACAACACGTAGAACATGTGTTGTAGCAGTCGGTAAGAAGCCAATTTCCCAACTTTGAACATTAATAACCTCTAGACTGTACAAGATAGACACAAACAAATTACACCACTAAATTCCAGAGCTCAAGCGAGTGTTATTCGATATGTCATATCCCCCTTCCCTTTTTAAAAAAATGACTTGAATTCAACACTGGCGGATTCAAGATGGCAGCCATGAATGACATTCACTCCAAAAGTTGCGGCCCCACGTCAAACCTATTTTCCCATCATCACATTTCAATTTTCCCTTTAATCTTCCAACTTATGAAGGTGTCCAAGGACTTTTGACTCGCCCTGTATTCTGTTTCCTGTGCAACGGTGCAGAACAGCGTTCCGGACCTGAAGAAACATGGCCACAGCTGGAGATACTGCGAGGCTTACGTCGCCTGGAGGCAGGCCGGAGCGAGTCGATCCGCTGGCGGGCGGTGCGCGGAGCGTTCCGAGGCGTCGCGCGGCCCGCCGTCAGCGGGAATGCGGCGCTGACGTCAGCGTCGGTGGTGTCGGCGTCGCGGAAGTCGCGCCGTTGCAGCGGGCAGGGCAGCGTGCCAAGCGACACCGCCTTCACTGTCGACGTGACCTCGCGACTCCCTGCACACACACACGTCGCGGTTCTCTCCATCCCTAGCCTGCTGCAGCCGCCGAGGCGCGGACAGCGCAAGGTCACCAGCGTGTTCTGTTCCGCGCTCTGGTTTAGCACTAGTGGGCGAGATGGAGGACTTTGAGCAATCAGGACTCTTAGTTCCGCACGTGGAAAATGACCGAATGGTAACAAGATATGAACACAGTTACCATGTAATCAACTTGTCCATAGTTTCGTAATGGCTCTGAGCACTATGGGACTTAACTTCTGACGTCATCAGTCCCCTAGAACTTAGAACTACTTATACCTAACTAATCTAAGGACATCACATATATCCATGGCCGAGGCAGGATTCGAACCTGCGACCGTAGCGGTTGCGTGATTCCAGACTGTAGCGTCTAGAGCCGCTCGGCCACACCGGCCGGCAGTTTCGTATTGCAAAAGGACTTTAATTGTTGCCTGCGCAGGTGTAAATGGTCCAAAGTTGGTTCTTGGACGGTCCGAGAATTTTCCTGGTAGTTAACATCCAACTGAGATAATGTATGTGAAAACTCAGTGTTTTGTCTCCAGAATGAGATTTTCACTCTGCAGCGGAGTGTGCGCTGATATGAAACTTCCTGGCAGATTAAAACTGTGTGCCGGACCGAGACTCGAACTCGGGACCTTTGCCTTTCGCGGGCAAGTGCTCTACTAACTGTGCTACCCAAGCACGACTCACGCCCCGTCCTCACAGCTTTACTTCTGCCAGTACCTCGCCTCCTACCTTCCAAACTTTACAGAAGCTCTCCTGCGAACCTTGCAGAACTAGCACTCCTGACAGAAAGGATATTGCGGAGACATGGCTTAGCCACAGCCTGGGGGATGTTTCCAGAATGAGATTTACACTCTGCAGCAGAGTGTGCGCTGATATGAAACTTCCTGGCAGATTAAAACTGTGTGCCGGACCGAGAATCGAACTCGGGACCTTTGCCTTTCGCTAGCAAGTGCTCTACCGGTTCTGCAAGGTTCGCAGGAGAGCTTCTGTAAAGTTTGGAGGTAGGAGGCGAGGTACTGGCAGAAGTAAAGCTGTGAGGACGGGGCGTGAGTCGTGCTTGGGTAGCTCAGTTGGTAGAGCACTTGCCCGCGAAAGGCAAAGATCCCGAGTTCGAGTCTCGGTCCGGCACACAGTGTTAATCTGCCAGGAAGTTTCAGTGTTTTGTATTCTGCTATGAACTGTAGACCTTATAAGTGGTTGGATGAGGCATGCTCTCGTGTCAAAGTCAAACATAGGTAAAACCGTGCCACCTATAACAGTACTACGACTGCTAAAGTACTATATAAACAAACAAGCTTTGAAAGCTCGAACGAAAATGCATTTTGTAGTTTTTTGTTTTCGCTTCGCTCAAACATTTGACCTATAGATACGTGTAAGGCTGCATTTATACATTTGAATAGACTAAAATATTCGCCCTCGTCTGTCGTCGTCGATTAGTCATTGGAATTAGTGACATCCTTCTACTATCTTTAGCGTTTTGTTTTCGTCAGAGGTACCAGTACGGCGTACCCACGCAAATCACGCACGGTACCTCTGTCTAAAAGGAAATGTTAAAACAACGTTTGAAGATGTTTAAATAAAAAAGACTCTCCCCGGAAGGTCACAGAACCGTATCCTCCTCATATATATATATATATATTGTAACCTCCCCACCGTAATTTTAAAAGGAATGAAAATGACAATACTCAATACAAATGGGAGCCGAGTGTAACCTCCCCACAAAAATTTGAAAGAAAGAAACACGACAATATTTAATTATGAATGCTAATGGACATTGCGCTAATTGTAACCTCGCCCACAATGAGAGGTATTGAAAATGGCAACAAAAATGTGAAATTCGCAATCTGACTCAAATATAAATTCCTCATGAAAAATTAAAGTCCATTCAGTGATAAGAAAATTTAATTAAACCGAAATATCGGTCTTTGGCCCTGTGTAAAACAATCAGAATTAAAGTCTTACCTCGGAATAAATGGATGTCACATATCTGCTCTTGTTGTTGCGCACCGCTTGGAGGAACTGCATTGCAAATAATAATATTCTGTTTTTTTTTTGATTCTAGTGAAATTTTTCTTCAAAAGAAGTGGAATGAAATGGGAAGTGCAACGAGATCTTTAGTTCAATAAAAAATTAAATTTTTGAAAAAATGCTTTTGAAATAAAAATTATTATTGGGGAACTTGTTGGAGAATAATTACAATAAATAAATTTTTACATTATCTAATGATTATATTAATTAATGGTATACCTTATTCACCATCTTGACCAGTGTTGCCGACCGCCTACATCACACAACCGCACTGGGCTGCTACTACTGACCGACCGCTCTGCATGACGACTAAACCGAGCTACAGACTCGCAACGACTGAACTGACAGACTCGCAACGACTACTGACTGACTACTGACTGAGAACCGCTCGCAACACTCGCGCGGTCAAGCGCATACTCTCTGGTCACAGATGCTACAATGCCTCGCCATCGCTGCTATGTTACATACGTGTTTCAATATATATATATATATATATATATATATATATATATATATATATAGTGTATAGCAGCATTACTTTCCCGTTTCTGTTCCGAAAGTCTATCATAATTTTAGCTTCGTGGGTGCTAGATGATGTCTGCATAAAAAGAAAAGAAAAAAAACCCACGGAGCTAAAATTATGATAGACTTTCGGAACAGAAACGGGAAAGTAATGCTGCTATACACTATACGTGGGGTAGGCATAAAAAGAAAAATAAATTACGTAATTAATTACTTGTTTGTCCGCAGCTATCTGTCTGCAGTCCTTTGGTACACATGAAATACCCACACCACACTACCGTTCCAAGTAGGGATGGCAGTTATCGCCGAAACAACCGATTTTCGGTTGTATCGTTTGTTGTCCACGTCAGTTTAACCTGAGTGCTAAAATCGCTCGAAATAACCAGTTTATGAAATAAATGATTTTCGGTTCCTTATTCCTTTTATTTCCTGTAATAAAAGTAGAAATAGAAAAAGGACTGAAAATTTTTACCTTCTCAGTTTAAAGATACATATAATCAAAATATTAAATTAAATAGGCAAATAAAGGAAAACTTAGTAAGTCCAACATTCACTGCTTCTGCAAATGATAAGTGGTTGAATACGGCAAAAAATCACCAGTGTTATCCTATTGGTTATAACTGTTAACTATGCTCAAAAACCCTGTTGTAATCGGGGGTCATACCACGGGGCATTACAAATAGTCAGTGCTAAAGTTTGAAAACTGAGGTTAAAGAACTCTGTTTTTCGTGTCAATTTATCATTTTCAAGGGCTACAAGGAGATAAAACCATATTATGTAGACACAGAGAGTAGATCAGATACTTTCAGTTTTATTGTTTGCTATGAATCAGTTGTTGTTAAGTTTTTAATTTATTCCTGTTAGCATAATTCCCTTCCTCATTATCATTTCTTACAAGGGAACCTCCCCATCGCACCCCCCTCAGATTTAGTTATAAGTTGGCACAGTGGATAGACCTTGAAAAATTGAACACAGATCAATCGAGAAAACAGGAATAAGTTGTGTGGAACTATGAAAAAAATTAGTGAAATATACAAACTGAGTAGTCCATGCGAAGATAGGCAACATCAAGAACATTTGGAGTCTAGGTGCGCCGTGGTCCCGTGGTTAGCGAGAGCAGCTACGGAACGAGAGGTCCTAGGTTGAAGCCTTCCTTCGAGTGAAAAGTTTAATTCTTTATTTTCAGTTTATTTGACAAACTCTTATGTTTTCATCACTATTTTGGGAGTGGTTATCACATTTACAAGAAAACCTAAATCGCGCAAGGTACAAGAATCTTTTTACCCATTCGCTAAGTGTACAAGTTAGGTGGGTCGACAACATATTCCTGTCATGTGACGCACATGCCGTCACCAGTGTCGTATAGAATATATCAGACGTGTTTTCCCGTGGAGCAATCGGTTGACCTATGACCTTGCGATCAAATGTTTTCGGTTCCCATTGGAGAGGCACGTAGTTTCGTCTACTAATCGCACGGTTTTGTGGTGCGGTCGCAAAACACACACACTAAACTTATTGCAGTGAACAGAAACGTGAATGAACGAACGGACAGATCATAACTTTTAGAAAATAAAGTAAGTAAAATTTTCAGTCGAGGGAAGATTTGAACCAAGGACCTCTCGTTACGCAGCTACTCACGCTAACCACGGGACCGCGGCGCTGCTGAACTTGCAATGTCCTTTATGTTGCCTATCTTGCACATGGACTACTCAATTTGTATATTTCACTAATTTTTTTCATAGTTCCACACAACTTCTTCCTGTTTTCTCGACTGATCTGTGTTCAGTTTTTCAAGGCCTATCCACTGTGCCAACTTATAACTAAATCTGAGGGGGGCGCAATGGGGAGGTTCCCTTGATAGAAATGACAGACAAGTCTTTTTTAAGCAAATGAAGCATTGTATTTCATTCCTACGTCACTTCGTAACAATATTTCCAGACTATGGTTGGTGGCACTCTGCAATACAAAGGATGTCAGGCTACAACAACGAGCAAGTACCGTACAGACCAGCTGCGGAAAAGCGTTGCACACCGTACGTGCACGCGGCACAAGGCAACAGGGACATTAATGTCTCAGCAATGCCGCACCTATTCTTATGCCACGTGTTTTTTGCTCGTTTCTGTCGGTATTTTTATTAAAATAGCACTGATAGATTTTCCGATTTTCTGCAATAACGCAATATTTCAAACCAATGTAAATTTTACGAATAAAATTACTTCATTTCTAAAATAGATTTATTTAAAAGGAAAAACTTTAGCACTGATCCGTGGCTAATTGATATTTCGGTTTCTTTACTCGGTAATTAGTAAAAAATAAAAAGCATCTGACATAGCCGATACCAAACAGATGCCAAAAAATATCGATTATTCAGAACTAAAATACCGGTATCGGTTTTAACCAGTAGGTTTTTCCCATCTCTGTAGCAAAGTGGGAATGGTCCGCGCCATCTTGTATTGCTTCTTCTAGAGGCATGGCACAATACTGTGGCGTGAAGATGTCAGTGAGTGACAAGACTGCAGACATTTATCTGCCAAGAAAGAAAAAGTTGATTAGGTAACTACTTCTTTTCAATGTAATAATTAAAGGTTTAAGACCATCCCTCATTTGGTGATTTGCGCAGAACACATCTAGAGGGGGACAATTGTTGAACTATATGAAAAAAACGTGAACTAGTTACAGAATGCGGCGAGCACACTCGTTATTCAACATGTAAACGTCACTACAGATATTCGGATTTGGGTTATGACATGTTCCATATGCCTGACATTATTGGCGATGATGCGGCGCAGACGAATAGCGAAATTCTGCATGACTCGCTGAAGTGTCTGAACATCGATGCTGGCCTTCTGAATAGCTGTTTTCAGCTCAGCAATGGCTTTGAGTTTATTGCTGTATAATTTGTTTTTAACATAGCTCCACAAGAGGGAGTCGCATATGTTCAGATCCGGAGAATATGGCGGCCAATCGAGGCCCAAGTCAGTGGCTTCTGAGTACCCCAGAGCCAGACTTCGGTGCGCAAAGTGCTCCTCCAGGACATCAAAAACTCTTCCGCTTCGATGGGATCGAGCTCCATCTTGCAAGAACCACATCATGAAATCAGGGTCACTTTGGATAAGGGGGATGAAATCCTCTTCCAAAACCAACGCGTACCGTTCGATAGTCACCGTGCCATCGAGGAATATCGCACCGATTATTCCGTGACTCAACACTGCACACAACACAGTAGAGATGGGTCGAACTCGTTCATTCCCGTGAACTACTTCATTCATTTCACTCTTTGGCGTGAAGCGTTCAAATGAAGTAGTTCATTGATGAAGTACGGGAGGCTGGCGAAGTTGCCCAGTTCGCCGCTCAGCCGCGGCTACGCTCGCTTCGCCTCGCTCGTACAATAAAGCTTCGTAATACTTCATAATTTTACCAACAGATGGCCGAACTATGCAGTAGCGTGCACGCAACGTTTTGCGCTCTTACAGCATCTGAGTTAACTTAAACAGAGCATGGTCGAAGGGGACAGAGGAAAGATAAACAGAGAAGCCTGTCACATATAAAGAAGGTAGGCCTATTACATTTAATCTTGCTCGACATTTTCTCATGAAGCGCCCAAAAAAGTCTTATCTGCCAAGTGAAACCTTATTTGTTGTATTCGTGGACTGAAAAACTAGGGCTATCAACGAAATGCAGTCCAATTTTACGTTCCTTTTAAAATTTAATCCAAAATAGAATGTGTATGTATACCACTGTCACAAAGTCTATATATCTACGTTAAGTAATTATTCAGAAGTTTTCCTGTAGATTTTATTTTTGTTGAGAATAATAACCCTCCAGATTCAAAACGTTAACTGTCACCTGTAGTCATTGGTACGATTTCAGGTAAAATCCCTCTTTCAGTGTTATTAACAAACCTTTTATTTTCATGTTGGCTGGGCGTGCTCACACAGCCAGCCTCTTCGTTTGTATCTTTAATATTCATTTGTCCGCAAGCGCTGCCAACGGTAGGCTACCGGTAGACGCGAAGTATAACTGGACTGCACAAATAGTCACGGGTAATGATGTCAGCACTGCAGGAAGCAGCTGACGCTGCCTTCCCCTCGTCCCTCACCCCCACAACCCCCCGCAAACCAATCGTTTCACACAAACGCCGCGCGATTCGTGGACAGGCAGTAGAGGGGGAACTGAAGTGAAGGGAGAATGAGTGACGTAGCGCCAATGTAATGGGATGAGGGAGAGGGGAAGAGAGTGAGTGAACTAGAAAAAAAGTGTGGAGTGTGCTGTCTGTGAATAGTTTGAAGTACCAGTTCATTGAAATTGAGTGGTTAGTTCACACTTCGCTGGAGTGAAGCGTTCATTTGAACGACTCATTCACGAGCTCCCCATCACTACAACACAGTCGCCCGTTGATGGTGAAGAGACTTCTCGATCGCGAAATACGGATTCTCAGTCCCCCAAATGCGCTAGTTTCGCTTATTGACGAGCCCATCCAAATGAAAGTGCGCTTCGTCGCTAAACCAAGCAACAATCGCATACTAATTCCCGTCATGACCCGCAGCCATCCGTGCAGTTTGAACGTCCTAACGCAAAACCGTTTGGAAGTTATGGCGATTTTATTTCATGTAGTTCAATAACTGTCGCCCAGTAGATAAATGGTGGGGACAAACACTTTCAGAACAGGGCGGGGATCTTTTCACCTTGCTACCGCTGGCCGCAGTTCGTAGACAGGCGTCCACGTCACGCTACGGTGGAGACTTGGACCCTTGGGAGTAGTTGCGAATCGCAAGACGAGTTCTCGGGGAGCCGTGGGAGCCGTCCGGAGGCTGTCGCCGCTTGGAGGTCACTGGCGCAGAGCGGCCGGCCGGATGGCCGTGGCGCTGCCATGTTTGGTCGCCGCCCAGGGCAGCCCGGCAGCCACGCACACGCGTTTCCTGCCGCTTTTTACCGGAGGCCGCCGCGTCTTCCACAAGGCGTCCATCTGCGGGGCCTCACCTGTCTCGCACATACCTTTTACAGCAGGCGGTAGTAAGTACAAAGGGCTCTATATATATATATATATATATATATATATATATATATATATATATATATATATATATATATATATCTGTGTGTGTGTGTGTGTGTGTGTGTGTGTGTATGACTGCACCTGCAGTGCTGTGGGGGCACAAGAATCAACAGTACAGTTCACGGGCCCTGAAGAAGAGCGGCAGGTGGCAAGCAGCTGACGGCAGTTCGTACACTAGGCAGTGTTACGTTCTCTGTGTGTCCAGAACATAGTGTGATGTCTAGACTGAAAAAATCGATACAGAAATTGTAGTTTTTGTGTGTGTGTGTGTGTGTGACTGGTTTGATGCGGCCCGCGACGAATTCCACTCCTGTGCCAAACGTTTCATCTTCGAGTAGCATTTGCAAGCTACGTCCTCAATTATTTGCTGGATGTGTCTCAGTCTTTGTCTTCCTCTCTATTTTATACTTGCCCGATGTATCTCAGAGTCTTCCTCTATACCTTTTTACGCTCTACAGCTCTCTCTAGTACCATCGAAGTTATTCCCTGATGTCTTAACAGACGCCCTATTATCATTTCCCTCTTTCTTGTCAGTGTTTTCCATACATTCCTCTCCTCGCCGATTCTGCGGAGAACATCCTCAGCCCACCTAATTTTTAGTATTCATCAGTAGTACCACTTCTTAAGGGTTTCGATTCTTTCCTGTTCCTGAAGAAATCCTTGTCTCTCAACACTATTTTAATTTTAGGTTGTCACGTTTGATACCTGTGATGCTGCAGGGTATCTAGAATAATTATATCCGGACACTGTACTTATTAATTCTAGAGATAAATTAATTGTCTCTCATAATAATTTCTTCCTCAGATCCTCATCCTGTTTCTAGCGGCGATGGAACTGTGACTAAATCCTTGTCCCTTTACGGCACTATTACACAATAGTTTGAATAACAGTCTGAACCGCTTTAATTGAATGGACCAATTGTGGTTAACACATCTATTAATCGTCTCTAGGTGTCGATTCTGTAAACTCTGTAGAAACTTTGACATACTATTCCTGCAAAATCATCACATAAACTTGTCCTTCCAATGCGCCCTTTACCTTAATGTCAAATGTATTTGCCGCAAAACTGTTCGTTCCACTTTGGCACTCATGCAACAGGAGGTGCAAAACGTGAAATTATTCTGTAGATACTCGTCAAACCGTAACGGCAGCGTCTGTTTGCGTATGTTAAGCACGCGTAAGCTAGGACCAGCTAGCAACTTCTATGTTCCACATCAATATCAATGTACAAACTTTGGAAGGCATATGCTATCAAAACCCAAATGAAACAAAAATAAAGGGAGATTATCACCTAATATCCCGTCTATGACAATGAGGGAACACAAGCCGAGATAGAACATTGATGGAAATCGGTGGCATTATTTTCAAAACAATCATTGCGGCATTCGCCTAATCAGTTTGGGAAACGGCAGACAACCTAAATCATATTTGCCGAATGAATATTTGAACTTCACACAGCGGAAGTCTTAACCGTTGCTCCATCTTGCTCGGTCCACAAAATCTCGAAGTCTCCCTCTTTGAGGCTGTAGTAAGATATATTCAGTGTTGATAAAAAATACTTTCATACGATTTTCCAATTAAACATGCCTGACAGCAGAAAATGAACCCTATGCTCAGCCTACACACCTTTCTGACGTCACACTTTTATAAAAAAAGTTTTTAATTATTAAAATTTATCATTGTCACGTATGAATAAGGGTGCAACTCCGCATTATAAGTCATGTATGCAGTAACACAGATTGACATCAGCACTGCGGCAGCCGCTTTGCTTCAAATTATAAGGTACTTTGTTTAAATCTGAGAGCCTCCCTCAAGCTTTTTTTAGAAGCTGCATTTCCAGCCTTAAAAAGCGAATAGGAAACAGAGCTGGTGAAGGCAGATATCTTACTAAGACGCCCGTTACCTTGTGCCTCCTGGCTCCTTAAGAAACTAGTATTAATCATACAGCAAAACACACTATCTGAACGAAAGTGTCCTGATACCTACTAATGGACATTAATATGAAATGTCTCCACCATTTACCATTTCGACTGCTTGAACTGCTTGGGACACTTTTAGTGAGCTGTCTGATTATCTGGAAAGGAAATGGAGCCCCTTTCTCCTCCAGCACTCCGTCTTCACGCCAAAAGTGGCCCATTGGGACCATCCGACCGCCGTGTTGGACCTCAGTTGGCATCACGAGGCTGAGTGCACCCCGAAAAATGGCAACAGCGCATGGCGCCCGGATGTTCACCCATCCAAGTGCCGGCCACACCCGATAGCTCTTAACTTCGGTGATCTGACGGGAACTGGTGTATCCACTGCGGCAAGGGCGTTGCCCTTCTCCTCTAGGGCCTAAACAAAAAAGATAGTTATGTTGGATGTTGGGGTCTTCTGCTGAGTAAAAGTGGACACTCCATTTCAAGAATGTGACCAGAAACCATTGCCTTATAGACGCTGCTTTATGAGAGGCTCCATTCTCATGTTGGCACAGGCAATCATCATCTCCGCGCTTTTTCTTTATTATACGCAGTACATAATACTGCAAAATGTTCATTTTTCCGCATTTAGTGTTTTCTGCAGCCCACCCAATAAAGGGACCAAACCCTAACGGCGAAAAACACCTCCATACCGTTACATCCCCTCTTCCGTATTACACTAATGGCACTACTTATGATGACATGTAGCGTTCTCGAGGCATTCGCCCAAACACAAACTCTTCCGCAGGCTTACCACAGGGTACAATGTGACTCATCTCCTCATCACTCCAAATCACTCGTTTCCAGTTATCCATCGTCCTGTGGGGTCACTGTTTACACCATCCCAAGCGTCGATGAGCGTTGACTACAGAAAAGTGTGGCTTCTGAGGAGGTGGTCAACCACTGTGGCCCACACTTTTTAACTCCCTCCGCACATTGTGCTAGCTGGATTTCTGATAGTACTTTGGAACGCACGAGTGATTCCATGAGATTTTTGCAGTTACCCTCTGCAATGCTCGACGTTCCCTGCCAGGGATTGGTTTAGCTGTTATCGTTCCTTCGCGTTTCCACTTGACAGTTTCACCAACAGTCGACTTGGGAGCATATATAAAGGCTGAAATGACCTGATGGATTTGTTATTGAGATGACATCTACTGACTAGTCCACGTTCTAAGTGACTGAGCTCTCCTTGTCTCTTCGTATACTGCCTGGTCGGTCTCTCCCGAAATCTAATGGTCTATTCGGTATTGCAAAGGGGATACTAATGATCAGATAGCGTATCTGATCCTGTGTTTACTCTCAGTATGGAAGACCTTTTTTGACTTCTTGAGCCGTTTATCTTTTACAAGGTTGTCCAAGATACACGGTATGCAAATATGCTGATGTAGGCCTTCAGAGGGGATCTTACCTGACGTTCGTGAAATTTGTATATATGAGGCTAAAGAACGATATAATTCGTTATTACATACTAGCCTTCAATTATACGGCAGTCAGTTAAGACCTCGCTGACTGCGTTTTGCTACCCAAGACTGGTAAACGATTTCCTGCTGCGTCTTCAGCCTGGATATATGGAGCGGGTTTGTGAACATTTGTAATCTGCGGAGAGCAGCCGACGGCGCAGTAAAAGTGGACCAAAACGACAGGTGGTGACGTAAATCAGGCGCGGTGCGTGCAGACGCGCGGCCGTGGGCGGCGGGCGCCCGGCCGTCTGGGGCGGCGGAAGGTGTGGGCGGCGCTGGCGAGCGGCAGGTGCTGTCTGGCGGGCCACGCCCCTGCCGCTGCCCTGCTCGCGTGCTCCGGGGCCCGCTCCCAGCAAGTGGGGGCGGCGCGCAGGGCACGCTAATGTAGAACACCATGTGGAACTGCGGTATCAGCTTCCAGTGTTGCTTCACATTCCGCGAGTTAGTAGCGTCAAGTATTGAAGTGTGTATTTCGTTCGGAGCTTTCGCTGTACCGCACAAGACCCCCCCGCTCGTAAGGGAACCATAAGACCAGCAGGTTCCTGATTCTGCACATCTTTCCCACTATTGTGTTACGCACTGACAAGGGAACATCACTAACTTGACCTCATATTTCAGAGAGAGAGAAAAAAAGCACACTTGCATGATATCAGTCCCAGCAATCGTCCCCGCTCGAAAATTTGGGCCATAATTTCGACAGTACGAAGTTCGGTAACACTCTCGGTGCATTCCACGCACGTTTGTTGAGCACTTTAGAAATGTGCCTTTAGAAATATCGACACCCAATCAGCCTGTCGCGGCGGATGCTGTAGTACCCGAGGGTTAGGCAACGGCTTCGACATCCCTTGCCTACCTTCAGCCGCTAGAGCTTCACTGGTTTCTAACAGGCAAAGGGTGACGATTATTAAACTATATGAAAAAAAACGTAAATTAGGTTGCAAACTACGGTGTGCACACACTTTATTCAACATGTAAACATCACTACAGATATTCGGATATAGATTATGACATGTTTGATATGCACGCGAATAGCGAAATTCTGCGTGACACGCTAAAGTGTCGGAACATCGATACTGTCGATGACCTTCTGAATGGCTGTTTTCAGCTGAGCAATGGTTTTGGGGTTATTGCTGTACACCTCGTCTTTAACATAGCTCCACAAAAAAGAGTCGTACTTGTTCAGATCCGGAGAATATGGAGGCCAATCGAGGCCCTTGAAAGTGGCCTCTGGGTACTCCAGAGTCAGAATGTGGTCCCCAAAGTGCTCCTCCAGGACATAAAACACTTTTATGCTTCGATGGGGTCGAGCTCCGTCTTGCATGAACCACGTCTTGTCGAAATCAGGCTCACTTAGGTTAATGGGGATGAAATCATCTACCAAAACATTCACGTACCGTTCGGTAGTCACCGTGCCATTGAGGAATATCGCACCGATTATTCCGTGACTGGACATTTCACACCACACAGTCATCCGTTGAGGCAGAAGAGCCTTCTCGATAACGAAATGCACCAATTTCGCTTATTGACGAGCCCGTCCAAATGAAAGTGGACTTCGCCGCTAAACCAAACAATAATCACATAACAGTCGTGTTCGTCAGTTCTGTGGACAATAGTGTTGGCGAAATACAGCTGCTATTCCTTGGGCCTGGGGCTTAATGGCTGATGGGTTTGAGTTTTGTATGTGAAGAGATGCAAGTCTTCAACAACAAGTTGCCGCAGTCTCTCCCGGTTGATTCCCATCTGTTGTGCAGCTCGTCTGATCGATCTCCTGGGGCTGGTTTCTAACACAGTGTATGTCTTGTCGATAGCGCGTCCCCTCGAGACGCACTTTACTTCAGCAAAAAAATGGTTCAAATGGCTCTGAGCACTATGGGACTTAACATCTGAGGTCATCAGTCCCCTAAAACTTAGAACTACTTAAACCTAACTAACCTAAGGACATCACACACGTCCATGCCCGAGGCAGGATTCGAACCTGCGACCGTAGCGGTCGCGCGGTTCCAGACTGAAGCGCCTAGAACCACGCGGCCACACTGTTCACTTCAACAGTTCCAGTTTTAAAACCGAAACAAAATAACGCACAACAACGATGTTAATGATTAAATAGCGCTACGCTACTTCTTTAATGACACACTCAATCATTCATCTATTTACATTGCATTTGTGAAAAACATAACATGTTAGAAACTGCGCACTTAGAGATAATGAACAAAGTATGTTACCAATGTCACAGCAGTGTTTCACAAACCTGTTATTCACTTCACTGTATAGTACTTCGCGCCCGGGCATTAAGCGGCTCCAGTGGGGCGGAGCGAGTGACAAACAACCGGTGCGCGCGAAAGTTTCAAAGCTATACTTTGAAAAGGTCATAACTGCGTAATCAGAATTATGGCCCAAGTTTCTTGAGCGGGGTCGATTGCTGGGGCTGATATCTTGCAAGTGTGCTTCTTTCTCCGTAAAATGTGAATTGAAGTTAGCGATGTTTCCTTGTTAAACGCAATGCGCGAGTTAAAAAAAACGGTTGAGAAATTCATCTAGTAAGAAGAGTGGTCACATATAGTATGTAGTACGATAGTACACATGTTGAGCAAATTCGGAAAACCGTTGGATGGATGACGTCCCTTTTAGGGATGTACGGCACGCAAGACAAATTACCCGAGCTACTGTTTGTAGATTTACACTCGGTAACGTTTATCGATGGACCCGGATTCATCGCCTGCATTTCTGCGGTATTAAATTAGTCTAAAGAAGGGTCTCCAGTCTTGCTGTCACGCGCGAAACAGGTTTAAATTGCCAGTACTCCTGTACCACTCACAGACTGTCGAGACTCGAACCAGGGACCTCCGAGTACCAGTCCGACACACTGTTTCAATCTGCCAGAATAAAATATTCGTTCTGGGAGCAACTGTTCAGGCCGTGGCTTACAAGGCGATCACACACCTATTGCATTTTGGTAATTTTTTATGTTTATAGTACTTGAAGTTCAGAATTCAAATATCAGTTCTCCAAAGCCATTCGACGCAACTCTAAAAAATTCTCGAGTTAGTCCACTTTGGAGTTTTCCCACCTCCCTTACTACCGTAAGGTATGGCCCATTTTTCGACAAGTGATGTGAATTTGGGGTGAAATGCTTACCTACCATGTAGGCGGCCTGGGTTCGATTCTCAGGTAATGCAAATTTTTTTTAAAAAAAAGCGCGTATTCTACGAGCTTCTCAGTGAAGCGTAAAATACATAAGATGAAAAAAATATAGCGCTCGAGACTGGTAATGGCTGGCTCGAGTCATTTTGGTCATTACTTTTCCGTTTTTCTCGTTTAATTAAAATAGTATGTCATTTAAATATAAAAATCAGCAAATATATGCTAATTAACACATGTGCAATTGTTATTTTATGAAAAATGTTCGTTTCGTTATTTCTAATTACATATCATTAAAAAAGTTTCCATAGCGAATATAAATTCTTAATTACCGATCTATTATAAAATACTGTTGATATGTATATGTGTGTATGGTATTCTGCCTTACGGCAGGTCTTGTCATGGGTTAAGCCACTTCCACTTTTGTCTGTCCATAGCCAGTCTTTTCATTTCTGAGTATTTGCCTCCTTTGATATTGTCCAGCATTTGATATCTTCTTTTTCCTCTTCCCCATTTTCTCTCCACCGTTGCTTCTATTCCTTCCTTCAATAAACAGTCCCTCCTCAAACAATGCCCAATCCAGTTTCTGTTGATATAGACCGTTTAAATTTAACAAGAATATTACGAATTAATTTTGTTTCATTTTTATGTACTGTGCTTTTCAGAAAAAATATTGTAGAAGCTCTGTTTAAAAATTTGCGTAGTCCAAGAATCGAATCCGGACCGCCCACATAGGTGTCAAGCACTACCACAGTGTCAAGCCACGTGTCAAAAAATTGTTCCTAATGTAGAGTATCAATAAAGTTCAGAAGACTTAGGTGTCGATTTTCTCGAAAATGTTTTGCTGCGTCCATCGAACTGCTTTCGCCAGTTGAAATTTGAATTATGAACTTCACACACATAAATGTAAAATACAAAACTCACACTGCCGCCGGCCGGAGTGGCCGAGCGGTTAAAGGCGCTACAGTCTGGAACCGCACGACCGCTACGGTCGCAGGTTCGAATCCTGCCTCGGGCATGGATGTGTGTGATGTCCTTAGGTTAGTTAGGTTTAAGTAGTTCTAAGTTCTAGGGGACTTATGACCACAGCAGTTGAGTCCCGTAGTCCTCAGAGCCATTTGAACCATTTTTTTCACACTGCCGCGTGGTCTTGTTAGTCATGTCCCCGGAATATAATGTGTTTTATTCCAGGTGTGCTAGTCCCAAAAAATGGTTCAAATGAATCTGAGTACTATGGGACTTAACTTCTAAGGTCATCAGTCCCCTAGAACTTAGAACTTCATAAACCTAACTAACCTAAGCATCACACACATCCATGCCCGAAGCAGGATTCGAACCTGCGACCGTAGCGGTCGCGCGATTCCAGATTGTAGCGCCTAGAACCGCTCGGCCACCCCGGCAGGCGTGCTAGTCCCGCAAGGTATACAGGAGAACTTTTGTTTAGTCTGAAAGGTAGGAAAGGGGGTACCGGCGGCAGTCAAGCTGTGAGAGCAGGTCGTGAGTCGTGCTCGTGCTCGGGCAGATCAGTCGGTAGAGCATGTGACCGCTAAAGGCTGTCCCAGGCTTGAGTCCTGACCCAGCACATAGTTTTGGTCTGCCAAGAAGTGTGCAATGCGCGCACACTGCGATGCCGACTGATAAACTGCAATCTAACTACGTTCCTAAGACCACGTACACAGCAAATATTCACTACACCGCCTCCAGCTGATTTTTAGCAGTTCCTGCCGATAATCTCTTCCCGGAGGATACGGGAAGTAAGTTCAAAGTCAAAAGGGAAAAAAATGCCACACGGAAGACGCTAGTTCTCGATTTTCCACCGTTGAGTCAGACCGGGTCAAGACCGTCCTTTTTATCAAACAGTACCTAAAGCTGAAGACCACAACAACAACAATAACCTAAAGTTATGGCTCAGTAACTGATTTGAGGCTTACACCTACGATCACACTCGCTCACTAAATTGCACCAAACGTGCAGAGTAATAGAAACGTTCATTCAAAATTCTGCGCACACCCACGGGAGTGTACTTTGGGTTTTTGGAGGCTTCCAGTATTGGGAAAATAACTTTGTTGATCACTAAAGATGGCTGATTAGTTACAGAGAGTGTTAAATAAGTAAAACAACACAGTTATTTCTCGGCCGGTTACGGATGAAAAAGTGCGCCATTTATTGTGGGACATCGTGGAATATTTCCACTTCAGCCCCTACAGTTTCTTGAAGTCCCTGTAGGTGTCAGTGCTATCCGTAGTTTTCAAAACGGCGTCTGCAACGAAGGTGTGTCCCAAGCAAAGAGCTGTCATTGGGTTTCTTTTTGTGGAAAACCAGAGCATCGCAGATGTTCATAGGTGCTTGCAGAGTGTGTACGGACACCTGGCAGCGAGTAAAATCACGGTGAGTCATTGGGCGAAGCGTTTGTCATCATCGCAAGTTCGCGCAAAACTGTCCGATTTCCCGCGTGGCCGACCGCACACAGCTGTGACTGCTGGAAGGTTGGAACGTGCGACCACTCTCATTCGAGGTGAAAGACGGATCAGGATCAAACATGTCGCTGCTCAACTGGATGTCTCTGTTGGAAGTGCTGACACACTAGTCACCAGTTGATGTACTCAAAGGTATGTATCCACTCGGCTCCTCGCCGAAAGAAGAGCCATCTGTGCGGAATTGACTGCGCGTTACGAGGCTGATTGTGACAATCTTTTGTCGAACATCGTCAAAAGCGACGAAACATGAGTTCATCATTTCGAACCAGAAACAAAACGGCAATCCATGGAAAGGCACCATACTTCTTCTCATCCCAGGAAAACGTTCAAAGGCACACACTCAGCTGGTAAAGTCATGTGACGGGTTCTGGGCCATTGAAGGGGTTACTCTGTGTGATATCCTTCCTCATGGTGCTACGATCAACTTCGAAGGTTGAAGAAACTACTTCAACGTGTTCGTCGCCACAAAAATGCAAACGAATGATAACGCAAGGCGTCACAAAATTCTACTCACCAGAGCGGAGCTCAGAAAACTTCTTTGGACTGTTCTTCCTCATCCATCCTACAGCCCGGATCTCGCACCTTAGGAGTTTCATCTGTTTTGCCCAACGAAGGATGCACACCACGGAAGCAGGGATGTTACTGAAGCAGCAAGGCATTGACTCCAACGTCGACAAGTCAAGTCGTACCATACGGTAATACAGGCCCGCCGGCCGGAGTGGCCGATCGGTTCTAAGCGCTTCAGTCTGGAACCGCGGGACCGCTTCGGTCGCAGGTTCGAATCCTGCCTCTGGCATGGATGTGTGTGATGTCCTTAGGTTAGTTAGGTTTAAGTAGTTCTAAGTTCTAGGGGACTGATGACCTCAGATGTTAAGTCGCATAGTGGCTAGAGCCATTTGAACCATACAGGCCCTCCTAGGACGGTGGCGTAAGACTGTGACACTGAACGGAGACTATGCTGAAAATTAGGGTTTTGTAGCCAAGAGAATGGAGATTAATGTGGTGTATTGGGATCCTGAATAAAACCAATCTGCTTTCAGAAGAAATGTGTTGCATTACTTATTGCACGCCGCCCGTACTTCAGAAATAAATTTAGAAGCAGCAATTCCGACCCGGAGGGTACAAGACGTGTGTCTTACATCCCACTAGCGCTGTTGGCTATCTCTCTGAATTAGTGAAGCGCCATCCACGCCACAGTGGGCACGTAACTGGCTTCCACGCTCCACGAGCGCTACCGGCCCATTCCTGACTTATGGAGCTCCAAAACCGCTGCGCCAAATTGTTTCAACATCCACAACTTTCAGTGAGTCAACCTCAGAAGCATAACGAAGATGTTCCAATGACCATTTCCTGCTACCGCTAGAAGCTCTTTTCTGGAAGGTGCCTCGTCCTGCTGGGACTTCTCAGTTCTTTCCAGAAGGTGCTGGAAAACACCTGCCGTCGTGAAAGCCACAATCCCTTAAGCCAGTCAAGTATGGTCCGATCAAACCCAACCCATTTAGAAGAATTACGGAGAGCTTGACCCAGGTCAGGTTGGACAAAGCCACCTTCCCAGGTCTACCGGAAACCGGCTCTGGCGTTCATAGTAGGCACAGGATGAGCCCAAGGACACGGCTGGGAACGATACGTCACAGTATCTATTAGTAGAGCTTTGCAAGCCACCCTTTGGTGTTTGCTACAGCCTGACATAATACCCAACATTGTTGAATGCTGAAGCTTCTTAAGAAAATTCTGGACGGAAGAAATTAAAACGACATGAAAAGTCTAGCATTCCTTAGGAATGCGTAGTGTGACTGTTTTTGTTTGCTCATCATATGCGCATAAGTAATTCCTCTTCTGTTACAGGCACGAACCTGCTGTCAGAAGTAGCCTATCTTATGAGTCGTGACCAAGTAGCGGCATTCCAGATGATCTCAGTATCCAAGAGTCTACGAGAGAACAGACAAATAACGGTTTTTATCTTATTGAGGGGACAGAGTCAGTCCTCAGGTACCGAGTTCCTCGTGGATATTTCAGGAGAAGTGTCTCCTAATGACTCTGGTGACGATGCTGTGTCGGATGCGGGCCTCATGCCACTATGAGACTTCTGAGGCATTCTGAAACAATGGGGCCACAGATACGACACAAAAAAAATTCTTGATGACTCGGTGGTTATAGTCAGAGAATGAAACCGGCATTGCGCCTGAAAAGCTTTCAGTAACGTGAATGATGTGGCAGACTCTCTGTGGTCGGTAGCTGCAGAGAGCAGTCATGTCATCTTTGAATACTTCAACAAAGACTCTGAGCACCGGGACATCAGTAGCTACAGGAATACCAGGTCACAGTGCCTTTGTAAAACAGCGTATCTCCTTAAAGTTACAGAAAATCGATATTTAGTTTGAAGGAATTAGGTGATGGGTTCTTAGGACACATTACTCTAGCTGTTAAATAGACATTAAGCATTTTAATGGTTATATGAATTCATTGTTTCAGTTATTTTTACAGTTACCATTCGTATTAACAACCAGCAATGAGCTTTCTAGCTGAGCATGGTAGTGTCTTTATCCACAGGATGGCGGGAACATTTCATTCTTTTTTTTACTTTTTTTTATGCCTTTCTCCCTATTTCGATGACTGCTCTTCACATTTCCGCTTATACAGGGTCAGAATTATAAAAATGGCAGATTACCCTGAACTGAGTATTTTGAGATCAAATCTAATGGTCACAATTTGATACTTCGTTTTTTGATGACATAAGTAGTGACAACTTATAGCAATAATGTTACCTCATAGCTACTGTCAACGTCTTTGTCATAGGACGTTTGGCAGTGTCGTCTTTTGTAGATAAATTTGGGTTTCTTTCGTCTATCAGTGTCATTCGCTTGTCTTCACCGCCGCCTAAGTTGACGCTGCCACTCGCTCTACTCCCTCTCCAAACAGTCGTTACCGGCCGCTTGGTGGAAATGACTGAAAAGAGTGAGCTTTGATGTAGTAAGCAATGAATGTAACAGCATTGTGTCTCATTGGTTATTTTTGGAAACAGATGAAGACCATCCGCCGTCTATGAGTTGTTTTCTACTCGCTGTGCGCTTCGCAACCTTGCATTGCAGATAAATTACAGCGTCTCCTGCGAACAATTATTTCCTGGCGCCGGCATTACGGGCGAAGTTATTAACGCACAATGTGAATAACAGAACAGCTGTGCTACTGCATTACCGCTGGGTAACCTCTCTGATACCTGCATTCCCATCTGCACACCGAGTGCTACGGTTAAGGACCATCAATCCACTCGCATAATTAGACATAATTGAATTGCGCAGAGACGCCCACTAATGAGCAATTCAATTAGAGACAGCTGCCATGCGGGGAGAAAGCGCTGTTGCCGCTTCGGAGGACGCTGAAGTTCAGCGCTGGATGTAATGTCGCCAGACTTTGTGCTGGCGAGTTGATTAACAGTCACGTCCGCGGCGGACAAGGAGCAATGCAACAATGTCATTTGTTTCCAACTTCTGGCCGAGTTGGTGATGATTTGAGAAGCCATACCGTGGTATTCCGTGGGTCCCATGGGTATTCTGCGAGGTCGCGTTACTGCCAAGGATTATGTGACCCTTGTGGCTGATCAGGTCCATACTGTGCTTCAGTGTTTGTTCCCCATGCGTGCTCCAAGACGGCACGCTCCCTATTCACACAGTTCGAATCGTCCAGAATTGGTTTGTGGCTATCACAGTCACCAGATCGCAGTATTATTGAGCCTTCGACGTCTATTTTGGAAAGAAGGGTGCGCCATTGCTAACCAACTCCATTGTCGTGACCTGAACATGCCATTATTTTGCTAGAGGAATGGTGTTGGATTCCCTTCAAAACAATAAAGCAGCGGTGGTTATTCTTTTCGAGACGACTGAGTAATTATTAACAATAACCATCACGGGGGCTATTTGGAAAGTAAGGTCCGATATGAGGCGAAATGGAAACGACAAAAAATCCGATGACGCTTTGCACTGATGTGTTTGTCAGTGTCTCTAGTACGCCTGTCGATCGCATCACGTCGCTCTTTTCAGTTCTGAGCACACAATGCGCATTCAAAGACGCCTAGAACAATAGTGTCTCCCGCAAAGAATGGATGCCCGCTTCGAGGTACGCCCGATTTCATGCAACCCCACATAATGTATCTGTCATGAATTTCCTTCTTCATGAAAATTCTCGGCCGTTGGCAATGAGAAAGCCCTTGCACCGTTTTCGACGGGAAGTGTTTGATCACCCACCGTGTAGCCTGGACTTGTCTCTCTCTGACGTTCGTCTCTGCTCATATGAACAGCTAGCTATGAACAGAAAGGTGGTGGAAAGCACACGTGGCTGCCTTCTACGACGAGTGTATTGGAAAGTTGATAAAAAACTATAGCAAATGACTGCGTTGGAGCGGCGACTATATATACTGAAAAAGCTGGAAGGTGTAGCAAACTGTTGCAAATAAAGCATTTTTTATTTTCACTGTGGTTTCCATTTCGCGGCCAATGGGACCTCACTTTCCAAATGGCCCTCGTACCTCATGACCGATGGCTATGACAAAACATTTCATTGAAGTTCGAAAGTAGGAGTATCAAAGAAATGTTTACTCCTAGCTTGCTTTCCCATCCACCGATCAAGAAATATTTATAGGTTTTTGAAAACGACTTGGCAATCGAAACCGGTGTAGCTAGTAAACATTTTACGTGGCCACTGACTGAAATAAACGTTCTAGTGTAACGTTATATGCTCGCTGATGCTCTCAGTCTATATAATGACAAATATGAACAAAAAAATGGAAGCCTAGTGCTTTTTTCAGTATATGTTTATGACTCAAAACTTAGTAAAGTCGACAACTTGCTTGATACGTACTGTGCACCTTCCCACCGCGTCGTAGAATCTGACGTGCAGTGCAAAACAGAAGTTTACTCGCGTTGCGCAAGTTGCCTGCGATACAAAGAAAGATAGGGAACATTGAATAAACGGCAGTCGTCTCAGACGCAAGAAGCGTCTCACGAAAGAATTCAGCCTCCGGGGGCAGAGAAGTCAAGACCTCGGCAACTGCTCAAGTTTCCTCGAAAGTAATTAAGAGAGTAAGAGGTGCAACGGCGGCGTCCGCTTCAGTTGCTGGCGGCTTTTTGTTGCGCTGTTGAAAAAGTCTGCAAGTTCGTTAGTACCCCTTCTACGGTAAACGAGGGCGCTGTTCATTTTCTATGTAAAGTACGAGACGGCAGACGATAAAATTCTACTCTGCAGCTTAGCAAAAGAACCCGAACTTTTAAAACGTACTGTCGAATCAACTTGTTCAGTAATCTAATTTTAGCCTCACAGCTTCCCGTTCCGTTTCATAAACTCTGACGGCAATCTTTTGTTGATGTTTTCATTTGGAACCAAGGTTGAGGAACATAGCGCAGATAATTACTGCATCAGTGCTGCTAATAAAGTCGGCCGTATTGTTAAGGAACGGCTAACAGAATCATTTTCTGCATCAGCGGCCCGTTGAGCGCTCGTAAAGCCGTACTGCCCTGATGAGCCTGAAATGAGAAACTACTTTTTATTTTCGGTTTCGTGACTCAAATTGAGATCCACAGCAAGGGAAGAGCGCCATGGATGAACGGTATCACTATTTACGGGTGTGATTTGGGATGTGTGATGGACCACTCCAGTTCCTGTTATGCTATTTATTGCCTAAACTTATTTACGCCACGATCAGTCTACAGCGCTGCTTCATTCTTTGGCTGTAGGCGTTACTGTATGTCAGTACTGGAGGAACATTTCGATATAACGCGACACTCCTGGCCATCAATGGCTGTTTTGCAACTGGGGGACGATACTTCTCTGAGCAGTTTTCCAGTGCTGACTTTATTATCAGTCACGATCGCGTATGCTTTATGAAGCTATTACCTGATTCGGCATCTCAGTCATCTTCAGATAACCTTATCCCATAATCCGCCTGGAGACGTCCATCTTCCACGCGTAATCAGTCTTGCACTGGGCTTGTAAATAAAATTCCCTATTTGTCCTCATATTTCTTAATGGACCCCGTCCCAGTTCTCTAACAGGAGAAGAGTGCTTCGCAGTGTCAAGGTACCGAACCTGGCTGGG
Source organism: Schistocerca americana (assembly GCF_021461395.2). NCBI lineage: Eukaryota > Metazoa > Arthropoda > Insecta > Orthoptera > Acrididae > Schistocerca > Schistocerca americana. The sequence continues at coordinate 699,994,672 of NC_060122.1, forward strand.
GTCTTCGAGTGGAAGTCTTATACGGTGACAGCTGAGCAGACATACGAGTCTTGTGAAAAAAGTAATAAGACTAACAACACTGCGAGCGATTTGGCAACGCTGTGTTTTCCTGCTTGTGTACACTAGTGTATTCATCTCTTACAGATGCTGATTCCGAGTTTCAGCTCCGTACAGCAGTCACGTGATTTTTGAGAGCACCATCAGTGAAGTTTTTGTGTGTGTGGGTGTGTGTGTGTGTGTGTGTGTTAACGAAAATGGAACAGTGGAATTTAGAACAACGTTATGCCATCAGGTTTTGTGTTAAAATAGATGAATCCGCGAGTGTTACCTTTGACAAGTAGAAACATGCGTATGGGGAGCACTCCTTACGACGAGCACATCTTTTTCGCTGATACAAATAACGTTTGGATAGACGAGAACACGTTGAAGATGAACCTTGCTCAGGGAAACCTTCAACGTCAAAAACCGACGTAAACGTCGAACGTGTGGCTGCTATCGTGACATCGTTCCTCCTGAATAAACTGTCAAACAAACGTTTTACGAAGATGTCCTTGAAAGGGTCAGGAAAAGGGTGAATCGAATGAGACCAGACATTGCAGACAAGTCGATGCTGCGTCATGACAACCCCTGTCACACAGCCATTTACATCACAGAATTTTGGACTTCAAAAGGCATTCCTGTCTTTCCATAGCACCCTGTTCACCTGCTCTGAGTCCTTGCGACTTTTTTCTTTTCCGAAATTGAAAAATGTCTTCAAAGGATGTTATTTTGGGAGTCTGGAGCCACTCCCAAGCAATTCTGGATGTGTGAGGTGTTGCGTTGTCCAGCTGGAATTGCCAAAATCCGTCGGAATGCACAATGGACATATATGGATGCATGTGATCAGACAGGATGCTTACGTACACGTCAGCTGTCACAATCATATCTAGACGCATCAGGAATGCCATATCACTATAACACGCCCCACACCAGCTTGAACAATCAAATGTTCAAATGTGTGTGAAATCTTATGGGACTTAACTACTAAGGTCATCAGTCCCTAAGCTTACACACTACTTAACCTAAATTATCCTAAGGACAAACACACACGCCCATGCCCGAGGGAGGACTTGAACCTCCGCCGGGACCAGCCGCACAGCTTGAACAATCCCCTGCTGACTTGCAGGGTCTATGGATTCATGAGGTTGTCTCCATACCCGTACACGTCCATCTGCTCGATACAATATGGAACGAGACTCGTCCGACCAGGTAACATGTTTCTAGTCATCGACAGTTCAATGTCGGTGTTGACGGGTCCAGGCAAGGCGTAAAGCTTTGTCTCGTGCAGTCATCAAGGGTACACGAGTGGGCCTTCGGCTCCGAAAACCAATATCGATGATGTTTCGTCAATGGTTCGCACGATGACACTTGTTGATGGTCCAGCAAAGAAATCTGCAGCTATTTGCGGAAGGGTTGCACTTCCGTCACGTTGAACGATTCTCTTCAATCGTCGTTGGTCACGTTCTTGCAGGATCTTTTTCCGGCCGCAGAGATGTCGGAGATTTGATGTTTTACCGCATTCCTGATATTCACGGTACATTCGTGAAATGGTCGTACGAGAAAATTCCCACTTCATCGCTACCTCCGAGATGCTGTGTCCCATCGCCCGTGTGCCGACTATAACACCACGTTCATACTCATTGAAATCTTGATAACCTGCCACTGTAGCAGCAGTAACCGATTTAACAGCTGTGCCTGACGCTTGTTGTCTTATGTAGGTTTTACCAACCGCAGTGCTGTATTCTGTCTGTTTACATATCTCTGTATTTGTATACGCATCCCTATACCAGTTTCTTTAGCGCTTCAATGTAGTTTAAATTTCAGATACTTCTCGTAGAATGAAGTAGTGTTGCTATCGTTGAGTGCAACAAAATTGTTCTCAAATAAGTTACTGTCCGTAGCTGTTACTGTGTCAGGGTTCACCTTTGGTTTTTCGAAACCTGTCTAATAGTCTGGGTACTCTGGGCTACAAACCCAAAAAACAATGACCTGACTCACTGAATTCTCTCTCTCTCTCTCTCCCTCTCTCTCTCTCACACACACACACACACACACTCACTTTTTCTTCCTCTCCCCCCTCCTTCACCCCCTCCTGTCCCCCCCCCCCCCCCATTTATGTGTGTGTGTTTGTAAGCCAGCGCCGTCCCTGATGTCCGCAGAAGAAGCCATTGTCCCTGAGCGCTCGACGCTGCAGCGGTATTTACGTAATGTAAACGTACGCAGCTGTGGTCATCGCTTTTCGCGGACCTGACAGCAGAGACACACGGCGCAAACGGAAAGTGCCGGTTTAGAGAATCTCACCTTCCCATACTGCGATGTTTTTTGTGTCGGGTCTGTTGAAATTATGACAGTAGTATGAAGGATTCGCTGCCGTCTAGCGCCCTGTTCAGAATACTGTATCTTTTTGCGCATAAACTGGAATCATCAGCCCGCATCTCGTGGTCGTGCGGTAGCGTTCTCGCTTCCCACGCCCGGGTTCCCGGGTTCGATTCCCGGCGGGGTCAGGGATTTTCTCTGCCTCGTGATGGCTGGGTGTTGTGTGATGTCCTTAGGTTAGTTAGGTTTAAGTAGTTCTAAGTTCTAGGGGACTGATGACCATAAATGTTAAGTCCCATAGTGCTCAGAGCCATTTGAACCATTTGGAATAATCAACCCTGCTTGACATTGATCAACCACACTGAAAACTCTTAAATCACAATGCATAACATATTTCACTCAGAACATTTTGACAGGTTAAAACTAAATGTGAAATCGGTTCTCAGATCCAAACCCTGCCTTTCTTGGAGAGTGTACTACTTACTAAACTCTTCTCGCACACATGTATGCTCCTTAGGATGTCTAGCGGCCCTGTTCCATTAGCAAATAATGCGCGGTTATGACGGTTGTGGGTAAGCCTTTATATGAACTCGAGGGTTTTTCTGCTTTTACCGTCGTGGGCATTTTATGGGATGAAGGGTGGAAGAAGTATTATGCTGCCTGATTCTCCTTAGAAGTATGTTTGCAAAATTATCACAGTCTTATCCACAATGCCTCCCTTGCAGCATCTCAAAAACTCTCTCGCATTTACTAAACGGACCAGTAACGAACCATGCCTGTCTTCTTTGTATCTTCCCTATCTCCTCTACTAGTCTGCTGAGGGCCTCAGACGCACGGGCAGTTCTCAAGAATCGGTTGAATGGGATTTTTGTACGCTGGATATTTCGTAGTTAGATAAAGTTTCCTTAGAAGTATTTCAGTGAACGCGTGCGGATAGCCGTGCGCGTTAGCATGCCGCTTCCTGGATTCGGGGAGGTGCGACCAATCCGGATTGAGCCCGACCGGCGGATTAACGCTTTGGATACCATGCCTGAAACCATCGGTTTACTACGATTTTTATTTTTTAAGTGCCAGTGCCTTTGGTGTAGCAAGACAGAGACATCTAATGGTGCACTGAGTTACTTCTACGAATTAAGAGGATCATGAAGACTGACAGTAAGTGTATTCCTATTGCAACGTAAATTTGAGATATTACTAGACCTTTTATGAGTGGTTTCGAAATGAAATCACTGGGACGTACATAGTTTTGATACAAAATTTATTAAATTTTAGTACTTTTTTCCTTGTTGTTTACGACTATAATTAGTTTCCAGCATCATGAACTACACTAAAATTAAACTCCTCTCGAACAGGCCATGAAGGCCCAACGGTACCGACCGCCTGCCGTGCATCCTCAGCCCATAGGCGTCACTGGATGCGGATATGGAGGGGCATGTGGTCAGCACACCGCTCTCCCGGCCGTATGCCAGTTTCCGAGACCGGAGCCGCTACTTCTCAATCAAGTGGCTCCTCAGTTTGCTTCACAAGGGCTGAGTGCACCCCGCTTCTCAACAGCGCGCGGCAAACCGAATGGTCACCCATCCAAGTACTAGCTCAATCCGATAGCGCTTAACTTCGGTGATCTGATGGAAACTGGTGTTACCACAGCGGCAAAGCTGTTGGCTTCGGGCTTTATGAATTCATGGGAGTTTCGAGACGTGGAATTGTGCTTAGGAAAAAAGAGAATTTGCCTTCAAATATGTCACAAGAAATGATGAGTGGCAGAAAACTGTATGTCCTAGTTGTTCCAAAGTGAAACCACCTCTTTAAAATAACTGTTTGGTTCCATTTTGCCAATTTCTTCTTGTATTCGTTGCATAATTTGATAGTGAAGGTTAATTTTGTGAAGAATTTTAAAATTATGTTCAAGAGTGCATGCCTCTGGATCACGGGGTCCCAGGTTCGATTCCCGGCCGGGTCAGGGATTTTCTCCGCTCGGGGGCTGGGTGTTTGTGCTGTCCGGGTCATTTCATCATTATTCTTGAAAGTGGTGACACTGAACTGTGTAAAGACTGGGAATTTGTGCAGGCGCTGATCCAAAGTGCAACCATCTCCTAAAAAAAAATTGAGGGTTTGCTTTTTGTCATTTTCTTCTTTTAAAAAAATGTTCAAATGTGGGTGAAATCTTATCGAACTTAACTGCTAAGGTCGTCAGTCCCTAAGCTTACACACTACTTAACCTAAATTATCCTAGCGACAAACACACACAGCCATACCCGAGGGAGAACTCGAACCTCCGCCGGGACCAGCCGCACAGTCCATCACTGCAGCACCCCAGATCGCTCGGCTAATCCCGCGTGGCTTCTTCTTTTATTCGCTGCCTACTGTGCTAATGCAAGTTACTTCTGCGAAAATTTTAAAATTATATTTGTTTTCATATTGATGGGAAAAATGGGTCAAGTGGCTCTGAGCACTATGGGACTTAACATCTGTGGTCATCAGTCCCCTAGAACTTAGAACTACTTAAACGTAACTAGCCTAAGGACAGCACACAACACCCAGTCGTCACGAGGCAGAGAAAATCCCTGACCCCGCCGGGAATCGAACCCGGGCGCGGGAAGCGTATTGATGGGAAAATTGGAAATTTGCGGTAAGGTCTTATGGGACCAAACTGTTGAGGTCATCGGTCCTTAAGCTTATGCACTACTTAATCTTAAACTAACTTACACTAAGGGCAACACACACACCCATGCCCGAGGGAGGACAAGGCGCCCAAGACCGCGCGGCTACCCCGCGCGGCCATATTGTTGGGACTCAAAGGGATAACGAAGGGAACCGGTGTGACGGCCAACCTGGATGTGGTTTTTAGGCGGTTTCCCACATCTCATTATGTGGATACCGGGCTGGTACCCACGACATGGTTCAGTTCCACGATTCGCAAACATTAATAAAACGTTCGCGCACTTTCACTTGGGATAACACAACACGCAGAGAGATGGGGTGCACAGATTCCCTCCAGAGGGAAGGGGATCGCGACAGGAAGGGCAGCCACCCTCTACCACTAACATTGTCAAATCAATAAATTATCATGTCGACCCCGCGAAGATACGGGGTGGAAGAAGAAGAAGAAAGGACCCTTCCAGTGGTGCAACTACTTTTTCGACAACCAGTTTTACATGGTCGTGCGCTTCCGATCGCTCCGCAAGCATACTCCGTAGGTGTTTAACCACCTCAGAGCTTCAACTTGCCGTTAATCACGATACTTCGTAACCACAGATGCCGTTCCGTTCCCTCGACAGGAGAGGAAATAGTGACATTCAGTCTGCCCTTGATGCACACTGAGAGGGCACAATGTTCAGCGCACTCACTGAGAAAGGCGCTGGATTGATTTCGATTCCCGATTCGGCACATTATGTTAGCATGCCCCAGATGCCCTTAATGGTGTATACTGCGCTACAGTGTAGAACAAGGTCTTTTTTTATGATCATTTCTGCTTCATTTGTGGCACAATTTCCGTATTACTGAGTTACATACTTTCTGTATTACGGGGACATTACCGGACGCGGTGTTGACGTGGCCGCAATGTTCCTCGCCCCGCCACGTGGCGTGTCAGGCCAGCAGGATGCGTGGCAGGCGAGCCGGCTCGGGCGACACAAGAAGGCGCGTGCTTTTTGTCCTCAGGCCGAGATTCGCCGGGTGGTCGCAGCAGCCGTTGAGTGCAACGCAATCTCGGCGGTGATGTCACACGCTTCGTGTCCGCCGGCGGTTATGGGATGTTTGCCGAGGTACTTCGAGCCATCTCCACGACATTCGCGGAGAAAACAGCCGGCGAACAGTAACTTACGCACTCTGTCCGTGGCATCTCCCAACCGTAAAAAGCTGCTGCATTAGTAACCGATTATTTACAATTATTCTCAGTTATAGATCATCATCAACATAGTACACGGACATTCGTGAAATATGAATCGTCAAGTCGGAAAATCACAGTTAGGTAGCTAATTTTTTTTGTTTGGAGGTATCTGTCTTCAGTCGTGGTACACATTGAAATCGCTGCTTCTCGGCAAGTTAGTATAACGATAGGTAAAAGCACTCCGTCTTCAGGCCACGAGTGGCCTACCGGGACTATCCGACCGCCGTGTCATCCTAGGAGGAGGATGCGGATAGAAGGGGCGTGGGGTCAGCACATCGCTCTCCCAGTCGTTATGATGGTATTCTTGACCGAATCCGCTACTATTCGGTCGAGTAGCTCCTCGATTGGAATCACGAGGCTGAGTGCACCCCGAAAAATGGCAACAGCGCATGGCGGCCTGGATGGTCACCCATCCAAGTGTCGGCGACGCCCGACAGCGCTTAATTTCGGTGATCTCACGGGAACCGGTGTATCCACTGCGGCAAGGCCGTTGCCTATAACGTTAGGTAAGCCAGAACAAAAAGTTGCAGCGCATTGATGAAGTGAAGTATCGTTCGATAATACGGATAATATGAACTGTTTAGCTGGTTAATTTGTTAGTTAGTTAATTACATGTTCCATAGATCATTTGAAAGAGTCTTTTATCGAAATGACGTGGAACGAGTCAGTTTAAAGAATATGTATATATTATTAGTGCTAACATTAATGAACACATCATTTTCTTCCTATTCATGCAACCACACTTAAAAACTAGTGTTTTTAAGGAGTTGTCCAGGAGAAGTTATTTTAAATTATATTTAAAACTTGCTTCGCTACCTGTCAGACATTTTATGTTAATGGGCAAACGATCAAAAGTTTTCATTGCTTCATGTTGAACTCCTCTCCCAGCAGCTGACAGCTTTAACAGTGGATAATAAAAGTCATTTTTCCCTGTAGTCTCGTGGGTATATATATAAATCTCTGTTCTTCTCCAATTGTGATGGATTGCTTATGACGAAATTCAGTATCACAAATAGCGAAGTTAAAATGCCCAACACCTTGAAGAGGTATCTAATTGACGCCCGTAGGTGAACACCACACATTATTCTTACTGCACGCTTTTTTCAATCAGTACTTTCTTCCTAAGTGATGAGCTACCCCAGAAAATTATCATCTACGACATTGTTGTATGGAAATTTTCAAAATTTTTCCGAGTTTGTTTCCAAGATTACCCGTTATAGCCGGCCGGTGTGACCGATCGGTTCTAGGTGCTTCAGTCTGGAACTGCGCGACCGCTACAGTCGCAGGCTCGAATCCTGCCTCGGGCATGGATGTGTGTGACGTCCTTAGGTTAGTTAGGTTTAAGTAGTTCTAAGTTCTAGGGGACTGATGACCTCAGATGTTAAGTCCCATAGTGCTCAGAGCCATTTGAACTAACCCGTTATATGAAGAACAAAAGTAGCTGTACTTAAATGTTTGAGAAGCTCAATAACATGCTTCCCCTAGTTAATGTTTTCATCAGTACGGACACCCAAGCATTTGGAGCATTCTGTCCTACTTACTGCCTCCCTCTCATATGATACATCAGTTGCTGGTACGACTATTCGTTGTACAGAACTTCTTTAGCCGTCTGAATTGTACTGACAAAACTCCAACGTTTCCCCCTACTACCGCAAAACATGGTACCAAACGATACTCCACTTCATCAGTGGGCTGTGACTTTTTCTTCGAGCTCATCTATGGGCATGCTGTGGTAGTGTGGAGTGGCGATTTCAGTGTGTACCACTTCGACGCGATAGCTAAATCTTCATGATTACTTTTCGAATTAGAAATATGACATGTATTGGACATTCTTTGACATCAGACATGCAATCGACATATAACCGCATTGGATTGAGTTTAACTGCTCTACTAATACTTCAGTTTTCACAATTGATATCGATCTTGTGAAGTATTTGTAGAGCTGTGATGCCCCAGACAGGCACGTCTTATGTCTTCTTGTATTTCTGATGTCAAAGAACTGCGTTTATATGCCATATTTATATTATTACTAGCTGACAAACCCGGCATTCCCCGGATGATAATGTTTTCAATTTTCTATTAGATGTGAAAAAAGAACTACGTTTGTAGTGTTTCGGTTCCATGTATTCGTGAAAACATCTTTGAAATTATGAAACAGTCGTACAAAGAAATATGCATAATGTACAAATGTATAAGTACAGCTGCTTCGAGTGACTGCAACGTGATTTTGCAAACATCTCTGCGGCTACACCTCATCGTAGCTCTGTAGAAGGCTATTATTTTCACTTACAGCCGTTAGTGCTTCACAGCTGAAAGCTGCCAGGTCTCTGGCATTTCCTTGATTGTAGGAGTGTCTTCGTAGTAAAGAATAAATGTACTAGAAGTTCATACATAATGCAGCAGTTTTTCATGCTTCTCAGAGTTTATGACTTCATATCTCCAGAACTATGTGTCATACAATGATATAATTTTGTAGGTACATTCAGAGGCAAATGCGGATACTGACTGCAAAATGTGTTGCGAATAGAATTAGTAGCAAAGAAGTAATAAATTTAAATGTCACGCACAATGCGGCAATTTTGTACCCATCTCGGTTGTTTATGACATCTTTTAAATTATATGTGGTATCATGGTTTAATTTTGTAGGTGCATTTAGCAGCATGTGTGGATACTGTCTACGAAAATTATTGTCAGTAGAGTTAGTAGCACAGAAGTAATAAATTTATACGCCATTCATGGTGCGACAGTTTTTTCACGTATCTCTCTGATTAAGACATATATTCTGAACTATGATAGGTAGGTTGTTCTTACTCCAAGAGCGACTGTCACCTGACACTAAGGGATATGTGCACCAAGTTTGGTTAAAATCGTTCCAGTGGTATAGGAGGAGATGTGAAAAATACACACACACACACACACACACACACACACACACACGTAAATACACACTCACATACATTTTTTTATAATATGCCCAGATAACCTGACGATAATGTATGTTTCAAATTACTCGTAAATTAAAACAGCGATTTCGGCACTTTGTAAATGTCTTCGTGAATCATTTGAGAGCTGTAGGGCGCTGCCGAAGAAAAAGACTGATTTTTGATTGTTTGTCACAGACGCAAGATTACCAACTGTAATAACGTGTGGGCTAGAATATACGTGTACGACGTGGTGCAGTCAGTTCGTGCTTCCTTATTTCGCTTAATCGATCTCCATCGTCGTGGAAACGCAATTCGTTACTAAAAGCTGAAATAGTTCAAATAAATGACCGTTGGGGTGTAGAGTTGTAGAAATAAGTAAAGCGGTCCTTAAATAGTATTACAGAGCGTAGTATATTCGGTAGCCTTGCCTTCACCAAGCTTTAAACTTGTTTCTTTTGTAAAGAAGAAAACTTGAATGATATATATTGAATCAACAGTCTACCTCATCATGAATGCAGTGGATTAACGGTTTGTCGCTCTAGAGAAATATTTTTTCCCAAATTTTACACAGTCACTAGAACTGTGCTAATTAGATTTCAGTTCAAAGGGTTAGTTTAACTATGTCTGAAGTAACTATATCTGAAGTAATAGCTCTGGTGTAGGGATGCAAGTAACTGGCGCCATTTTTATATTGCCTTTCTCTTAAATGTTACCTACTGTCGAGCACACGTAAACGCGTTCCCTTCAACACTTGCTTTACCAGCACAGAAAAGATGTGTGAGGTTCATGTGAGGTCGGGCTATACTCTGTTCATCATAAGAATAAACTTGATGTAAACAAATACAAACGCCATGATTGGTCAGAAGCAGTAGCACACGTACACTGGTGTTGTTACGCTCGTGGAAGTAGGTCCTGCCTGTGTATAAGATATATTATTACTAAGTTATGTTAAATGAAACTTTAAGATATTCTAATGTATTAACAGCCATCAACGTTTTTGTTGATCACGCTTTAGCTGTGTAGTTTTTATCTCAAAAATCGTGTACAGTCACAGTCTGTGTACTGTTGTGCTCCGATTGTCGCGCTGTTAATACGCAGTATGAAGATGGCTAACGCTGCTTCCCGTTCCGTAGTGAAACATGCGTTTGGAACGTGGTTAAAAGTGCCGAGAAATATGTTGTTCATAATGGTTTTCATAAATTTACAGAAAAAATCGGCTTTGAACTTTTCCGATGGACTGTATTTGATGCAGTTGAGAAACAAACGGATTGAACGTATAGAGGAATCGGTAGCGTAGTAGATTGATAACCTTGTGTAGTTTGTAGATTGGTGGTTCAAGTCTCGCCCTAGTGATTTTTTTTCGTTCAATTTGAAATACTTACGTCACGTAATTGTAAAATTCTTCAGCATTGTTTAGAAATAATGCATGTCTTCTTGTTTCTAATTACATATTGCAAGCGAAATTCCTGTTTTCATTTCAAATATAAATTTTTAATTATCGATATTTTATGAAACATTATTAATAAAGGTTGCTTAAATTAGGGAAACATAACAGTTTAATTTTTTGGTGCAAAAGTCAAAAACCAAATACTCTTTATTTGGACTATGTCCATTGTTTTACCCACAAATGTGGTCTCACAGGAACCCAAGTGACAAGTGTCGTAGAAGCAGGAAATACAATCATTTTCACAGAATCGAGCATATCATACAAATGCTGCATTTTTACATTTGCCACTGTACCATTTAATATGAATCCAAGCGAACTGATCTGGAGCTAATTTAAGAGCTTTGGCCCGAGAAATAACAAGATTGCCAAGCTGCCAGACGTACTGTAACTAACGCACGCAGCTTTTTCACATGTTACTGCCGAACGTTGGCGGGATATAGAACGGCCTGTCATAAAAGAAGAGGAGAAAATGCGGCGCCTGGGTGGCTTCGTGGATTCTGTTGTTGGTCGATTTGTTATCAACGTATGACAGTTCCAGAATTGAAATGTATATCTCGCAGTCGGATAAGGAAGGAGCTAAGAGATCATCAGACGACTGACTGTAATTAGTACCTTCAGTGGCTTCAGTATTCAACAGTACGGTGAAATTAAAATTACCCTGTGTTTAGCATACAATTTTCATCATTCTTGTTTGTTACTAGAATACTACGTTAGATGAGAACGAGAGCATTTTGTGCTTTGCTTCTGGTCAACTAAGAAGCGTAAGGAAGCGCTGCAGTTTTGACGAATATTATTTCATTCTCTTAAAAAATTAAATGACATTCGAAGCTATATTCTTTGCTCATCTCTTTTTATGTGTGAACTGTAACTGCTCACATCATCGCAGGTTAGTTGGACCAGCTGGCTGGCCACTGCTGTCCAACATTAATGCGCTGGTAAAGCTGTTATCGGTCAGTATGTGTGCGTGTAACACAGCATAAAACTTACCCTTATGATCGTACTTGACTTTACTGGACACAGCAAGGCTTCCGCTCCACGTGAAACGAAATCCAATGAGATTCAATCAAACGCGGAAGAACACATTGTGTAATGTTTACGTAATGTTTATTCTTATTATAAACAGAGTATAGTTGGACACGTAAAGCGTATACAAAGAAGGGCATAGGCTGATAAACATACAACTAGAACGCAACAGTTGCTGGGAAAACAGAAATGACTCTAAAAACCTCGCTAAAACACTGTTTAAAAAAAAATTTTTTAAATGTTATTTTTCAGCCTCAAAGTCTAGCACCCATAGAGACAACAGAGAGGAAGTTAGACTAGTAACAGCCTACGGAGAGGCATGTAAGCATTCACTTTTCACGAGCTCCATTCATTAACGGAAAAGAAAAAAATTGCAATACTTGACGCATGTAGTACCGTCTATCATGAACTTTAAAGCTACAGTCGTATGCGTAGAAACCCGATATGGCCTTTAGACTGGCTAATGGAGATTTTTGCTTTAAAGGACGAGAGACAGAAAGTAAGTTTTATTTACTGGTGTTACGTCTTGATACAGAACACCATTCTTGCTAGAAATCCCATTTCTTGTTGATACCCCGATGAAGCTTTCAAATTCCACGTAGAATATAAAATGTCCTACTTACAACTTGAGGAATATCTTTAATCATAATATTTGCCATTGTTCATAAACTCTAGTTTCCCTTTGCTCTTATCCATATGGGTTTAACCCCGTCTTCAATTTGTTTGTCGAAAAATATCGACTTTGTACTAACTGAAGATATTATTCCTGCATACGTCTGCAACTACTCCGACAAGAAAGAAAACTGAAATTGCGAAGGGCCAGACAGCATTTGAAATCGTCCCAAATGCGGGTCCTTGTGGTCCATATGGGTTTAACCCCGTCTTCAGTTTGTTTGCCAAAAAAAATCGACTTTGTACTAACTGAAGATATCGTTGCGACATACGTCTGCAATTACTCCGACACGAAAGAAAACTGGAGTCGCGAGGGCCAAACAGCATTTGAAATCGTCCCATATGCGGGTCCTTGTGTACCATTTCGCTCGGCTGGAGAATGACGTTACCTCTTTTTGTTGTTGCAGTGCTAGAAAGCTAAGCTACCTGTCGTCAGCCCGCATTAATCACGATCACCGCTAGAGAAATTTCAATTAGACATAAAAACGCCCTCGCAAAAAATGGTTCAAATGGCTCTGAGTACTATGGGACTCAACAGCTACGGTCATCAGTCCCCTATAACTTAGAATTACTTAAACCTAACTAACCTAAGGACATCACACAACACCCAGTCATCACGAGGACGCCCTCGCAGCCAGACATCTTTGCGCGGGAGTCCCACTAACTTTCCTGTTTTTTTCTATTCATCCTTGTGACAGCAGCTGAAAGATAGAGGAATAAAAAAACCGAGGATGTCACGACTGACCTCTGGCTCTAATGGACACAAAGCGGATGACACGGGGCTGGCAGCATTTACCTCCGCCCCCTCCCCTATCCACATACTCGTGGACACATCAATAACTTAATCGAGTTAATTTAAAGAAATACTGCCCACTTCTTTGAGTAACACACAGAGTGCAAATTTCGTTACAACGTCTTCTCTGAGCTCAGCCCAATCATTACATGTCTCTCTTGCTTTTTCTAAGTTCATATCGACGCCATAAAGGAAACAGTAATAATTAAAAACACTTAAATAGTTTCTCACAGCACACGAAATCTGCCGTTCGACGAAACAGCGAAATGGGGCTTTCGAAGCGAACATGGCAGAAATCCTCGTCCGATTATCGTGATTTTGGGATTCCTGCGGTTTTTGTAAATGATTCCTTTAATGAAGCTCTGGTCAGTTCGAAATGTGGATCGGATTTCCAGGCTTGATTATCTCGCAGCACTTGAATGCCACTAACACGAGAGTCGGCTCACTCAGGCACCGTGAGGGGATCCCACTGTTTAATTTGAACACAGAAAGAGTAGTGTTTTACCTGCGACGAGATCAACAAAGATGGAGCACAAGCTCGACGGAAGTGGAAGGCGCAGTAAATTATTGTTTTTTAAAGGACCGTTCTGGCATTCGTTTAACGTGGGATTCGCGTTGCAGTGCAACAACTTTTCAACCCACTCGAGGGATTGCGACAGGTGAAAGACGCGTTAACTGTCAGCAAAAAACATAAAAAAATAAAAATAAATCGATGAACGAATTCCCGACCTAGAGACCTTTACCACGACACTAAAGTAGCCACAACAGTCTACGATGATACCATACGATCACGATAAAGATTTTAGTAAAAACAAGTTTATTTAGTCTACATCGCTGCTTTCACAGAAATCTTCTCATTGCCGATTTCAGCGACTCATTGATATCGAAAGATGTGATACGAATATGACCCAAAACCATCGGCTGAAGCCAAAGAATTTTAATCTTATGCTTCCACCCGATATCACAACTGTTACAGCAGAGCTGACATTCATCGTTCAATATCTTGACAATGCTTACCGAGTAATGAAAAAAAATTATCGTATTATCAGGCACCAAATCAGCGTGTATTCTCCGAAGCATTTTCACAGCAAAAGCAGTAATCACCGCCAAAAGCCTTTGCTGCGTAAAGATAGATTGCTACGTTAAGGGAAACAGCTGCTGAGAAAGTAGACATTTGCGCCTGTCTTCCGAAGAAGTAGAGCCACAGTCAGGGAAGTGGATAACAAACAATGACATCGGTCCTCCAAACAATCGGGGACAGCTTACACCCGCCCGCATCTCGTGGTCGTGCGGTAGCGTTCTCGCTTCCCACGCCCGGGTTTCCGGGTTCGATTCCCGGCGGGGTCAGGGATTTTCTCTGCCTCGTGATGGCTGGGTGTTGTGTGCTGTCCTTAGGTTAGTTAGGTTTAAGTAGTTCTAAGTTCTAGGGGACTGATGACCATAGATGTTAAGTCCCATAGTGCTCAGGGCCTTTTTTTTTTTTTTTTTTTTTTGAGCTTACACCCGAGCATGTGGTGAAGCGCAAGACACCAACTATAACATCTTCGATTGCATTAATCGCGGTAAGCTCACCATTGTCATATTGCAAGGTCTGATGAAACAAAACTGCTCCTCCCAGTTGTTGTAATAATGTAGTTATCATCAGAGAAGTATAGAATCTGAAAGGCGTTTTTAGTCGATTTGGAAATATTGAGTGAAATTGAAAAAAAAGAAAGAGTTGTTAAGTGTCATTTTTCGTTGCAGTTTGTTTTTAGTCATCACTATAGTAGCTCTGGTTGTAATATCCCTATACAGACGCCAGTAAAAAAGATATCCTTGTGATTATTAAAATTCTTATGTAATCTCAGATTATGTAATCACACTTTGTGAAGTGGGGCGCCAAGGATTACGAAACCGTACACACATTCCTCAATGGTAAGCAGAGAATGCCAGCTTAAGGGTCAACCAGAAGAGCTGCCAGTGAGGTGCCACGTAGCGAACATTGCCTGTTTGAAAATATAAACCGCTAGCCCCGAACCTGTGTCCCCGTTGACTTCTAGTTTGAATCCCGCCTCTCTGCCAGTGTGCCAGTGTGTGTGTGTGTGTGTGTGTGTGCGTGTTGTGTCCAGCAGACAGACAGGCAGGTTCCATCGCGGCCGTGACGCCCGCGTTCCTTCCAAGGCCGTGCTCCAACTCTGGTCCAGAGACGTGGGCCCGCCTGGATGACGCATGCGTCATACATTCTGCGACCTCGCTAGCTGATCAGTCACGCTCAAAACACAACACCAATCACTGCCAAGAGCGTAGTTTATCAGAAGCAGCGGCATACGTCTTACAATGAACTGTTCATTTTCCACGACACTGTATACCTCATTAGAGATCTACATAAATGAAGATGTTACGTTTTAGCAGTTTATCAGAGTTCCAAAATGTTCCTTTCGTCTAGAAACAGAAAATAAGCTCCCAAAAGCTCAATAAAATAGTCCTTATTTATCACGTGATAGTGGACCTAGAAAAAGATTATATATGTATATATATATATATATATATATATATATATCAAGAAAGAGTTGATGGGTTCCTCATCTTCTTAACATGAGCTTTGTGAATCAACACGTGACCCTTATTTCGATCCATTGAATTCTGTGGCTCTAGGTCTGCAATACGCGTATCTTTATTCAGTGTGTTTGGCCACCGTTTCGTTGGCCGTTCTCGTGGTGTTTGTCCATCCACATTTCTCTCATAAGCAGTTTTTTTTTTTTTTATCACTGTGCCCTGCGCTGCTGTCCGTAACATCCCGTGGTGGTCCTCTCGCTATTTCTCGGTGTTTAGCTTCACAAATGAACTGCTGTCGCATTGTACTACTTCTTATGCAGTTTGGCTAAGACACCCATCCTATCCGACGCAGCATCGGAAATTCCATGAGAGTAAAGGGATTGCTCAGCGGCATTCAACCGGGTATGTGGAACAACTAGCAGGAACCTTGGAAACAAAACTAGGAAAGGTACTCAGATTCTACAAAACAGTTGCAGTCCACACACTGCTCTGTGGAAGCGAGACCTGGGAGATTAGCAAAAAGCAGGAAAGCCGTATTCAAACACAAGAAATGAAATCCCTGAGACGACTTAAAGGTTGCACCAAGGAATCAAGATATTAGAGAAGAACTAAATTTTTTTTTTTTTGTCTAAGTGATAAAATCCTAGATTATAGAAAAACACGGAACGAACACAGAAAGAATGGAGTGTGACAAACTACTCCTAAAGGTTAGAAATTATAAGAACCGAGGAAAAAGAGTTGGAAACCCCGGCAGTATTGGTTACCCTAACAGATTACTTCGCCTAATACCTTAATTAAAGAAGAAGAAGAAGGGGGAGGATTAGGAGAAAGAGGAGGAGGAGGAGATAAAACGAGCAGCCCTTCTTCGAACTTTTAGAGTATCTTCCGTCAATTCTATCTGGTAAGCCTCCCATACTGCACAGAAATACTCCAGAATAGGACCCATAAGTGTTGTGTAGGCAGTCCATTTAATAAATTTGTTGCACCTTCTAGGCCGTGCGGTTCTAGGTGCTTCAGTCTGGAACCGCGTGGCCACTACGGTCGGCGGTTTGAATCCTGCCTCGAGCATGGTTGTGTGTGATGTCCTTAGGTTAGTTAGGTTTAATTAGTTCTAAGTTCTAGGCGACTGATGAACTCAGAAGCTAAGCCGCATAGTGCTCAGAGCCATTTGAACCATTTTGCACCTTCTAAGTGTTCCACCAGTGAAACGCAGTCTTTAGTTCGCCTTCCCCGCAACATTTTCTGTGTGATGGTTCTAGTCTAAATTGTTCGTAATTCTTATGTATTTAGCTGAATCGACAGATTTTAAATTTGCATAATTTATCGTGTAACTGAAATTTAATGGAATTTTTTTAGTACTCATGTGGAGAACCTAACACGTTTTGTTTATTAGGGTCTGTTACTACTTCTCGCACTATGTGGATGACATGTGTAAATCATTTTATAATTCGTATTGGTCTTCTGACGAGTTTACTTGACGGTAAACGACAGCACGATATGCAAAAAATCTAAGAGGGGTGCTCAGGTCGTTTCTTAAACCGTGTAAAGAACAACAGAGGGCCTGTAACACTCCCTTGGGGAATCCCAGACACCAGGTGTAGCAAAACGGGTATTTGATCCCCGCTCCATTCGAACACGAATCCATTGCCTAAACCAGGCGTCTCCCGTCACGCTCACAAACCTACGCAAGTTATTGTATGTCCACATGTCAAACGGGTTCCAAGTGTTTGCGGTTCCCTTCCATTTCAGCCGTCAACAGGGAAACGGGCCATCCCACGGCGCCGCCTTTCTCCACAGTGTGTCGACGCGACGACAGCCGCTTACCCCGTCAAGCACTTCCCGTACAGCACTGGGCTAGTCCGCCGTGCCACTTCCCACACACCTTGACGTGCTTTCCCGTGTATTGACAAATGTCCCTCGAGCCGGCGCCTTGTTTGCTGTCCTGGATTCTGCGAACGCAAACTTAGCAGCTGACGTGGAGGTTTCCCTACCGAGAAACGTTAAGGGAAACAAAAAGCTGCGAACAATGGTTACGCTAAACGTGAATACAATCTCACTCAATGACGCTCGGACAATACAAGTAGAAGGGAGAGTACTGTTTAACGACGAGTAGATCATTAGTAGGAAGAAAGATTAGGACTAACCGTGCCGTCGACGACAATGTCGTTGGAGCAGAAGCACGAAATGGGGACGAATAGAGAAGAAAACGTCCGTACCCTTTTCGAAGCTAGAAAGCTGGCATTTACTTTAAGAGATTCAGGAAAGTCGGGTAAACTTGGATAGCCAGAAGGGGAATTGAGCCACAGATCTCCTAAATACGAGTTCTGTATTTCAAGAAGGGTTTGAGACAGGAAAGTAGTCTTTCACCGCTACTGTTCAGTCTATACATCGAAGAAGCAATGACAGAAATAAGAAAAAGGTTCAAGAGTGGGAGTTAAATTGAAGATGAAAGGATATCGATGATAAGATTCGCTGTGGTATTGCTGTCCTCATTGAAAGCGAAGAAGAAGTGTTGGATGTGTTGAGTGAAATGAACAGTCTAATGAGTTCAGAATATGGATTGAGAGTAAATCGAAGAAAAACGAAAGTAATGAGAACAACGAGAAACTTCGCAACAGACGTGGGGATCATGAGGTAGACGAAGTTTAGGGATTCTGCTAGCTAGGCAGGAAAGAAACTCATGATGGACCGAGTAAGGAGGACATAAAAAGTAAACTAGCATTAGCAAAAAGGGCTTTCCTGGCCAAGAGAAGTCTATTAGTATGAGCCACTGTGGGAAAAACGGAAAAGAAGAGAATTGAGGCATTTGGAATATAGTGCTACACACGAATGTTAAAAATTAGGTGGATTGATAAGGTAAGGAATGTGGGAGTTCTCCGCAGAATTAACGAGGAAAGGAACATACGGAAAACACTGACTAGAGAAAGGACAGAATGATAGGACATCTATTAAGAGGGGTTGGGTTATTTGGGGAAGGAGATCAGACAGCGAGGTCCTCGGTCTCATCGGATTAGGGAAGGACGGGGAAGGAAGCTGGCCGCGCCATTTCAAAGGAACCATCCCGGCATTTGCCTAGAGCGATTTAGGGAAATCACGGAAAACCTAAATCAGGATGGCCGGACGCGGGATTGAACCGTCGTCCTCCCGACATCTATTAAGATATCGCGAAATAACTTCCATGGTACTAGGGGGATCTGTAGAGGGTAAAAACTGAGGAGAAAGACAGAGATTGGAATACGTTCAACATCCGGCATTTACTGTAACTCAGAACGTAGGTTGCAAGTGCTACTGTGAGATGAAGAGGTTGGCACAGGAGAGGAATTCGTGGCGGGTTGCATCAAACCAGTCACAATAATGATTTTAAAAAAGCCTCACGGAAGTCGGACCTACCTTTGTAGACATACAATAAAAATACCAGCTTTTACAGCAACAATAAACCCGGAAAGCAATAGCAGATCTGTGGAATAATGAAACAGACCGAGCAGTTGACTTTAGATCACGGACCCTTAAAGGCTGAGATATTTTCACGAGTGTCAGAAACTTGTCCTCATGAATTTCTTATACTTATGTCGAGTGAGCTATGTGATGACCGGTGAGACTAGGGGCGCACATTAAGAACGTATTCTCTCCCGGCAGAGTACAGCCTCCCGTGAAGCAAACAAGTGCCACAGCGAGTGAGTCAGATTGCGGAGGTAGACGCCTAAGTAATGCATTCCGGACCTCACACGATATCTCCCTAGAGGCAGACGCAATCGCTGGGCAGATTTGGCGATAGCCAGTCAGCCTGCGGTACCACCTACAGTATCTCCCACCAACTAGATGCTGCTGCCGGCCAGAGTGGCCGAGCGGTTCTAGGCGCTACAGTCTGGAACTGCGCGACCGCTACGGTCGCAGGTTCGAATCCTGCCTCGGGCATGGATGTGTGTGATGTCCTTAGGTTAGTTAGGTTTAAGTAGTTCTAAGTTCTAGGGGACTGATGACCACAGAAGTTAAGTCCCATAGTGCTCAGAGCCATTTGAACCAACTAGATGCTGCCTCCCAACGGACAACGACGACAACAAATCTCCATTGCTTCTGATGGCAACTACAAAACATCGCGAGTTTCTATGTCTCTGAACACTCAAGTGAGCTTTGTTAAGCGCACCTCGGGGAAGCTTAATAAGTGGTGACGGATTTGTTATACTACCCAATTCGAGATGGTAATATATGTTGTTTGCATTTATGAGCTATACAGAGTGAACCAAAATTAGCGCGCGAACGCCACAGCACGATTTCTTGCGTGTAAACAGTACAAAAATGTCTGTAACAAAATTTCGTTCGGTTCGTATTTTTGGTGGAAAATAAGCATCAAAGAAAGGTAATGTGACAACGCTGCAATCACGTGTACGACAATTACCTTCACTCAGTCTTGTGCAATTGTGCTGCACAATTGGTGCAGTGAGCAGAATTTTGCGTTAGAATATGCAAGTTCGGGACTTTGGGTCTAATTGTTTTTTTTATTTATAATTTCAGACAGCGTGATGTGGTATCTTGTGGCGGCTGAGTCAAACTGAGCCAGCTTCTACTAGCAATTGGTCGTATGACGAAAAAAGAGAACAAACTCCGGAGAAGATTCTCAGAGCAAAAGAACATTTTCTGAGAAAGCCCTCAATTTCGTATGAATAAAAAATTAGAACCACGTTCTCCGACGAGAGAGTTCTTCTGCACTACCTCCACTCCTTGGTGAGGTTCTCGATGTGAGTCGTCTGCTGTGTCCGGCCCAGAACACACACGTGATCTTACATTTCGTTGAACTCGTTCATCCCGCGGCTCCCCCCGTCGGAGGTACGAGTCTTACCTCGGGCATGGGTGAGTGTGTTGTCCTTAGCGTAAGTTAGTTTCAGTTAGATTAACTAGTGTGTAAGCCTAGGGACCGATGACCTCAGCAGTTTGGTTCCACAGGAACTTACCACAAATTTCCAACTGTTGGAAAGGGCAAACTTTTCAGCGCACAAATATGGAACTGGCATAAGTGTGTCCTGGAAGAGTTGGATTACGTTTCGATTTTACTTTTCTAAGAGGCACCAAATATTAAGATGATTACGGACAATTTACAAAAATGCGTTTTCTGACGATGTTACTGAAATTTCGTCATACGGGAGTCTTTTTTGTTACTGAAGTTAGGTGAATAAATTATTCGAGTTCAATCGTAAGAATACATCACATTTGCATCCACTACAAAACTATCACGGTTTCCAACACGGAATAATTTTGGTTAAATATGACGAATAATGATTCGCTCACGCGTCAAGTACTTGCGGTCGCCCGTGCGGTTCCATTACGAGAAACAGATCGCTAGGTTTGTGATAAACCAGTTATAATTTCTTTTCTGATCGCCTTACTCACAGCATAACAAACTATAAATTTTATGTTGTGAGAAAATATGATTATGAAGTCTGAAAATGTAGGTGACACAGTTGTCTTGTGTATATCTAAGTGTTCTCGTACATCAGTCTTGAACCACAGTTCTGCTAAATAGCGAAAATAATGTTTTCATTTTCGCTTATTTTGAAACGACGCACCCTCTTCTTTCATGGTTTTCGAGAAGGAAGTTCGCCAGACGAATAATGTTTTTTGTTGGTAAAACCGTATAAACTTCTACAGTGATTCTCTTCAGTGTTTCTTCGGGCTACGTACATCATTTTTTACCTCCTGAGCAACATAAATTCTGCCATTGTTACGAGTACAAAACATTAATATAACTTACTTAGGCAGGAAGTAAGCTGCAGAGCTCACTTCAAAAAACGGAGATTGTTCTCCGCTTGCGAGAAACTTCTCTTTTATTATTACGAAAACGTAGAATGCTCTTCTCGTTGAGCCCTTTCCGCCGACATTCCGCCTCGGTTGCCGCAGCTCGGCTGATTGCTAACCGAAGGTTGGAGATTTTCTCCGCTCAGGGACTGGGTTTGATGTTGTCGTTACGTTCATACGGCGTAACTCTCATTCTACTATTGAGATGACTGTATGGGCGCGTCCTGGAAGCCAACTAAAAAAAGCTGAGGACATTCTCAAGTTAAGTATATTCTCAGACTCGCTTTATTCATGCGAATCTCAGAACATTCTCCGAAATTCCGTTTTATTCGTACGATCCAGTGAATGAATCATAGCCACTGTCTGTTTCCAAAGTCTCGGGTGACGTTCCAGCAGAAGTCAAAGTACACAAAAAAATGGTTTAAATGGCTCTAAACACTATGGGACTTAACATCTGAGGTCATCAGTCTCCTAGACTTAAACCTGACTAACCTAACGACACCACACTCATCCATGCCCGAGACAGGATTCGAACCTGCGACCGTAGCAGGCGCGCGGTTCCGGACTGAAGCACCTAGAACCGTTCTGTCACAGCGGCCGGCCAAAAGTACATAACATCAGTCCTATATCACTGCTTGTTTAACAAATTGAAAATGACGCGTTTCCGCTGCAGCCCCACTTCAGAATGTCATACAAAATAACTTCATACAAAGTATAGGGTTACATACGTTCTTTCTCACCGTCAGTGCTCAACACAGCGCACACTTGCGAAGAATGTTCTGTGAAAACGATCCCAGAACAATGCTTATTTTGGTAATCCCTACAATCTCCAGGTGCTATAGAATCGTAAATGTTTATATCAGGCTGATCCACTGTGCATATCGATGGCCCTACATGCAAAACAGCGGAGAGGTTTGTGCCGCACATATAATATCTTGGAGAGATCTACAAGTGGTGCCAATGTCTACTGAGTACGTCTACTTCCTCTATGTCTCCACATGGCTTGGCGTCCCCACATACACTGTCTGACGAAAGCTATCCGGGCACATAGTGCTGAACATTAATATGACATGTGTGCACACTTACACTTTATGACGGACTGAACACTGCTGGGGATACATTCAGTGAGGTGTCTGCATATCTGTGTATGAATGGGTAGCCCGTTCTTCCTCAAGAGCCGAAAACAGAAGTAGTGACGTTGGACGTTAGACACTGGGGTCTGCAGTGAAGTCGCCGTCATAACTCATCCCAAAGGTTTTCCATTGGGTTCAAGTCGGGACTCTGGCAAAGCTAGTCCATTTGAGGAATATTATTGTCCACAACCCATTGCGCCACAGTTGCTGCTTTATGACAGGGTTCGTGGTCATGCTGATAAAATCAATCGTCGTCTCCGAACTGTTCCTCTTCTGCACACAGTACACAATGCTGCAGAAAGTGTTCGTATCATTCCCTGTTTCGTGTTTTCTTAAGCTAAATAAAGGGGCTATACCATAATCACGAAAAACACCCCATGTCTTAACACACCTCCTCCGTACTTCACTATTGGTGCTACGCATGATGGCAGTTAACGTCTTCCAAGCATTCGCCAGACACCAACCATCCCTTGGATTGCTACAGGGCCGGCCGCTGTAACCGAGCGGTTCTACACGCCAACTAGTTTCCATTCTTCCACTGCCCAGTGGCATCTCTCTTTACACCATATCAAACGTCGCTTTGCGTAGAAATGTTTGGATTATGAAGCTAGTCGACCATTATACACCCAATCTTTTGCACCATATTCCCACAATGCTTTTTCATTTCGCCTTCAACAACTTGAAGGTTCTTAGAAATCTAAATGAGACATAATAATAAAGATGTCAGTAAAATGGAGAGAATGGCAGAGGATAGAATTCCGAAGAAAATGATGAAAGGTATGATCCATTCAGTTAGGCGAAAAGGGAGACCTAGAAGTATATGGATCGATGAGATAATAATGGATATCAGCAATATGGGAGTCCGGGGGTGGAAAAGAGCAGCAAATAACCGAGAAATGTGGAGGAAGATTGTTGAAGACGCCAAGGCTCACCAAGGGCTGTAGAGCTACTGAAGAAGAAGAAGTAAAATAATAACCTTCTGTTATTGGCGCAGATGTGCAGAAACACATTCTGAAACCAATCCCATAATTTTTACTAAGGTAACAGATACAGAGAACTCTCAGAGAATCTATACTACTGGCCATTAAAATTGCTACACCAAGAAGAAATGCAGATGATAAACGGGTATTCATTGGACAAATATATTATACTAGAACTGACGTGTGATTACATTTTCACGCAATATCGGTGCATAGATCCTGAGAAATCAGTACCCAGAAGAACAACCCCTGGCCGTAATAACAGCCTTGACACGCCTGGCCATTGAGTCAAACAGAGCTTGGATGGCGTGTACAGGTACAGTTGCCCATGCATCTTCAACACGATACCAAAGTTCATCGAGAGTAGTGACTGGCGTATTGTGACGACCCAGTTGCGCACCCACCACTGACCAGACGTTTTCAGTTGGTGAGAGATCTGGAGAACGTGCTGGCTAGGGCAGCAGTCGAACATTTTCTGTATCCAGAAAGGCCCGTACAGGACCTGCAACATGCAGTCGTGCATTATTCGGCTGAAATGTGGGTTTTCGCACTGATCGAATGAAGGGTAGAGCCACAGGTCGTAACACATTTGATATGTAACGTCCGTTGTTCAAAGTGCCGTCAATGTGAACAAGAGGTGACCGAGACGTGTAACCAGTCGCACCCCATACCATCGCCAGTATGGCGATGACGAATACACGTTTCCAATGTGCGTTGACCGCGATGTCGCCAAATACGGATGCGACCATCAGCATGCTGCAAACGGAAACTGGATTCATCCGAAGAAATGACGTTTTGCCATTCGTGCACCCACATTCGTTGTTGAGTACACCATCGCAGGCGCTCCTGTCTGTGATGCAGCGTCAAGGGTAACCGCAGCCATGGTCTCCGAGCTGATAGTTCATGCCGCTGCAAACGTCGTCGAACTGTTCGTGCAGATGGTTGTTGTCTTGCAAACGTCCCCATCTGTTGAGTCAGGGATCGAGACGTGGCTGCACTATCCTTTACAGCCATGCAGATAACGTGCCTGTCACCTAGAGTGCTAGTGATACGAGGCCGTTGGGATCCAGCGCGGCGTTCCGTATTATCCTCCTGAACCCACCGATTCCATATTCTGCTAACAGTCATTGGATCTCGACCAACGCGAGCAGCAATGTCGCGAAACGATAAACCGCAATCGCGATAGGCTACAATCCGAACTTTATCAAAGTCGGAAACGTGATGGTACGCATTTCTCCTCCTTACACGAGGCATCACAACAACGTTTCACCAGGCAACGTCGGTCAACTGCTGTTTGCGTATGAGAAATCGGTTGGAAACTTTCCTCATGTCAGCACGTTGTAGGTGTCGCCACCGGCGCCAACCTTGTGTGAATGCTCTGAAAAGCTAATCATTTGCATATCACAGCATCTTCTTTCTGCCGGTTAAATTTCTCGTCTGTAGCAATTCATCTTCGTGGTGTAGCAATTTTAATGGCCAGTAGTGTAAATATATATGACCACAGGAGGATGAGAGCCCCAGTCCTCCCAAATGCGAGTCCATTGTGACCACAGCCCACCTCCATCGTAACGAGTGGAATGAGGAGGAACTACAGTATGGCCTTTTTTTTCAGTGAAACACGTATGATCCTTTTAGATACGAATGAAGTGTCTAGGTTCTACACTTCTGGGTCTCGAACAACGAGAAATCTGCCAAAAATATTTAAATACTGGCCCGACAATGAGGTTCAAATGGTGAGGCACCTCCTTCGAGACCCTACAGTGCCGGTTGGGAGAGGGGAGTGTTCGAAGAAAGCGCTGGCAGAGCGGTCGGTGGAGCGCGGAGGCGGCCAGTGAAACAAAGGAAGGCAGCATTTGCATACGCGGAGCCCGGGCTGGCGGCCGGCAGACGCGCGGAACGGAAACGCCGCCGCCTGCTCCGGGCCGCGCTGTGCCGGGCAGAGCACGGGCAGCGGCGGCGACCCCGCGTCCTTGCGCGGGAGCCCACGCCTGCGCCGCCCACCCGCCGCCGCGGCCCACGCGCTGCCCACACGGCCGTCGCTGCCACCGCCGCCCCGCCGGGCCCAGCCAGCCGCGACGGGCGCAGGTGGCCGCCGACGAGACGAGACGTGCGCCCCGCTGCGCCGCACGTCAGCGCTCTCGAGGGGCCGGCCGGACCTTTTTCCTAAGCGTGCCGCAGGCGGTGGGTCTACTCGAAAGTCAAGACTGACTAGCTGCTCTGGCCGACTGCACGGTTAGACGAAAGTCAGAGAGTCTGCTTTAGTTATACAAGGAAAGCCCGCACTCTGGTTAGCTGCTTTAGTATGTCTGACAAATAGAAAAAGCCATAAATTGTGATGTACCTGCTTGAGGCCCCAAGCTGTGGTTAGCTCTTCGGCCCAGCCTGACGATTAGGGCCAACACCAAACACTTCGACCTTCCCAGTACTGTACACTGTCGGCTTTCACAACACCAACCACTGTTGGCGTTCCCAATATTAGACATTGCCGACTTAACCTACACGTAATACTGTGGACCTTCCCGACTCCAGACACTATCGGCTTATCCAACAATGGACACAGTCGACTTTCCTAACACCGACACTGTCGACTTTTCCAGTACCAAACACTGCCAACTTTCCCAACACCAGATACTGTCGACTTTCCCAACACTAGACCCTGATATCTGGTACTGTAGAATTTCACGACTCCAGACGCTGTCAAATTTCCGAACATCAGACAGTGTCGAGTTTCCCGACAGCAAACACTGTCGACTTTTCCAACACCAAACACTGCCAACCTTCCCAACACCAAATACTGTCGACTAGATGGTTCAAATGGCTCTGAGCACTATGGGACTTAACATCTGAGGTCATCAGTCCCCAAGAACTTAGAACTACTTAAACCTAACCAACCTAAGGACATCACACACATCCATGCCCGAGGCAGGATTCGAACCTGCGACCGGAGCGGTCGCGCGGTGCCAGACTGATGCTCCTAGAACCGCTCGGCCACACCTACCGGCCCCAACACTAGACCTTGTCGATTTTCCTGATACCTGATACTGTCGAATTTCGTGACTCCAGACACTGCGAAATTTCCTAAGACCAGACAGTGTCGAGTTTCCCGACAGTCGACTTTTCCGACATCAGGCATTGTCAACTCTCCCAGCAGCCGAAACTGTCTACTTTTCGCCCCGCACACTCAATACGTTTTTCAAATATTAAATAATTTTTTTAAGATTTGGACAGGACCTGATAGCTACTATGCGCTATCTGTTCCCTACAGTGTAAGCATCTAATCACAGCAATAGAAACGACGCTCTTTTCTAGTACCTACAGTACCTATAGATTTACACTCTCCCTGTCGAGCGTTTAGAAGACTCGAAGAAGCCATCGGCGAGATCAGAGCTTCGCAACGGTCTCTGGAGCATGTCCGAATACATCACGTGGCCGAACACATTTCACAGCAATTGGAGATCCGAACCCCGACAAGTCGTTTAGCAGAAAGTGGGAGTTATTCATGTCGAAGACGAAAAATATCGACTCGACACTGTGGTGCAATACTGCGATATTCAAGTAAAACAAAAAACAAAAAAGTCACAAACTGAAAGTAAAGCGCAAAAACCAGTTGGACTTTAGAAAGGTTGGTAGGGTAGAAGTTCTCCCAGGAAGAGATGAGATCATCTCGATCAGATGAAAAGTAATGGCACTTGGTCTACCAAGTCGAAATGGGAGGCAATATCAGCAGACATTTAAAGGCAGTAGATCTGTTATCGAAAGAGTTCAGAGGTTCTAGCATGCTGGCCCGAACCGAAAGGTCGTGAATAGAGTGCTGCGCACTCCGTGAGTGAAGGCAAATTATTAGCATAATGCACCGCACTTTGCAGGAGGAAGTGAATGTTAAGCAGGCGAGCGTGTAATGTATAATCGCGCCGTGACGTTTATTGGACATGTCTGGGTGAGTCAGCCCACCGGCGGCTCCTGGGGAGACCTTTCTCAGGCGCGCGCCGCCCACCGCCTCAGCTGTGACGTTACGGTCTGGGGCCTTGTTTGTTTAGCTCCCCAAAACTCTCCGCGACAGCTGAGCGTCTCCTTAACCGGTACTCCGACAAGTCGCGATGCCAGTTCTGTCTACCATTTTAGTTTTCGAAGAACAGCTCATACTGAATGTCCAGTCGATGAGGCCAGTAGCGATGGAGTACTTATCCGGTAGGTAAGGAGCGGCCGGCAAATCAGCTGTGACCTTGTGGATTAATAGGCCTCACATTCGATATTTCCACAAACACCAAAAATCGAAGACGGGTGCATGAATATTTACAACCTGCTACTTCCTGTTTCCTCCTCATCGCGCCACTTTCTTTGGTGGTTTCTTTGTCAAAGTTCACGTGCAATATTCTTGTCTGGACAGAAAAACATTGTTTATCGATTTGCTTTGTTAAATTCATGAATCAGTTTTCCTAATTAGATTAAAGTTTCCTAAACTTCTTCGTAAGATACGCTTCTCCTTCTTCCTCCCTTTCTTGTTCTTCTTCTTCTTCCTTGTCTTTTCACTTTCCCCTACGGGTTCAGCGAAGTTTGATGTGTTTTGGCAATGTTAGTGACAGTTGCTGATCACGTGCCCTTCCTGACGCCTAGGACGGAATTTACGTACCCCGCCTGCCTGCGTCTAGAGGAAGCGAAGTCGACGTTCTAGTTCATTCCAATGGTGTTGCACTGAGTTCATGTCGGAACCCTGGGCAAAGTCAGTCCATTTCAGGAGCGTTACTATCCACAAACCATTACCTCACTGATGCTGCTTGTCATGCTGATACAACTGTTCCTCTAACGTACTAAGTGCTGAAAAATGTTCCTATCATTCCGCATTTAGTGTCATAAGCATGATAGGGATACCACACTCCAACCACGAAAAACACATATAGTAACACCACCTCATCCGTGCTTCACTGTAGGCATTACACATGATGGTAGGTGATGTTCTCCAGGCATTCGCCAAACCCAAACCCTTCCAGCGGATTGCCAGGGGGTATAGCGTGATTCGTCACTTCAAATCACTCGCTTCCAGTTATCCACTGTGCAGTGGCATCGCCCTTTACAGCATCTCAAGCGTCACTTAACTTTGCCTATAGAAATGTGTGGCTTATAAGGAGCTGCTCGATCATTGTAACCTAGTGTTTTTAACTCCCTAAGCGCAGTCGTTGTACTAGCTGGACCGCTGGTAGCGTTTTGGAACTCACGAGTGATTCACTCGGACGAGTTCACGCGATTTTTTACAACCACCCTGTGCAGTGCTAGACAGCACATTATATCTGCCTGTCATGGTTTAGCTGCACTTGTTCCTTCACGTTTTCAGTTCACAGTCATATCACCAACAGTCTATTTGGGGATATGTAGGATTGAAATGTACGTAATGGATATTTTACTTAGGTGACATCCAGTTATTTTTTTTCTCGTGTCAGAAACATACAGGTACATGTACATAAATTTTACACAGTTATGATTAAATTACTGACCAAAAGTTGGCCACTTCCAGTGCATTTTCTTTTGCTTGTTGAAGATCATCTTCCGTACAGGTGACTGGGCACAATCGACGCTGAAGCATATGCCGAACTGTCTGTTCTTCTCCACAGTCACACCGAATATCATCTGGATCAGTTACCCCCATCTTGCCAAGTAAACTTTTGATCTTCCAACTCCGGATCTCAGTCTGTTCAGGGACTTCCAAGTTATCCATTCCCCGTCGTGGCCTGGAGGTAAAGCTTCAACAACTCTTTTCCAACCAGGGGGAAGGCAGGTCGTAGCTCTCCATAGCTGTAACCTAGCTTTTTCAGCAGTGGTTCTAAGTTTCTTTGATTCGTAAGGAAACTCTTCCTTGACTTCAGTCGTTGCGGATGCGGTTCATGCCACACAGAGGATGGGTAATTTCCTGTTCCACGGAAGGTTGGGATTCCGTCAACATTGAAATCATTGAAGACCGAGCACAAGGCCAGACTGAATAAGAAAAAGAATAGTAATTTACACTCATCCAATGACTTCTCCAGTTTCGAAGTCATTGAGCTCTCCTGAGCAACCCATTCTGCTGTTACTCCGCTGACAATGCTCCCCGTTTCCTTTCATACTGATGGTTCTGCCTGTCGTGACATCTAGTGGAGAATTTCTCTTTGCAAACAGGTGTCCGGATACTTTTGTTCCGATAATGCATGTAAAATTGTAAAAGAGGTCATCATCCAGCGAAGTGTGTTGAATGCTTGATGATGGTGGTGACGCATACTTCGCCGAGGGAAGGTCCAATTGCGCGCAAAGAAAGCAAAAAAAGGAACGGAAGTTTGGGATTCCGTCAACATTTAAATCATTGGAGACCGAGCACGAAGTCAGATTGAATAAGAAAAAGAACAGAAACTGACTTTAACCTCCGAAGACTGTAGGAGAACGGTGGAATAACTAAATAAAAATGACATTTCGGTTAATCCCTTGAGGTTCTTCGTTTCTGCTTCTTCAGACTGAGGAACAGCTGGAGAGCAACAGGAGAAAGCAAGATCAAAGGTGTTAGTAGGGTTGGCGGCTGCTCTGCGTCGTCCTTGATCTCTGGTGAGTCAGAGTGGTTCTCACAATCGACAACGCCATTCGACCTTTACTTACTCCGCATTGAGAACAGAACGTAAACAAACCTCGATCGGCCCTCTCCAGAGTATTAGATACTCCGAAAAATTTACATTACTTGACAGACGAGAACGTATCGGCATCTTCCTTGTAATCGTACGTTGTTCCAGTCTGGTTCAGTTGCTCTTCTTGATCTATATGAATGATTTTCCACTAAACTCACTGACTCAAACCTTTTCTGTAGCTCAGCAGTGTGTTAGTCGCATCTGAAGATGTCAGTCAGTCGGACCCATGAAACGTAGCAGGAATTTCACGACGACATCCGACTCTCACCCGAAAATTGTTTCTAAAAAAAGCCTCAAGATAAGCAAAACTTTCTCTTCCCAGGTGAGACAAGTGTTACAGTTAACGACGAGAAACGTAATTCAAATGATTCAGCTAGTCGGTATCATCAAACTTTCTAACTCGGAACTTCTGTAAAAGTGATATCATATTGAGCCGAGGTAATCGGACACGCAGTGAAGTCGACCATTTTAAAGACTGAGGACTGCGGATAGATGAAAAGCTTTCTAGAAGGTATAGTGTTCAAGATCTTGCACAAATACTAAACGCTGCTGTTCTCACTGTAAGAATAATCTCCTCTTTCTCTGACAATGAAACACGATGGCTTGTTTACTTTACTGACTTCCATTCTGTTATCTCGTACGGTTTCATATTCTGGGGCACTTCTCCAGACTCGCCAAGAATGTTTATAGCCCAGAAAAGTGCGGTCAGACATCTCTGCGGTTTCAGCTTGTGAACTTCGTGCAGGTCGATGTTCAGGTGTGTCGAAATTCTAACCCTACCGTCCCTGTACGTATATTCCATCATCGGATTTGTTGTTGACAATATATACACTCCTGGAAATGGAAAAAAAGAACACATTGACACCGGTGTGTCAGACCCACCATACTTGCTCCGGACACTGCGAGAGGACTTTACAAGCAATGATCACACGCACGGCACAGCGGACACACCAGGAACCGCGGTGTTGGCCGTCGAATGGCGCTAGCTGCGCAGCATTTGTGCACCGCCGCCGTCAGTGTCAACCAGTTTGCCGTGGCATACGGAGCTCCATCGCAGTCTTTAACACTGGTAGCATGCCGCGACAGCGTGGACGTGAACCGTATGTGCAGTTGACGGACTTTGAGCGAGGGCGTATAGTGGGCATGCGGGAGGCCGGGTGGACGTACCGCCGAATTGCTCAACACGTGGGGCGTGAGGTCTCCACAGTACATCGATGTTGTCGCCAGTGGTCGGCGGAAGGTGCACGTGCCCGTCGACCTGGGACCGGACCGCAGCGACGCACGGATGCACGCCAAGACCGTAGGATCCTACGCAGTGCCGTAGGGGACCGCACCGCCACTTCCCAGCAAATTAGGGACACTGTTGCTCCTGGGGTATCGGCGAGGACC
The DNA here is from genome assembly GCF_021461395.2 of Schistocerca americana. Lineage (NCBI taxonomy): Eukaryota > Metazoa > Arthropoda > Insecta > Orthoptera > Acrididae > Schistocerca > Schistocerca americana. The sequence goes on from NC_060122.1 coordinate 700,026,243, forward strand.
ATTCGCAACCGTCTCCATGAAGCTGGGCTACGGTCCGGCACACCGTTAGGCCGTCTTCCGCTCACGCCCCAACATCGTGCAGCCCGCCTCCAGTGGTGTCGCGACGGGCGTGAATGGAGGGACGAATGGAGACGTGTCGTCTTCAGCGATGAGAGTCGCTTCTGCCTTGGTGCCAATGATGGTCGTATGCGTGTTTGGCGCCGTGCAGGTGAGCGCCACAATCAGGACTGCATACGACCGAGGCACACAGGGCCAACACCCGGCATCATGGTGTGGGGAGCGATCTCCTACACTGGCCGTACACCACTGGTGATCGTCGAGGGGACACTGAATAGTGCACGGTACATCCAAACCGTCATCGAACCCATCGTTCTACCATTCCTAGACCGGCAAGGGAACTTGCTGTTCCAACAGGACAATGCACGTCCGCATGTATCCCGTGCCACCCAACGTGCTCTAGAAGGTGTAAGTCAACTACCCTGGCCAGCAAGATCTCCGGATCTGTCCCCCATTGAGCATCTTTGGGACTGGATGAAGCGTCGTCTCACGCAGTCTGCACGTCCAGCACGAACGCTGGTCCAACTGAGGCGCCAGGTGGAAATGGCATGGCAAGCCGTTCCACAGGACTACATCCAGCATCTCTACGATCGTCTCCATGGGAGAATAGTAGCCTGCATTGCTGCGAAAGGTGGATACACACTGTACTAGTGCATGCTCTGTTGCCTGTGTCTATGTGCCTGTGGTTCTGTCAGTGTGATCATGTGATGTATCTGACCCCAGGAATGTGTCAATAAAGTTTCCCCTTCCTGGGACAATGAATTCCCGGTGTTCTTATTTCAATTTCCAGGAGTGTACTTCACCTGATGCGAACCTCCAACATATCAAGGCGGCTGAAGATGACAGTTTACAAAATAATTATAAAACCTGTTGGTATGTAAAGGTCTGAGACGTTGATGCATGCGAGCGTTAAGTATTGCGGAAGATATCTGGGGCAGTATGCGATAATGGTGCTTGAAGCATTGGGACGAATGCAAAAGTGTATTCAGCCCTCTACAAGTATACACCAAACACCGTAGGTGTAAATGCACGGAGGTTACAGTGTTGTGGGATGTGCAAAGAATGGAAGAACAGCGATTACCAAAGAAGGCGCTAACTGCATAGACAAAGGGTAGCCACTCAGTGGGGAGATCAGTATTGCGATGGCTGGATGACGTTGAGACAGATCTGAGTAGATTAGGAGAGCGGAGCTGGAGAAGGCTGGCGATGTCGAGAGATGAATGGATGAGACAGGTAGTCGACAAGCCCTAGGTCCTTCAGGGGCTTTTGCGGCGGAGAAGGAAGAACAAGAATATGGGCTCATTCAGGAGATACTGCAACCTTAATTCAGTGAACGCAAGAGGGGAAAACTGTGTACACATTTGGATAACTTTTCCTCAAGCATTGTACAGAAACGTGTGCACTGTTCAGCTGGTTTCATTTCCATAAGCTTGCAGCAGATTTTTTCTTCTTCTTTTTTGCCGAATGCGTGTAGAACTCGTTCGCTGGGGGATCCGTGCAAATTTAGATTTTTTCCTGTTTTCAATATAGAAACTGGCAAGATATATCGGTCCTGGAATTCCAAATGGCTCTGAGCACTATGGGACTCAACTTCTGAGGTCATCAGTCCTCTAGAACCTATAACTACTTAAACCTAACTAATCTAAGGACATCCATGTCCGAGGCAGGATTCGAACCTGCAACCGTAGAGGTCGCGCGGTTCCATACGGTGGCGTCTAGAACCGCTCGGCCACTCCGGCCGGCCCTGGAATTCCAAGACCGTATCAAAACCTGTACAGTACTTTCTCCGACTAGCCCGGACATACAAAAAGAAGTGAGCAGGGGACTTCAGTTTATATATGTAGATATACAAGATATAATAAAACATTTTCTAATTTACATACTAAAACATGACTACAACTTACATTTTATGTTATCATGCAGTAATGTTTGTCTAATATGCTTTTGACGGATGACGAATGTTGTAATGGTAAGAAGATATTTTGTATGTGATAGAATTACATACAGTTTATCAGTTTTCATATTTTTTTACTGTGGAATCTCGCTTCTTGACAAATTTCATAATTCCACGTCAATGGGAAGTACCCTACAGGTTTTATTGAGTGAGTCTGCGATATCAAAATATGTGACCGAAGTGGCCCTAATTCTAACTCCACTGGCTTAGAAGCTTAAAATTTTTGTACCGCCAGTATAACTTTGAACTTTACATGTTTCCCAGTTCCTGAGAAAACGAGGGCTGAATAGACAGACAGGCAGACAGACAGATGGACGACAAAACGATGCTGTAACGATTCCGTTTTTACAGGAGGCACGGAACCCTAAAAAGAGTGATAAATGCAAAATACTGAACTCTTTTAAGTTGAAAGGTTTTCTTGTGGCACACTCCTTGTATTCTGTACAGGAGTTCCTCGCAGTAGTTCAGAACTTTTCTCTGTAATGTAAAGCAGATGTTATACTGAGATTCATTGGAAGAATCCTAAGGAAATGCAATCCGAAAACAAAGGAAGTAGGTTACAGTACACTTGTTCTACCACTGCTTGAATATTGCTTACCAGTGTGGGATCCGTACCAGATAGGGTTGATAGAAGAGATAGAGAAGATCCAACGGAGAGCAGCGCGCTTCGTTACAGGATCGTTTAGTAATCGCGAAAGCGTTACGGAGATGGTAGATAAACTCCAGTGGAAGACTCTGCAGTAGAGACGCTCAGTAGCTCGGTACGGGCTTTTGTTGAAGTTTCGAGATCATACCTTCACCGAGGAGTCAAGCAGTATATTGCTCCCTCCTACGTAAATCTCGCGAAGAGACCATGAGGATAAAATCAGAGAGATTAGAGCCCACGCAGAGGCATACCGACAATCTTTCTTTCCACGAACAATACGAGACTGGAATAGAAGGGAGAACCGACAGAGGTACTCAAAGTACCCTCCGCCACACACCGTCAGGTGGCTTGCGAAATATGGATGTAGATGTAGATGTAGAAGCATTCGTATACACTCTTATAGTCCGTTTCCGTGTTTTATTAAATGGTTCAAATGGCTCTGAGCACTATGGGACTTAACTTCTAAGGTCATCAGTTCCCTAGAACTTAGAACTACTTAAACCTAACTAACCTAAGGACATCACACACATCCATGCCCGAGGCAGGATTCGAACCTGCGACCGTAGCTGCCGCGCGGTTCCAGACTGTAGAGCCTAGAACCACTCGGCCACCTCGGCCGGCGTTTTATTAAATCTTTAGCTTCTTTTTTAATACATTTTCTAGTCGGCATTCTCTAAATGTTACTGACTCGTTGATTACCAAGTAGCTTTGGTTCGGATGATCCGAAAAAAATTGAAAAAAAAATGGATGAAAAAGTTCTTCGTGCGCAAGGTCGCACTGCGAGACGGTACACGGTGTCGTGCTCGGGCCAAGTACGCAGTACTGGCGCAAGAGCCGTGGCGGGGAGCGACCGAGTCAGAGCAGTGCCCCTGATATATCCACATAAGGCGCGGGTCGGAGAAACACCGGGAGCGATAGATAGGTGTTGGGGGAAGCCGGGCGTGAAATACCAGGCCTCCATCTGCTGGGTGTGACGCCGACGCCGCCGGGGGGGAGGGGGAGGGGGCCGCCGCTCTGGAGGGGGTGAGGGGAGGGGCGGCCATTCATGCGGGCGCTCGCTCGCCGGCTCCCACACGTGCGTGGACCGGCCTCTCCCACGTGCAGCGCCAGATCACTTTCCCCTGTGCAACGGCTCCGGGACGCGGAAATACTGCGCGAAGCCCGAGTCGTAAAGATATGTCAGCATTGCGAAAGGCAAAGACACCGTGGGCAGCGCAGACCAGTCCACCTGCGGTTTAATTTACTCTGCTCCCCCACTATCCATAGAAAAAAAAAAGTTGGTCGCTAAGTGGATTTCCGGGGACCACGGTGCGTTGGTGAAGCGGTAAACTGCCGGCCTCCTTTTCGACAAGACAGTTGTTCCAATACCTCTGCAGGTACCCCGTATTCCCCAGAATGGACCTTTTGCTAAGCAGAAGAATCATTGTTTCGGTGGTCCATGTGCTGCCACTGTATTAATCAGAACAGGTTTCACGAGGCGACAAAAAATTCAAGCAGTTCCGCATCTTAGTGGCTGAGAAAGAATGGTGCTGCCAGCGTGAAACTTACGTGCACCGTGAAGATTGTTCCGGTGGCAAATATAAGAATGTGGCAAAAATCCGAGTTTAAGTTACGATGCGGTACAAAAGACAGCTGCCTGTTTTCTTCCTCTGGAACCACATTATTACTGTATGTTTGAAAAAGGTATTCTATAAAAACTGATAATAACTCTGTTGATTAAATAGGTATAAAAGCATTAAAAGTCTTAAATGTAACAAAAAATAGAAAGGTAGTGGCCTAGACGACATTACTGCTGAATTAATCAAATGCAGAGGAACCATTTTAGAATTTTCGCTTCCTCCGTTTTTTTTATGTGTTAGAAGAATTGTTTTGCACTTGAAGAATGGAACACAGCTAAAGTTATTTGTATTTCTATATTTAAAAAAAAAAGCAATGGTAAAGACAAAGGAAATTATAGAGGAAAAAGTTCACTAAATTAAGGATATAAAATTTAGTGAAAAATTCTTAATCAAAGATTAAAAATATAGCTGATGCCATAATTTCAGAACAACAATTGGGCTTCGGAAAGGGACGTTGGCGTAATGGTAGTATACCTACAAGAAGACAAATTATTGAAAAACTCTGGGAATTTCACTTAGAAAAGCATTTACCATTTATTGATTGTGAGAAAGTCTTTGATAAGGTAAACAGACCCATTTGGTGAAAAATATTGGAAATAGGTTTCCTAAACAGCTTATTAGTAGACTACCATAAAGAGTTTACACGTAAATACAGGAATAATTATAAGTTCAGCTTCGAAAATGTCAAATGAAATTTTAAAAATCAAGGTGTTTGGCTAAATTGCAGTTTGTCTCCCACTTTATTTAATTTATATACTGACAACCTAGTTATGAAGTGGAAAGATGAAATACGCTTAAGAATTAAAATAGGAACCAGCGTACTATTAAATACTCTGTTATACGCTTATGACCAGATGACGACGATATCGTGTGACTACGGCCTCCCGTCGGGTAGACCGTTCGCGGGGTGCAAGTCTTTGATTTGACGCCACTTCGGTGACTTACGCGTCGATGGGGATGAAATGATGATGATTAGGGCAACACAACACCCAGTCCCAGATCGGAGAAAATCTCCGACCCAGCCGGGAATCAAACCCGGGCCCTTGGGATTGACATTCTGTCGTGCTGACCACTCAGCTACTGGAAACGGGAGGCAATTTACAAAGAGCAATATATAGACTGAGCGAAAACGCGATATATTACAATTTACCTGCAAAGAACACGATAATAATGGCTTCCAAATAAAAAAATCCACTTTAATTACCTATATCTGCAAATAAGACGATGATAATGGCTTTCAAAGGAAAAAAAACCCACATAGATCGAAAATAATAAAAACTAAGAAAATTTTAGGACAAATATCCCACTTGGATTATCTAGGATATGATATTAGTTTTAACTATGAGAAAGACATTGAGAATAAGGTTAATAAATATCACGCTATCTGCGGAAAAACTGGAAGAACACTGGGAAGAAAATCAAGAAAATAAACACAAATTCTACATAGTTAAGGCTGTACCTACTCTTGTATGTAGCTTAGAATCACGGACAGTAACAGAAAAAGAAAACTCACGTATACAGGCAGCAGATATGAAGTTAATAATATATGTAAGAGGCTGTAATAAAATAGATAAAATAAAGAACGAAAAAATAAGGTAAGATTTAAAAATCTTTTCAGTTAATAACAGCATAGAATATAATAGAATGAAATAGAAGGATCATGTTGATTGAATGACAGAAAACAGATTGCCAGAAAAGATAATAAATTATCGGCCGACTGGAAAGAGAGAACTACGTTGACCTTGTAAGAGATGGATGGATGGTTGGATGATAGACATCGTAACAGGTGGCTACAACACCTAATCCCTGGAATGAGATGATGATGATGCAGCATGTGGACGAATTACAAGATTAATTGTAGATTTATGGCACCAGTCACGTCGTATGATTCTTTAAGGGTTGATGACTGAAATTAGTTCCGAATGGAATGAAAGTTCATTTACTTGTTATGTGATGAATATCTCCACCAAGTTTGGCAAATATCAACTGGTGCTGCACGATGAGCTCTTCCTATATCCGCCAGTGTACCATGTGTAACGGTCTGACGTGTCTCGAATATGAAATTTGACGATTTGTCGATACTCCCACGACCCACAAATACACACCACACACACACACACACACACACACACACACACACACACACGCACACAGTCTTATAAGATAACTTTGTTATCCGTCTGTCTTTTTGTCTGTTTGTTAAAATCCATTTTCGTAGGAACGAGTAGATGTATCAAGTTGAAATTTATGTCACATACAAAGGTTTATGGCCCTTGGCTGTATAAATAACTGAAGCTTCTATGTCAATACAATCAGAAGATACGGCCATTAATGTCACATATTTTATTATTCGCAAACTCACTCATTATAACCCCGTAGGGTACTTCTTGTTGGGCCGACCGGGGTGGCCGAGCGGTTCTAGGCACTACAGTCTGGAACCGCGCTACCGCTACGGTCGCAGGTTCGAATCCTGCCTCGGACATGGATGTTTGTGATGTCCTTAGGTTAGTTAGGTTTACGTAGTTCTAAGTTCTAGGGGACTGATGACCTCAGAAGTTAAGTCCCATAGTGCTCAGAGCCATTTGAACCATTTGAACATCCCGTTGGCCTAAAATGATGAAATTTGGCAAGAAGCAAGATTTCACAGTACAAGTAAAGGAAAACATCAGAAAAATATTAATTTATAATTAAATTACACGAAAAATTTTTTCTTTTGTCATTTGTTGTCCAAGCTTAAAATTAAAATCGAACATTCTCGAAAGTCTTGGAATTTCCACTGCCCGACATCTTGCCAGTATCAATTTCGATAACAGGCAAAATTCGTCGAGATTATAGATTCCCGGCGTGGTTGACATGTCTGTATACATAATTAAGTTTGTACAGAACCCTCAGTCCTCAAGTTCTACTCGCATATGGCCGATTTTTTTTCAAAATATGTGACTTTTTTGGGTAAGTTTTTGCAGTCGATCAGTTTCCTTGACATTCCTACGCTACGTGACTGGACGAGATGCCCGGCTCATTCCTGACCTGATTCCAGTGGCATCGAAGGGATATTGCTACTAATTAAAGATTCAAGAGACGTATTAAACGTCACTGCGTTTTCGGACGACGATATCAATGTGGTACGACAAAAAAGTCCTATCAGCATTCCTCAAAGTGCGTGATGGATCTCGTTTGGTATGTTTCACGGAGTCAGTCCCAGACTTTATAAGAAGGCGGTCCGACGCCAGAATTACTTCTGAGAATTCGTCGGCAGTGGCTTTCATAAGAACTCGCCCTGGCGATGACGCAGAGATATGCTCTTAGACAGGGTCGCTGGACGAGCAATCAGGTGTGGTCCACTCTGAACGGTGTCGTGTTCTCCTAGTATTACCTGTTAAGAGTGATGCGTCATCCCTAATGTTTTCTCGGTGTGGTTAACGTGTGCACTTCCGAGCTGTTGTTTCTATTTTGCACAATATTTCGATGACAAACCCAGTCGAAGACGACTGTACACCCAGTGCACACCGTTTAGAGTGATGTTTGTCACACTCTTCCTATAAATTCTTATCAGTCACCTAACTCCGTAGGGCGTATACAGTGTGGAGGAGTATTTAATACCTCGGCGTCGGGTGCTTAATGAAATTTCAGTAACCATCAGCCAGATTACTGCATGTTCTAACAATAAAGCATTTCAGTGGTAATATAACAGTTATTGACGGGACCTTTGTCTTTCGCAGGGAGAGCACTTGCCCGCGAAAGGCAAAGGTGCCGAGTTCGAGTCTCGGTCCGGCATACAGTTTTAATCTGCCAGGAAGTTTAATATCAGCGCACTCTCCGCTACAGAGTGAAAATCTCAATCTGTTTGATGCGCCGGCCGCAGTGGCCGAGCTGTTCTAGGTGCTGCTGTCTGGAACCGCGCGACCGCTACGGTTGCAGGTTCGAATCCCGCCTCGGGCATGGATGTGTGTGATGTCCTAACGAGCTTCGTGATTGTGTTGTACCTGATTCTTAAAAGTGGCTTTCACTTTTGCCCAAAAAAGGTTTAAGTAGTTCTAAGTTCTAGGGGACTGATGACCTCAGATGCTAAGTCCCATAGTGCCATTTGAACCATTTTTTCTGTTTGATGCAGCTGTACGTGCCGTCTGTTCTGTGCAAGCCTCTGCATCTCTGAAACCTACATTCATCTGAATCTGCTTCCTACAGTTAAGATTTTATATCCAATTCCTACCCCCTCCCCCTTCCTCCGCTACCTCACTCCTCTTCCCCCTCCCACACAACATACTTCGCTCCATCAGCAAACTGATTATTTCGTGAAGTCTGAGGATGTGTCGTAGCAACTTATCCCGTCGTTTAGTAAAATTGTACCGTAAATTTCTTTTCCCTTCAGTTGTACTCAATACCTCTCCGTTAATTGCCCGATTTACCCATTTAATCTTGAACATTGTTCCATAGTACCACATTTAAATGATTTTTGTTTTCTGAACTGATCGGCCATGTTTCACTTCCATACACGGAAGACAAATGCTTTCAGAAAAGACTTCCTGATACTCAAATTTATATTCGATGTTGACAGGTTCCTCTTCTTCAGAAATGTTCCCGCCCCCCCCCCCCCCCCTTGGAGTTCCCAGCCAGGATTCTACACTCCCTCTTCTTCGGCTACGGTCAGTTATTTTGCTACTCGGATAGCAAAACTCGCCTACTGCTTTCAGGGTCTCGTTTCTCTTACTTGACGAATTATTGGAGAGCGTGATAGGGTAGAGGTGGGAGTATTCTATGGGGAGGAGGGGACGGACGGCTGCAGGAGAGAGTCGTACTGGAATTACGGCGGATAGAGCATGTATTACGTGGAAGCTACGGTTTTTCGCAGTCACTTGTTTTGGGCAAATGTGAAATCCACTTTTAAGAACCAGGTACAATACTACCACGAAACTCGTCCTCAAATCAAAACACGTGCCTCTTGGGTTAACGACTTTGCTTGTGACAAGCACCGGGCGAGAAAGGGAGAGACTTTCGACACATCTGTTACTGGCCTGCAGCGTGTCATTAATAACGAATAGGACGGCCCCGAGTGTGCCGGCTACCGGATTACGGGGCCGCCTATACAGGCCGCGTGAGAGTAACGACATGCGTGCGTGCGTGTGATGGAGTGCGTGCTGCGTGGGCGTTTGAGTCACGAGCGCTGTGGGGAGTGGGATTTACGGCGTCCGATCCAGGCGCTGCCCGCATGGGCCCGACGCATGCGCGTCTGATGGATGTACTCTCCACCCACGCCGCGTTAACGCCTGTTGGGCATGAGGATTGTGCGTGAGTTGAGTGCCTGCACGAGGGCCAACGGCTGCATTTGACGCCGAGAACGAGCTGGTGCGATAGGCCCGTTTAGAATTCGCCGGTCGGGTTAAAAGCATATATTCTAGTATTTTGGACACGTACTGCATGGTTTTTAGAAAAATTCAGGAATGCAGCTCGTTTTGTACACGCCTACTGAGACTTTAGCAAAGGTAAAAGGCACCAGAGAGGCAGTTCTGACGTCGATGTTGATAACGGAAGAAAGACTAAAGAAAAATCGAGACACTTTCATAGGATATGTCGAGAACGGTTCGAGATGTTCGAATCAGAGATAAGCTACACGGAAATACGGGTAATGTACAATATGTACAACAGCCAAGAGCGAATAATAAGAGTGGAGCACCAAGAACGAAGTGTTCAGATTAAAAATGGTGTAAGACAGGGATGTAGTCTTTCGTTCCTCCTGTTTAGCCTATAAATCGAACAAATAATGTCGGAAATAAAAGGAAGGTTCAAGGATGGAATTAAAATTCAAGGTAAAAGGATATCAGCGATAGATTCACTGTTGACATTGTTATCCTCAGTGACGGTGACGAAGAATTACAGGATTTACTGAATCGAATGAACAGTCTAATGAGTACAGAACGTTGTTGTAAATAGAAGAAAGACGAAAGTAATGAGAAGTAGCGAAAATGAGAATCGCGAGAAACTTAACGAAGTAGATAAGGAATTCTGCTATCTCGGTAGCAACATATCCATTGACGGTCGTAGCAGTAAGGACATGGTAAAAAGAGCATTCCTAGCCAAATGAAGCATACTACTATCAAACATTGGCCTTAATTTGAGGAAGAAATTTCTGAGAATGTATGTTTGGAGCACAGCGTTGTGTGGTAGTGAAACATGGATTGTGGGAAAACCGGAACAGAAGAGAATCAAAGCACTTGCGATGTGGTGCCACAGAAGAATGTTGAGAATTAGGTGGGCTTTTAAGGTAATCAATGTGGAGGTTCTCCGCAGAATCGACGAGTAAAGAAATATATGAAAAACACTGACAAGAAGAAGGGGCAGTATGATAGGACATCTGTTAAGACATGGAATACCCTCCATGCTGCTAGAGGGAACAGTAGAGGGTAAAAACTTTAGGCGAAGACAGAGATTGGAACACCCGCAATGTTATTCTCGAGCACCTACAAATTGTAACATTGACGTTTGTATTAATTTTACCTACCAATTTTGTGAATTCTATTCGTCAGGCCTTCTGACTACGAAACTACTGTGCGTGTAAGGGTGAAGTTTGGATTCAGCTTTCAACGTAATTAGTTTTAGCGTAATGTTTACGGGAGTTGTTTTTCTTCCATTATCCCCAAGAGCACTTAAATCAATAATGTTGACGCCATAGCCGTCTATACTGGTGGCGTAGGAGCCTAGCAAATGGAGACAAAAAAAGGTCGAATATTGGACATAGTTCGCATAGTCGGAAATTTTTGCACAGTGGTAGAATGGTACGCCACAAACAACTTACTAGAAATCCTGACTGGTGAGGAATGAATGTGGGGCTGGAGGTGCGTTTGAAAGTCACTTTTGTATGTTTTTCTCGAATAACTCGGAAACTGTGGCTTCCAGTACAAAATTTAATTACATTAAATTTCCTACAGAATAGGTCCAGTTCATATTTTTCTGTAGCACCAATAGTTAGCGCGTAGGAAGCGAGAGAATACGAAATTCTCGTGCGTGGTTATTGAAGGTCAGCCATAATCTTGCGGGTTGCATAAAACGACAACGGCAGGGATAGCTGAATCTCCCTGTGTATTGATTGTATGTTAAGAAACTGATAAATGACGACATGAAAGCAATATAAGAGTTGAAATCGAAATGGCGTTCGATACAACTGACTTATGTTACCACCGCATCTTATTTTACATTAATCCCGAATAAGGGGTTAGTAGTTTTCCGAGCTAACATCACTTCGCGATATTTTTCTCCTCATATATTCAAACCGCTAACATTAAACTTCATCTCACTCGATCGCGTTAGTACGCTCCCCAAAGACAATCGCAAGGTTGAAATAAACTAGCTACAAGCAGAAACCTTGATCTTCACATCAGTGCGATAGCAGCTATACGAGGAATGAGCGTGAATGCACAACCACTTTCGCCGACATCCATTCATCTAACCGTAACGGTGCAGCAGGATGTTGGCAGTAAACAGATGCGAGCGTGTGGTGAGAGGAGAGCGAAGCTGATGACGAAACGGACGCCATGCAAACGAGCTGCGCAGGCCACCGCTGGAGCGGAAAGCCAAGGACACCCTCGGCACGTTTCCGGGGCGTTCATTTACGAGTAGCGTTGATTTTACTGTCTCTTGTGCCTCCTAGTATGGGTGTTGAACAGGGGACCTAGAGGATGAGCGTGCATCGCTTGCCCTTTTGTCCATGCTGCGTCAGTTCTTTCAGACTTGCTGCTACTCTCGAAATAATAAAATCTTATGAACGCGCTACAGAGAATAACACTACAAATTTGCAACAAAGTATCATTTATTTCCTGTTCGGTTCTAATGTCCGTTACATTGAGTGTATTCCTTGGTCCTTGAAAATCATTTATCAAGTACGCCTGCAGAAGCTCAACAGCTGTTAAAAATCGTCGCATGCCTCCTATATGTACGTCATTTTTAGAACTGTTCATCTACATCTACATCTACATCTACATGATTACTCTGCAATTCACATTTAAGTGCTTGGCAGAGGGTTCATCGAACCACAATCATACTATCTCTCTACCATTGCACTCCCGAACAGCGCGCGGGAAAAACGAACACCGAAACCTTTCTGTTCGAGCTCTGATTTCTCTTATTTTATATTGATGATTATTCCTACCTATGTAGGTTGGGCTAAACAAAATATTTTCGCATTCGGAAGAGGAAGTTGGTGACTGAAATTTCGTAAATAGATCTCGCCGCGACGAAAAACGTCTTTGCTTTAATGACTTCCATCCCAACTCGCGTATCATATCTGCCACACTCTCTCCCCTATTACGTGATAATACAAAACGAGCTGCCCTTTTTTGCACCCTTTCGATGTCCTCCGTCAATCCCACCTGGTAAGGAACCCACACTGCGCAGCAATATTCTAACAGAGGACGAACGAGTGTAGTGTAAGCTGTCTCTTTAGTAGACTTGTTGCATTTTCTAAGTGTCCTGCCAATGAAACGCAACCTTTGGCTCGCCTCCCACACAATATTATGTATGTGGGCTTTCCAACTGAAGTTGTTCGTAATTTCAACACCCAGGTACTTAGTTGAATTTACAGCCTTGAGAATTGTACTATTTATCGAGTAATCGAATTCCAACGGATTTCTTTTGGAATTCATGTGGATCATGTTTTTTGTTTAATTTTCTGCTAGTATGAGAGGTAGCCAATGAATAAAGCAACACATTTTTTTCTGAACCCAGGTTAGTCTTATTAAGGCTTCTAGTACACCACACTATTCCCCACTATTTTGACTACAAAATCCTATTTTTCAAAATAAACTCCGTTCAGTGCGACTGGCTTGCGCTATCTTACTGCGAGGGCGTGTATGCCCGTATGGTACCACTCTACCGGTCGACGTTGGAGCCAATGTCTCAATAACTGCTCTATCATCCACGTGCTGTTCGACAAAATATTGTCACGGTCAGCTTCGTAACGCGCAAGCAATTCCTTCGTCGCTCTTTATGGTCTTCTGTAGGGTGGCAACGCTCCCAGCGGGCACACGCCTTTGGGTACCGCAACTGGTGGAAGAGAGTGTCAGCACTATCTACAGAGGTGTGCAGCGAGATGCTTGATTGTGATCCGTCGATCACCTCAAATGAGAGTATCCAAACGTTCCAGCACCACAGGAGTGACAACTGTGTGCAGCCGATCAACACGCCTGAGATCTGACAGGTTTACGCGACTTTGTTGCGATCTACATCTACATCTACATCCATACTCCGCAAGCCACCTGACGGTGTGTGACGGAGGGTGCCCTGAGTACCTCTATCGGTTCTCCTTTCTATTCCAGTCTCGTATTGTTCGTGGAAAGAAGGATTGTCGGTATGCTTCTGTGTGGGCTCTAATCTCTCTGATTTTATCATCATGGTCTCTTCGCGAGATATACGTAGGAGGGAGCAATATACTGCTTGACTCTCCGGTGAAGGTATGTTCTCGAAACTTCAACAAGATCCCGTACCGAGCTACTGAGCGTCTGTCCTACAGAGTCTTCCACTGCAGTTTATCTATCATCTCCGTAACGCTTTCGCGATTACTAAATGATCCTGTAACGAAGCGCGCTGCTCTCCGTTGGATCTTCTCTATCTCTTCTATCAACCCTATCTGGTACGGATCCCACACTACTGAGCAGTATTCAAGCAGCGGGCGAACAAGCGTATTGTAACGTACTTCCTTTGTTTTCGGATTGAATTTCCTTAGGATTCTTCCAATGAATCTCAGTCTGGCATCTGCTTTACCGACGATCAACTTTATATGATCATTCTATTTTAAATCACTCCTAATGCGTTCTCCCAGATAATTTATGGTATTAACTGCTTCCAGTTGCTGACCTGCTATTTTGTAGCTAAATGATAAAGGATCTATCTTTCTGTGTATTCGCAGCACACTACACTTGTCTACATTGAGATTCAATTGCCATTCCCTGCACCATGCGTCAATTCGCTGCAGATCCTCCTGCATTTCAGTACAATTTTCCATTGTTACAACCTCTCGATACACCACAGCATCATCTGCAAAAAGCCTCAGTGAACTTCCGATGTCATCCACAAGGACATTTATGTATATTGTGAATAGCAACGGTCCTATGACACTCCCCTGCGGCACACCTGAAATCACTCTTACTTCGCAAGACTTCTCTCCATTGAGAATGACATGCTGCGTTCTGTTATCTAGGAACTCTTCAATCCAATCACACAATTTGTCTGATAGTCCATATGCTCTTACTTTGTTCATTAAACGACTGTGGGGAACTGTATCGAACGCCTTGTGAAAGTCAAGAAACACGGCATCTACCTATGAACCCGTGTCTATGGCCCTCTGAGTCTCGTGGACCAATAGCGCGAGCTGGGTTTCACACGACCTTTTCGAAACCCATGCTGATTCCTACAGAGTAGATTTCTAGTCTCCAGACAAGTCATTATACTCGAACATAATACGTGTTCCAAAATTCTTCAACATCTGTTCGACGTCCCTTCTTGAAAACGGGGATGACCTGTGCCCTTTTCCAATCCTTTGGAACGCTACGCTCTTCTAGAGACCTACGGTACACCGCTGCAAGAAGGGGGGCAAGTTCCTTCGCGTACTCTGTGTAAAATCGAACTGGTATCCCATCAGGTCCAGCGGCCTTTCCTCTTTTGAGCGATGTTAGTTGTTTCTCTATCCCTCTGTCGTCTATTTCGATGATGGCAGACGCCTCGCCCAACGACTCACCGTGCTTTTATTCACTGCCGGGTCTCCGTAGATATTCTGCAGGCGCCTATGAATATCTGCGATGCTCTGGTTTTCCGCCAAAAGATACTCAGTGACAGCTCCCTGCCTGGAACGCATATCCGTTACAGACATTTTGAAGGCTAAGTTCAACGTTGCCACCTATCGGAACTTCATGAAACTATAGGGGCTGAACCGGGAATATTCCACGATGTCCCACATCAAATTCCACATTTTTGAACAGAAATTGGCTCCGAAAAAAAAAGTGTTACGTAAGTTATTGAACGCCCCAAGTGAACACACTGGAAATGTCTTCGCCGACTAACCTCTGTGTAATATGATGGTGGATTGTTTCCGTACAGTTCCTCTAACTCAGTGTGGCTCGTTGCAGCGTTATTTCCCTTGAATAGCAGAAAACGAATTACCGCACTATACTGTGCTTTATGAATGAGCTGCTCCATTTTGTTTTGGTTTCTCTAGCTGCGGGCTACGGTAATTTGGAGCGGGAATTCCAATGTGAGCCAGGACTGCGTACTTGTATCTTGAAAATAAACCAAAAAATCTACATCTACATGGCTACTCTGCAATTCACACTTAAGTGCCTGGCAGACGGTTCATCGAACCATTTTCATATTACTCTACCATTCCACTCTCGAATGGCGCGTGGGGTCAACAAAATATTTTCGCATTCGGAAGAGAATGTTGGTGATTGAAATTTCGTAAATAGATCTCGCAGCAAAGAAAACCGGCTTTGTTTCAGTGACAGCCACCCCAACTCGCGTATCATATCAGTGACACTCCCACCCCTATTGCGCCATAACACCAAACGAGCTTTTGCACTTTTTCGATGTCCTCCGTCAATCCTACCTGGTAAGCAGTATTCCAGCAGAGGACGGACAAGTGTAATGTAGGCTGTGTCTTTAGTGGGTTTGCCGCATCTTCTAAGTGTTCTGCCAACAAAGCGCAGTCTTTGTTTCGCCTTCCCCACAATATTATCTATGAGGCCTTTCCGATTTAAGTTGCTCGTAGTTATAATTCCTAGGTATTTAGTCGAATTGACAACCCTTAGATTTGTGCGATTTATCGTATACCCAAAATTTATCTGTTTTCTTCTAGTACCCATGTGGATGACCTCGCACTTTTCCTTGTTTAGTGCCAATTGCCACTTTTCTCACCGTACAGGAATTCTCTCTAGATCATTTTGTAATTGGAATTGATCGTCTGATGATTTTACTAGACGGTAAACTACAGCGTCATCTGCAAACAATCTAAGGGGGCTGCTCAGATTATCACCTAGATCGTTTATGTAAATCAGGAACAGCAGAGGGCCTATGACACTACCTTGCAGAAGGCAAGATATCACTTCTGTTCTACTCGATGATTTACCATCTATCACTACGAACTGTGACCTCTCTGAGAGGAAATCACGAATCCAGTCACACAAATGAGACGATACTCCATAAGCACGCAATTTGATTAATAGTCGCTTGTGAGGAATGGTATCAAAAGCCTTTTGGAAATCTAGGGATATGGAATCGATCTGAGATCCCTTGTCGACAGCACTCATTACTTCATGGAAATAAAGAGCTAGCTGTGTTGCACAAGATCGATATTTTCTGAATCCATGTTGGTTATGTATCAATAACTCATTTTCTTCAAGGTGATTCATAATGTTCGACTACAGTATATGCTCCAAAATCCTACTGCAAATTGAGGTCAGTGATATGGGTCTATCCGCGCGGGATTTGCCGAGCGGTCTCGGGCACTGCAGTCATGGACTGTGCGGCTAGTCCCGGCGGAGGTTCGAGTCCTCCTTCGGGCATGGGTGGGTGTGTTTGTCCTTAGGATAATTTAGGTTAAGTAGTGTGTAAGCTTAGGGACTGATGACCTTAGACGTTAAGTCCCATAAGATTTCACACACATTAGAACATTTTTTTGATATGGGTCTTTAATTCAATGGGTTACTCCAATTTCCTTTCTTGAATATTGGTGTAACGTGTGCTACTTTCAAGTCCTTAGGAACAGACCTCGCCACAAGTTTTCTACTGATGTCGGCCGAATGCAAGCGATGATTTTTTCCGTTGCCAGGATTCGAACCAGCTTCCTTTGAGCCGAGCGGCACCGAACAAGCAACGGTTAGTGCCTTCGGCTGCAGAGTGTTAACATTATTTAGATTAGCATCTCTATTTATCATGTACATTTTATGTGTAGGCTGAACTGCATCCCAGCCACATGCAGAGGTAATCTGGTTAGACCGTATACTTTTTGTTCACTGTAGCACAGGAAGTGGGCAGGTTGCCACCCGAGAGTTGACGCAAAGATCTTGTTCGACATCGGGGAATTTGCGAAGTCTACAGCGCAGTTAAATCTCCGCTTAAACTCGCTCGGCCAGCTGCCCTACAGCATACTAGGCAGACTGCGAACAGACTACTCTGTCACCTGCTGTATTGCATCCAGAGAGTCTCTCCGCGAGCCACATGCACGCATACATTATTGCCGCCGCTAGTCTTCTTCATCCTATTTATCCTTGCTGTTCTAGAGGCTGCAGGCTCCAGACAGCGCTCTTCGCAAATGACGTTCCGCAGCGAACTGGGCTGTGATTTATTACCCTGTAGCTGTCAGACAGACCCAGCTACTGAAAAGAGACTACAGAGAGCAGTATTGCTACATAACATTATTATCATTGCCACATCCGCACGCAGTCGGGAGTGGGCGTAGTAGGATACTGTGAACGAGAAACTTGTTTGCGTTGAGCTGTTTGCGTTGCAAGCACGTAGCACCTCGTAAACTGAGCTGTAAAATGACGGCCTCATTCTACCGTCCTACATATCAGACGTTCAATTTCGTTTCTGGTCTCGTAACCATTCTCGGAACATTGGCACTTAGGAGTTAATGCCACATCTACAGAGAGGTCGTTGTATCTTGACACGTCCCGTTGAATTAATGGAGTGTGGTACGTCCAACGGAAAGCTCCCTGTATTCGTATAGCCAAAAAAGTAATTCAGTATATATGAGAGCAGTATGCAACAAAAATACGCGTACTTCTTTCTGTACAGGTTTCATGCAACTACAGGTAAATAGTGTGTAAGCTTCCTAAAGTGGAGCTCATTGGCAAACTGGGCAAGAGACGGACTGCAAATTCCAAACTGTCTGTTTTCAGTCTTCAGTTCTAGGCTTTCGTTTGTCAGTTATCAGTTCTTTCATCTCTGAGAATGATTTCTTTGTGCGAGAAATATTAAGTTGCATCGTGGTTGGGGGTGCACTTCTAGATCTCCCTGTAACTGGGTGAGTAACACAGTTTAAATATCTTAGGAAGGGCCCGCATCTCGTGGTCGTGCGGTAGCGTTCTCGCTTCCCGCGCCCGGGTTCCCGGGTTCGATTCCCGGCGGGGTCAGGGATTTTCTCTGCCTCGTGATGGCTGGGTGTTGTGTGATGTCCTTAGGTTAGTTGGGTTTAAGTAGTTCTAAGTTCTAGGGGACTGATGACCATAGATGTTAAGTCCCATAGTGCTCAGAGCCATTTGAACCATTTTTTTCTTAGGAAGGAGAAGTCATTCCACCTCCGACAGGCCCGCACCTAGTTAGCCACTATGGTGCTGAAAACAACCTTCAGATTGATGACAGCTTTATCTTTCTTTACCTGTTGACTTCATGTCTGGTTCGATAGTCTTCAAATTGCGTCTAGTAATTTTTCATTTTTTGTGTTGCTGTACTTTAGGCAATGGACACTCTGTATGCGAAGAACCTGTCTCAAAGAAATTTACATGTGGGACATGTTTTCAATTATGGCAAGTGAAGGAGAGAGACAGAGATAGTGCGAGAGGGATTTATGTGTGTATGAGAAATCCCTTCCCTCGAAAATTTCCTTCCTTCGTATCTCCTCTGTGTTGCCACAGATGAAATATCACTGATCGCAATGGTACTAAGACTGCAGTACACGCGAGGTGTCTAGTTGCTCCCACCGCCCTGAGTGGAATGCATTAGTTCTGAATAATGTTCACCAACCTGCAGTTTTCTATAATTGTTGTCCCCTGCGCAGAAAACAGCACGTGGGTTATGAGTCCGTTATCTCGCGCTGAAATAGACTGTTGGCGAGGAACTGGTTTTGTATAAATAAATAAAACTTTAATTGGTTTGTTTAAATGGGAGGCCAGCCGTTTTATATTAGCAGAATACGATAAACTGCACAATTATAGTCCACATTGTGAATCAGAGATAATTTCCGTTCTTCACACTTTCACAGAGAATAAACAAAATAATGAACTGCGTGTCTGCGTAACCACTGTCAAACTAATTCTCAATTACATTTCCAAAAACCAGAGATTGATGAATACGTCGAGCTTTCCATGTGAATTGTGATCTCCCTTTATTTTATCACTATGATCATTTCCCCGTATGTAGGCGGGAATCAACATAATATGTTGGTGGAGGAGGAGGAGATTAGTGTTTAACGTCCCATCGACAACGAAGTCATTAGAGACGGAGCGCAAGTTCGGGTGAGGGAAGGATGGGGAAGGAAATCGGCCGTGCCCTTTCAAAGGAACCATCCCGGCATTTGCCTGAAGCGATTTAGGGAAATCACGGAAAACCTAAATCAGGATGGCCGGAGACGGGATTGAACCGTCGTCCTCCCGAATGCGAGTCCAGTGTGCTAACCACTGCGCTACCTCGCTCGGTAAAATATGTTGGTATTCGGAAGAAAGTTGGTGACTTAAATTTCGTGAAAAGATGTCGTCGCACCGAAAATGCCTTTGTTTTTATGATTGCCATACCAGCTTGGGTATCAAATCCCTATCACTCTCTCCCCTGTTTCCCTATAATAGAGAAATAACTGCCCTTCGTTAAACTATTTCAATGTCCCATTTGCTAAGGATCCCATACCACAGAAGACGAACAAGCGGAGTGTAGGCATTCTCTTGAGTAGACCTGTCACACCAAGTGTTTTTCCAATAAACCGTAGTCTTTGGTTCACCTCCCCACAACATTTTGTAAGTCATTTCCAATTTAAATTGTTCATAATTGTAAACCCTAGGTATTTAGCTGAATCGACAATCTTTAAATCTGTATGATATATCGTGTAATATGAATCAAGACTTGTTGAACCTCCATACTCGTATAGAGGACCTCACACTTTTTATTGTTCACTGTCAATTGCCACTTTTCGCACAATGCACACATTTTGTCTAAATCATTTTTTAATTAGTTTTGATTTTCTCAAAACTTTCTTAAGTGGTAAATGACGGCATCATCTGCAAACACTCTGTGAGGGCTGTTAAGATCGTGAGTTTAGATTAAGGACAGCAGAGAGCCTATAACGGAACAAAATCCTGGTTCTAGACACAATACTGTAGCAAGTAGTAATTCCCTTCTATCCTATCACACATACGGACTGGAACCACCGCATTTGGCGCGTGACTTCTCCCTTTCTCCGTGCGCATCAAGAACATAGTTCGAGTAGCTAACATGGGCGGCAACGTCTCTTCAAACAAGAATGATGAGGTGACCTTGTTGTTTGAACACTGGACTCGAATTGAAGACGGTTTTAATTCTCGTCTAGCCATCCAATCTTAGATTTGCGTGGTTTCCTCGAATACCGGAGTGGCTCTTTTCAAAATGACGCAGTAGATTTAATTCTCAGATCTGTGCTTGCACTCCGTCTCTAGTGAGCTTCAGCGAAGTGATGCTGAACCCAGTCTTCCATCCTTTCGTCAGAAAAGTTCCGGGTAGGAAACCGTGATTTGTGCACGATCATTAACGTTGCAGTCCACCTTCGTAAGGCGCATACACACTAGCCCAGAGGAGACAAACCAACTAGCCAATGGATTCCGCCGAACGTTGGTCGTCAACGCATTGGTGTTCGGCCTGCCATCCTCACCAAACCGAGTTGAGACCGAGGGATACCACCACGTGGAATCGCAGTTGGCTCTGATAACTTGTTGAAGTTGCTCCCATGTTGTTATTGTTAGAAAGTAGCGTTTTGAGAACAGTTTCACCGGCCGATCTCATGAGGGAAGAAGAGGACTCGGCAGCCGTCACACGTGCAGCATTTATTTTACTGCAAGGAGCTGATTATGAGAAAAATAAGTAGAGGAAGAAACGACGCTGATGGACGACTTCTCTTTTAAAAAGCAGAGAGCAGTGTGGTGGGACAAAATTAATGCCTGATCTTAAAACTGGTTTTGAATATGCGCTATTTCGTAATTTCTTGGGAATGAGAAATACAGATTTCGAGTTGTTATTGCATTATGTAGGCCCTAAAATTTGCATAGATGACACCTCTTTTAGGAGAGCTGTACCTGGAGTAGAAAAATATCCGTTCAGATTTCATTTTCTTTTTCACATCGTGCAAATTATTTTCCAACAGCTCAATTTTTTCCCTTCAAGTGGCTAATCTTTTCAATTTGTTTTTACAATCGCAGTTCGTAGGATCCCATAAACTTCTCTTTCATCCCATACACTTTCCCGTTCACGGTAAAAGTATCAGCTTTAATGCTGCGTCCGTATTCCAATCAATACTCCAATATTTTTAGACACAGTAAATATCTACCCGTTCGACAACACAGCAAATCGCAACTGAACCAACGAATATTCTACCCGGCGTCCACACTAGGAGGTGAGTTCCAAGCCCAATTCACGGCGAACACTTTGATATTAACACCGGCAGTCGGAACACTAACCAAGGCCAATCGCTCCGATTTGCCTCCCGTACATACTAAGCAAATTTCGGCCAACGATGCAGCTGATATTCGTTCGTTGGTCTAGATTCTAATGTCTGCCCGCCTTTGCGAGAACGCGTAGACAAACTGTCGTGCTAAGGTCTCGCAAGTGTAGGGTGAGTCGGGCGGGATTAGCCGAGCGGTCTCAGGCGCTGCAGTCATGGACTGTGCGGCTGGTCCCGGCGGAGATTCGAGTCCTCCCTCGGGTATGGGTGTGTATGTTTGTCCTTAGGATACTTTAGGTTAAGTAGTGTGTAAGCTTAGGGGCTGATGACCTTAGCAGTTAAGTCCCATAAGATTTCACACACATTTGAACTTTTTTTTAAGTGTAGGGTGATAAACAACAGCGTTGTGTCCGGCCAACAGTTGCCCGTTGCGTTGCACCGGCGACCTCCTGTCACGCCGGATCTGCGCATCTGTCGAGCAGGGAGACCGGACCGCCAGCTGACCACCTGGCACTTCTGACAGCGGACAGCAGTGTCACGAACCTGCTCGCAGCTACCTGCAGCGCCCAATTTCGTAACCGGCCGCCCGACCGGTGGACGAGATATAAATAGCTTTTCTGGATTCCGCGCCCAGCCGGAATCTCGTAAAACAGGCGTCTTTCTTCTTGCCCCTCTGCCTCGCTCTCTTCTGCATTTTTTTAATTTTTTTCGCCGCGCTCCCCCTTATGCTCGACCGCCGGTATTGGAAGCTGAGTGAGCGCACTGCACGCTTCTCTCTGCGGCGGTGAAGGAACCGGTCGCGCGTGCACAGGCGCGCAAGGAGAAGGGGCGGTGATGGGCGGAGGGTGCTTGGCGCCGCGCGACGTGTAATTGCGGCAGGGGGACGGCGACCGGCGATCCCAGGCGTCGTAATGGGTGCACGGCTATCGGCCGACCGGACTGGCTAAGTGGATTCCTCGGCTCTGCTCCAGATAACCTGCTGTCCGCCAGCCGGCCGGATCTATTAAAGCGGGCAATTGCGAAGTGCGACCGGCCCCGTCGCAATACGCGGCTAATCTGCCCGGCTCAGCGTATGATGGTGTCACATTCCGCGCGTGACGCTCTAGCCCGGCAGCATCCGTCGCCTGAAAAAGCCGCAGCTCGCGCCGCACGCGCACTCGGCGAGTGCTGCAGCTCCTACTTTTTCGTTTTTAGTTTCCCACAGAAATGTGAATGGGAACCGGGCCTGTTCCTGCGGAGGCCGACTCCGGTTAAGCAGCACGTGGGCGAAGTCCGGCGAGTCGCTCACTTGCCTCTTTCGTCGACCACGCTTCCACTCCCCCCCCCCCTCCCCCCCCTTGCCTGTCTCGTGACTCTACGACTTGCTTGCTCGGTCTCTCTCGTAAATGACAGTCACGGGCCGTCAGAAAAATTACTAATAAAGAACCTTCTAAACCGCACTGTTAATTTCTTTATGGGCGACTCTTATCCCTCACGTATGAAGAACCACGGTGTGGTCTATGTTTTACATCTACATCTACATTTATACTCCGCAAGCCACCCAACGATGTGTGGCGGAGGGCACTTTACGTGCCACTGTCATTACCTCCCTTTCATGTTGCAGTCGCATATAGTTCGCGGGAAGAACGACTGCTTGAAAGCCTCCGTGCGCGCTCGAATCTCTCTAATTTTACATTCGAGATCTCCTCGGGAGGTATAAGTAGGGGGAAGCAATATATTCGATACCTCATCCAGAAATTCGCCCTCTCGAAACCTGGACAGCAAGCTACACCGCGATGCAGAGCACCTCTCTTGCAGAGTCTGCCACTTGAGTTGGCTAAACATCTCCGTAACGCTATCATGCTTACCAAATAACCCTGTGACGAAACGCGCCGCTCTTCTTTGGATCTTCTCTATCTCCTCTGTCAACCCGACCTGGTACAGATCCCACACTGATGAGCAATACTCAAGTATAGGCCGAACGAGTGTTTTGTAAGCCACCTCCTTTGTTGATGGACTACATTTTCTAAGGACTCTCCCAATGAATCTCAACCTGGTACCCGCCTTACCAACAATTAATTTTATATCATCATTCCACTTCAAATCGTTCCGTTCGCATACTCCTAGATATTTTACAGAAGTAACTGCTACCAGTGTTTGCTCTGCTGTCATATAATCATACAATAAAGGATCCTTCTTTCTGTGTATTCGCAATACATTACATTTGTCTATGTTGAGGGACAGTTGCCACTCCCTGCACCAAGTGCCTATCCGCTGCAGATCTTCCTGCATTTCGCTGCAATTTTCTAATGCTGCAACTCATCTGTATACTACAGCATCATCCGCGAAAAGCCGCATGTAACTTCCGACACTATCTACTAGGTCATTTATATATATTGTGAAAAGCAATGGTCTCATAACACTCCCCTGTGGCACGCCAGAGGTTACTTTGACGTCTTTAGACGTCTCTCCATTGAGAACAACGTGCTGTCTACTGTTTGCTAAAAACTCTGCAATCCAGCCACACAGCTGGTCTGATATTCAGTAGGCTTTTACTTTGTTTATCAGGCGACAGTGCGGAACTGTATCGAACGCATTCCGGAAGTCAAGGAAAATGGCGTCTACCTGGGAGCCTGTATCTAATATTTTCTGAGTCTCATGAACAAATAAAGCGAGTTGGGTCTCATACGATCGCTGTTTCCGGAATCCATGTTGATTCCTACAGAGTAGATTCTGGGTTTCCAGAAATGACACGATACGCGAGCAAAAAATATATTCTAAAATTCTACAACAGATCGACGTCAGAGATATAGGTCTATAGTTTTGTACATCTGCTCGACGACCCTTCTTGAAAACTGGGACTACCTGTGCTCTTTTCCAATCATTTGGAACCTTCCGTTCCTGTAGAGACTTGCGGTACACGGGTGTTAGAAGGGGGGCAAGTTCTTTCGCGTACTCTGTGTAGAATCGAATTGGTATCCTGTCAGGTCCAGTGGACTTTCCTCTGTTGAGTGATTCCAGATGCTTTTCTATTCCTTGGACACTTATTTCGATGTCAGCCATTTTTTCGTTTGTGCGAGGATTTAGAGAAGGAACTGCAGTGCGGTCTTCCTCTGTGAAACAGCTTTGGAAAATGGTGTTTAGTATTTCAGCTTTACGCATGTCATCCTCTGTTCCAATGTTATTATCATTTTCTTTGAGTATGGGTCAGACAAATTAATGATGAGTCCTAGAACTCAGTATTGTGAGCCGGTCCTATTCTTGTAAAATACGAGGCGTATTCGCAGAGGCGCGAAATGGAAACCAGTATCCTAAAACAACAGTGTCTCCCGCCAAGTATGTGGATCTGGTGACAGATGTCGCCTGAAGCTATGCAGTCCACATAACACAAATGTCATGCGTTTCTTTCTTCAAGACAATTTTCAACCGCATTCTGCAGGGGCAACGAAGACGCTTCTGCAGCTTTTCCGATGGGAAGTGTTTGTTCACCCACAATACAGCTTTTAATTGGCTCCCTCCGTTGTTCTTCTCTGCTCACATGAACCGCTGGCTACGAAGACAACATTTTGGCAAAAACAACGAAAGCCAGACCAGCATAGAGAATTGGCGCAAAGCACAGGTGGCTGCTTTCTGTGACGAGGGTACTGGAAAGTTTGTACCTCGCCACGAGAAATGTCTAAGTTGGAGGGGCGACTAATTAGAGAGGTAGCTGGAAGGTAACTGTTGCGAATAAAAACTTTTTGAGTTTCAATGTGGTTTTGATTTCGCGATCGATCGGACATTACTTTCCGAACAGCACTCGTAATTATTCGAGGTGTGGTTATAAAATGGCGGAACTGATGCTATCGCAGAATAAGTACGCGTGCGCCAAAGATGAACGACCAATAGCTATGAAGTGTGAAGCCTTGTCAGGCGACTGCGGCATATCTGGTTTCTGTAGACAAATCAGTGTCGCCGTGACCTGCGTTTGTCTTAGAGCTGTTGTTTTCTTTTGACGAAAAATTTGTAAGGTCAATAATACAGCAGCGAATTGTCGTCAAGTTCCATATGAAACTTTGAAAAACTGCCACTGAAGCCTATCTTTTATTTTTAAAAAAAGTGTGTCGCGAAGACTGTTATCACATAAGCGAGTTTTTGAGTAGTTTTAGGCGTTTCCAAGAAGGCCGACAAACGTTGAAAACGACTCACGCCCAGAGCGCACTTCAACTACAGAAAAGAATTAAAATATCGAAAAAGTAGGTAATCTACTTCGACGTGACCATTGATTGAGTATTTGATCGATTCCAGAAACTGTAGCAACTGACAAAGAATGCACAGGGCAAATTTCTCATAACCAGTTTAACATGGGGAAAGTGTGTGCGACACGTTGCCGAAAATTTTCACGATCGAACAAGAAGCAGCTCGTGAAAATGTTTGCACGGGCACTTTGAATACCACTGAAAATGTTCATAATTTCTTGGAAAGAGTGACAAGGTTTTAAACTTACGATCCAGAAACTAAGCGCTAGCTCATGCAATGGAGGGGTCCAGCTTCACCGAGAGCGAAAGAAGCTCGAATGTGTAAATCAAGATTCAGAGCGACGATGATTGCTCTTTTCGATATTCATGGAACTGTGTGTCTTCACTGGGTTCCTGAAGGTCAGACTGCTAATTAACATCACTACCTTGGGGTTCCATCTCAACTCCGTGAGAAAATAAGGAAAAGAAAGAACCGAAAGAACCTAGTTGTGGATGGGTTCTCCACCAAGAGAATGCACAGACTCATACTGCTTTGTCAGTTACGAGGTTTCTAACGTAGTACAGCAACCCAATGCTTTTACTCGCCTGACATAGCACTATGTGGCTTATCTATTTCCCATGGTCAGGTTACCATTAAAAAGAACAAGATTTCAGTCCGCTGAAGCAGTGAAAGAAAAAGCGATCCGCGTCATCAAGGAGCTCCATCAATGGAAAATTCTCATGGAACGTTGTGGGGCTAGAGAAAGGGCATATATTGAGGGTGACAGTAACTAAATACGTACCTTTTAAATAAAATGTTTTACTGCAATAGCCCCGCTATTTTATAGCCACATTTTTTTATATGGTGTAGAAATATTTTTGCTGACGATGTAGGCACAATAATGAACTTCACTAGAGATATATCATCAGATATAAATGTAATCTTTTTTCGCTAATCTTCTTGATTGGTTCTCTATAAATACCAGGTCACCACTTAGAAAAACACAAAGTTATTCACAAGTCAAAGAAAGTAGAAAGTTTCGTCATTTAACGTTCCGTCGACGGAATCATAGCTCGATTTGAACATTGATTATGGAAGGAAATGGATGAAATTCGCTGTCCACGAAGTTTTTATTTGACATAAGCAACGAAAAAGTCACTAGGCGAAATAAATTAGGTGAATACGCGCAATGAGAACTTAATTCGACTGTTTTCTCCTGTCAAATAATCAGAACTGACTTTTGTTACATTATGATGTTTAGAGCTATTCGCGAAGGAATTACTGCAGAACTTTGTGTTGTCTCAAACGCAACCAAGCCTATAGACTCCATTATGTTCATATTTTCATTGTTAATTACATTTAAATCGTGTCACCATCATTTTGTGTGCTCTAGTAATATTATTTAATACGTCGTACTAAGGGCAAAGCCCACGCTTTTTTGCAGTCATGAGGCTCTAACGCACGTAATGTCTCATACTGCAAATAATAAAACGGTTGCTATGCGGCGTAGCAATTAGGTAGTTGGTTGAGAGGGACGACACATTGGGTCAACTTGATCTTTCGATACCACTCCTCGGCTTTAACCAGTGACGTAGTACTGTTGTGACGGGTGGGACACATCGATGGAAGCTTTCACAAAGCCCTACAAAAACGAATCACATAGCTTGATTTCAGGCAATCTTGTATGCCAGTGGTGCGATGGGAGGTCCGTATGGCTGATCCGTCGGTGAGGCAGCTCATTGTTATGAAATGCTTTTAAATGCAGGTGCGAATGCGATGTTGCTCCATCCCGTTGAAATATAAAATTTTCTGAATGTTCTCGCAATTTTGGCAAAAGGCATATATATATCCACGTACGTGATTCCTGTAACCGAGCGAGCGTGCGAGTTAGTTGCAGCTGGAGACCCCTGCCGTACAATGATAGAATTCTGCAGGTACAGTCAGTGGTATATGTGAATTACAACTGCAAACTGAACCACGAATGGAGTTAGTAGTAAAGAAGCAATAAATTTAAACGTCAGCCTTCATGCCACGGTTTACTGGATGAACAGCAAAAATGCAGTGAGCGATAAACTATTTTTCCCATCATTTGGGGAGTCGGTGGGGGACGGGGGGGGGGGAGGATTAGTTGCCAGGGAGAAGAACTTTAGAACTTACGTGAAAGTTTGAATTTATGTGTAACATATGTTACAAGTCACAGGGTGATCTCATTCTCAGATTCTTGATGAATATCTTCTGGGTATCCGCGCGCGGTGAGTTACACTGCCTCAATTTTCTAACTGTAATACTTGTCTTACTGTGTTAAACGTTCAGCTTTTTTATAGCTCTTGTTGCTGTTGCTGTGGTCTTCAGTCCAGAGACTGGTTTGATGCAGCTCTCACATGCTACTCTATCCTGTGCAAGCCTCTTCATCTCCGGATAACTACTGCAACATACATCCTTCTGAATCTGTTTAGTGTATTCATCTCTTGGTCTACCTCTACGATTTTTACCCCCCATGCTTCCCTCCAATACTAAATTGGTGATCCCTTGATGCCTCAGAACGTGTCCTACCAAACGATCCCTTCTTCTCGTCAAGGTGTGCCACAAATTCCTCACCTCCCCAATTCAGTACCTCCTCATCAGTTACGTGATCTACCCATCTAATATTCAGCATTCTTCTGTAGCACCACTATAGCTCTTATGAGTAGGTAATGGCAGCATTTTATTATTTTTAAATTTAGTCAATAATTATATAACACATTGAAAATAAAATTTTTGTAGCCCCTGGAGGCTGTTGCGTAGGCAACCTTTAACTGGAACCGGTTGCCATGTACCAGATTATCCATTTGGTAATTCAGAGGGCCTTGTGTGAACGAGGATGAAGTACACTGTATGCGCCCGCTCGGCTAGCCGCACGTTCTAACGCACTGCTTCCCGAGTGGCAGGACGTGCCGGTCCCCGGCACGAATCCGCCCGATGGATTAGTGTCGAGGTGTGGTGTGCCAGCCAGCCTGTGGACGGTTTTTAGGCGGTTTTCCATGTGCCTCAGCGAATGCGGGCTGGTTCCCCTTATTTCGCGCCGGCCGTTGTGGCCGAGCGGTTCTAGGCGCTTCAGTCTGGAACCACGCGATCGCTACGGTCGCAGGTTTGAATCCTGCCTCGGGCATGGATGTGTGTGATGTCCTTAAGCTAGTTAGGTTTAAGTAGTTCTGAGTTCTAGGGGACTGATGACCTCAGATGTTAAGTGCCATAGTGCTCAGAGCCATTTGAACCATTTGAACCTTATTTCGCCTCAGTTACACTATGTCGGCAATTGCTGCTCGGACACTGTCTCCACGTCCGCGTACACAACCGTTACTCTACCACGCAAACATTTGGGGCTACACTCGTCTGGTATGAGACGTTCCGAAGGGGGGGGGGGGGGGTCCACTGTGGGCCGAACCGCACAATAACCCTGGGTTCGGTGTGGGGCGGCGGTGGGGTGGGTGGACTGCTGTCGCCTGTTGCGGTGTTGTGAACCACTGAGGGCTACAGCGGGACAAAGCCTTTCCGTCGTTTCTAGGTCCCCGGTTCCATACACACACATACGCACTGTATTTTGACAGAACCATCATGTTTGCTGACTGCTGTCACGCTGATATTTCCTAAATTTATTCTCATTCTGTTATGACCTGACGAAACTACAGTCGTCCAGTCATAACTTTCGGTTTTTTTGTCGCTCTGGGAGATGGCTGGTCGGAACTACAGCCTTTGAAATATCTGTTCACTTTATAGCGAAAATGAGAAAAAGATTATCTTAACCTTGTACAATCCATTGACACAGCAATGTGTCGAATATTTAAACCTGGTTTTCAACAGTAAACCATCACTTGATGTACATAATTACGAACTCTTCTCTTGAAGTACAAGTTGATCATTAACAAAAATAAAGTACCATCCCACTAGATTATGACTGCTTCATCGGAGGTCACAAACTGGGTCAGAGTGAGGCCGTGCTCGGCTCTACATCGACCACCGTGCGATGGCGCTGCAGTACTGAGAGACAGAGAGAGAGAGGGCGTGTCCTCAGGAGCGCCTCTCCGATTCGTCGTTGCGAATTGCAGCGTCGATAATGACTGTGGTATCGAAGCGCGTTGCCGACTTTGGCGTGGCTCCGCGATCTTTCGACGACATAATACATTCCATAGTCTTTTCCCACTTTCACAATTATCTCCATCATTAATTGTAGTTCTTCCTGTAATACGTACCATATTAGCACTACTGGATGTATGATGAATGAGTCGTGCGGGCCGGCTGTGTTAGTTCTGACACTAGAAGCCAACTCGCGCCATTCAGGTCGCCATGTAGGTGTGCCGAGCCCGCAGCTGTCTGCGCGCTGAAGGACGAGGGCGCCTGGCGATAAGACTTTTAACGAGCGCCGTCGGCTTTTACGATCCGCCTCGCGCGGCCTCTTGCGCACTCACCTTTTTTAGCGACGCGCCCCTCTGCTTGTACTCGCGCCAGTGACTAATGTGAACACGTCGCTCTACTGTGCCATCAGGCGACATGTCCACGTTCCGGCTGCAGCTGGGTTTCTGAGCGCAAATATTGGCATACGTTGGGTAACCCAGACTTACGTTCAGTTCGCGGCAACCGACTCATCTGCCAACATATGAATCCTCTCATTCTCACAAATCCAGTGAAGGACATCACCACGCCTCACAGCTCACTGCTAATTTATGCGAACACCATCCGCACGCTGTTCTAGGTAATACAGAAATACTTTTCGTCCCACTGTTATTATTTCTTCACATTTCCCTTAACCGTTTCAGAGATGGGTGCAGGAAGGAGAAGCTAGAAGGAGTAGGGTAAGCAAGCGCAACCTCCGTCGTCGCTATCAACCTCGGGCTGTGGCCAATGTAGAGTTGTACGGCCAGCGTTGGACGCTGTTTCCCATGGAGCGCGCAACACTAACCTACACCGAATAGCCAGAACATTATGACCACCGACCTTCGACCATAGATACCAGTAGACTGGCCTTGCTGTGCAGAAGGTATAGGGCTGGTGTGGCTCCAACATAAACCACGTGACTGTTGGCAAAACGTGGCTGGATTTCAAATCAGCGGTCTGCCATCCTATGTTTGTATTGTATTTTACCCACATTTCTCAATTGACTGCCAAAAGCTTCCAACAAAAATTACTTTTTTATTTGCGAAAAATTATGCCAGAACTACATTTGACCTGGTTTTTTTCACAGTACCATTTATAGAATCTAACAAATACATCGAACGCCACTCTGGCGGGCATCGGGATGAAATTACTATAAACTATCAATTCAAGTAAAATGTCGTTAAAATTCTTTTAAACAGTAAGAGTGGGCTCGTGTCAAAACTTTAAACATTGGATTCGCCGCGTTTTGAGCTCTAGTCACTTATAAAAGAAAATGGAATATGGGAATTATGTGCCAAAATTGTCGACTTTAGGAGCAGGTCCATTTTAGAGTAACAATTTTAGGTGCACTTCAAAGGTTCAGTTCCCACTATTTTTACAAAAGTTTAAACTATCAGTTTAAAAAAAGAATGATATTTTAGATGAAAGGTGAGACTTTGAAGTTTCAGAAAATAATTTTGGAGCCTAGGACCTGTATCCAAAGCTACCTTCGGTTTTCATCCTTAGGGAACCTATGAGTAGGAACGAGAAACAATTATACTTACTTCTGTAACCGAATTATCAGAGATACCTTCCAAAATGTAATATGAGTCTGACTTTACAGGCATCACTTTCAACACTTTAATTTACGTGATACTCTATTTCAAGTGTAAAAAACATATAAAAGTCACTTCAGTAGATTTCAATAAACACATCTGCACTATCATAGAAACACTTACACGTGAAATGTAATGTCATTTCCCCCGACAAAACGCTGAGTACAGCCATAAGCGCAACACGAAACAACCATGTTTTGACAACATTCACGTGACTTCAGCCCATAGATGTTGGAGCCACGAAAATGACGTCAGGGCAAGTCTATTATATTTATGGTCGAAGCCACCGACCTACTATCGACGTAAAACCGTCCAGGAGATAGCAGCGTCACGTGGCGAGGGATGTCTGCTATCAGACAAACGTACGGTGCATGTAGCATCAGTGAGTGTGCTGTCCGTCTACAGAATGGGGAAGACGCGCGATCTATCTGAGTTTCACCGAGGGCAGATTCTGATGGCTCCGAGGCTCGGCTCGGCAAGAGCTTTTCGGAAACTGCACCACTTCTCGGGTGTTCGAGGAGTGCTGTGATGTCTTTTAACACGTGGCGAAACCAATGTGAAACCGTGTCCAGACTTCGTGGCGTTGGTCAGCCGCTCCTCATTACAGATGTCGGACGTCGTAGGCTGGGCAGACTGATAAAACAGGACAGGCGGCGAACTGTGGCGGAACTGACATCAAACTTTAAAGCTGGGCAAGGTACAGATGTGTCTGAACACACAGTGCCGGACCCATGCATGAGCCAGTGTTAGCACCACGATATCGGTAACTGCGGCTGAAATGGGGACGTGACCATCGGCACTGGTCGTTGGTGCAGTGGCAGAGCGTTGCATGGTCTGGTCAAATCCGACACTCTAATCTCCCCCCTCCTTCCTAATTCCAGTTGTTGTCCACGATAAGCAAAGTATTTTTTGAAAAATTTGAGAGGAGTGAAGATTACAATACACTTTCTATTTTACTAAGTTTTTGTGTAGAGTTGGCTCCAGTTCTTCTAGCCTACGGGTCTAATTCTTGAAGCTGAAATTCTCCAATTTTAGGTCCTCATAGCTGAACTGATCTACATAAATCTGAAGATTGTTGTTGCAAAATTTTTGTTGTTACGTTAACATATTTTGTCACGTTTTAGTGTATCATACAATCTTTTGAATTTTCACGTTAACAAAGCCGAAATTACATCGTTCGCCCAAAATACAAAAATACGTCCGATCACATCACAGGCACGCGGAAATAATATTCCAAAGGGTTTACCATTTTTCTTGACAAATGAATTTCCATTAGTTTCGATTATTATTTCATGAATAAATGTGCCAAATAATTCCTAATTTCAAATGTTTCTAAAAAAAATAATTTTAACTGTACATTCAGAGCTAGTACTTGTCGATTGTAACATCGAAAATAAAGTAATTCCTTTTCAAAAATTTTAGCTTGAAACATAACATGGAAGTTTTCAGAAAAAGTCGCCGTAGACTTTTGCTCAACACCTACATCCTGTCTTTATCAGGTTCCTGCCACCAAAACCACACCTTGTTTTCGTGACATCACACTCGATCTGTAAACTTGCACTAGATGGTGATGAATTACAACTGGAGAGGTTTTCTTTAAATGCAAAAAGCTCATTACGCCAGCCATGTATCCGTCAATGCTGCCGTCTTGAAACTACGGTATATAACCCCACCAACCGGCGACATTTGTTCGTTTCTTCTATCTGGATTCTAAACATGGAATTTGTACACTCGTGAGAGCTCATGTTACCTTACTTACTGAGCCAGCCTCAAGTACAAAATGGTTCAAATGGCTCTGAGCACTATGGGACTTAACATCTGAGGTCATCAGCCTCCTAGAACTAATTAAACCTAACTAACCTAAGGACATCACACACATCCATGCCCGAGGCAGGATTCGAACCTGCGACCGTAGTGATCACGCGGTTCCAGACTGAAGCGCCTAGAACCGCTTGGCCACTGCGGCCGGCCCTCAAGTACAATTACATGTGATAATGACAGCTGGATCATTAGCAACCCATATAAAAGTGGGTTTGCCTGGGTCGCCTAATAGACATTATGTACAATATGCTGCACCTACTCTCACTATTACTATTCTCGAACAGCTGTAATCCTATTCGAACAAAACCATTTTGGGTATTAGGCCGTATCTTTATGAAATACTAAAATAACTAAGTTTCGACCGACTTTGCAGCGGTCCTCTTCAGAGCAGTTAATCGTCCTGAAGAGAGCCGCTGCAAGGTCAGTCGGAACGTCTGCCTTTTTGTCGTTTTAATGTCGTACAATGACGCTTCCTGATGTCCAAAGTGATTATATTCAAACTGACACTGTTCGCGAAAGCATGCAGATTTATATTAGCTATAACCCTCATTACGATAATCTGTCGTTATTCCAGTTAGAATAAGTTATGCGTCATTGAGAACATAGTTCTAGTTCTCCGTTCCATTCACTCCATAACCTTACCGCAAGCACAGTCTTGTAATATAACTGACCATAGCCACGTTTCTGAAATGACAATGAACTACAATAAAGTTCTTGCAGTCCACTTCGGTCTTCACTAAATTTATCACTGTTGCCTTCAATTGACACTACTTTCCGATCCTGACAAGCGTGTGCAGATAATGCTTCGTGAGACCGGCCAGAAAGGAATGCTGTTAATAGAGTCGGGCGTGCGTAGGACGGTTGTGACGCCGGCTCACGCGACTGGGGCCATTACACGAAATACGGCTGTCCAGAGCGCCTCGCAGCAGAAAGGAAACCAGCCTTGGACTACCTTAACGAGCTGTTCCAGCCTTTGCCAGAGTATGGAACGGGCATCGGAATGCTCGGGAGCACGCCCGTTGCCAGACAGCAAGCACATATATTTTGATGTAGTCTTGCCATATAATAAACGAGGTCTGCCAAGACTCTCGAACAAACATCGTTGGCATAGCAGGCGCGTTTGTTCTGTATTTGTACCCTTGTTCGCCCTGCCAATTTCTGTCACGTTCCTACAGCGACACAGGTGCCAAGCCAAACGAGTCATGCGCTAATTCGCTAGCTGTACTGCTGTCGAGCTCAGTGTAGCGGCGGCCACAAAATAAGTGTAGATTTTTTTTTTATTCTGTCGATATAAAGCGTAGATTATTACGAGAACTGAAATTCTGGTTGGCTGCGCAGTATCCTATATAACAGACACACACCACAGTAACGTATTTAACAGACACACATCAAATTCTTCTTAAACGGTTCGAGATATCCAAACCAGTGTCTGACACGTGAAGAGCCTCAAATGGGCGAGAACTTCCTGCTTATTTAACGCTCGTAATTTCATCATGTCCTGAACTATGCAAGAGCTACTTATGTAAATAAATGGAACGATATTTTTTCACGGTATTCGGTAGCTCGAGAAAGAAGATTGTGGTGATATAGGACACGACAGCGCTGTTGAATTTTTTGTAAACTACTGGCTATTAAAATTGCTACACCACGAAGATGGCGTGCTACAGACGCGAAATTTAACCGACAGGAAGAAGATGCTGTGATATGCAGATAATTAGCTTTTCAGAGCATTCACACAAGGTTGGCGCCGCTGGCGACACCTACAACATGCTGACATGAGGAAAGTTTCCAACCGATTTCTCATACACGATCAGCAGTTGACAGGCGTTGCCTGGTGAAACGTTGTTGTGATGCCTCGTGTAAGGTGGAGAAATGCGTACCATCACGTTTCCATCTTTGATAAACGTCCGATTGTAGCTTATTGCGATTGCGGTTTATCGTATCGCGACATTGCTGCTCGCGTTGGTCGAGATCCAATGACTGTTTGCAGAATATGGAATCGGTGGGTTCAGGAGGGTAATACGGAATGCCGTGCTGTATCCCTACGGCCTCGTACCACTAGCAGTCGAGATGACAGGAATCTTATCCGCATGGCTGTAACGGATCGTGCAGCCACGTCTCGATCCCTGAGTCAACAGATGGGAACGTTTGCAAGACAACAACCATCTGCACGAACAGTTCAACGACGTTTGCAGCAGCATGGACTATCAGCTCGGAGACCATGGCTGCGGTTACCCTTGACGCTGCATCACAGACAGGAGCGCCTGCAATGGTGTACTCAACGACGAACCTGGGTGGGCGAATTGCAAAACGTCATTTTTTCGGATGAATCCAGGTTCTGTTTACAGCATCATGATGGTTGCATCCGTGTTTGGCGACATCGCGGTGAACGCACATTGGAAGCGTGTATTCGTCATCGCCATACTGGCGCATCACCCGGCGTGATGGTGTGGGGTGTCATTGGCTACACGTCTCGGCCACCTCTTGTTCGCATTGACAGCACTTTGAACAGTGGATGTTACATTTTAGATGTGTTACGACCCGTGGCTCTGCCCTTCATTCGATTCCTGCGAAACCCTACATTTCAGCAGGATAATGCACGACCGCATGTTGCAGGCCCTGTACAGACCTTTCTGGATACAGCAAATGTTTGACTGCTGCCCTGGCCAGTACATTCTCCAGATCTCTCACCAACTGAAAACGTCTGGTCAATGGTGGCCGAGCAACTCTGTTTGACTCGATGCCCAGGCGTATCATGGCCGTTATTACGTCAAGAGGTGGTTGTTCTGGGTACTGATTTCTTAGGATCTATGCACCCAAATTGCGTGAAAATGTAATCACATGTCAGTTCTAGTATAATATATTTGTCCAATGAATACCGGTTTATCATCTGCATTTCTTCTTGGTGTAGCAATTTTAATGGCGAGTAGTGTAGTACTGGGACGTGTTGATCCACTTTCACTGCTGCACGGCTGCGCTCCGTCGCTGTCCCAGGAGTGTGAGCCTGGCGTTAGTGCGAAATAGCTGGCGGCGCGCTTGTTAGCGGGCAACAGGTCCCGCATTGGGCGCGTAACAACGCCCACGAAGGCAGGTTGCCGGCGCCACACATTACATCAAATTAGAACCCGGCTGGCTACCCCGGTCGCTGCCCACGCCCCGCCGGGCACTTCATCTTCATTTGATTTGCCCGGGACTACCGGCCGTCCGCGCCACCCGCCACAGGATTACTGTCTCTAATAGCTTCCTAATTTGTAGCCCACTCGTCGTTTTTGATCTCGTCGGTACGCGACGCTGAATGGGTGATTTACATTCGTTAAAAAGTTGTTAAACCAGATGTCACAAAGGGGGCTTTCCGTATGCAAGCGGTGCGCCTTAAGAAAACAGCCCGCTTAAATGGTTTTTCTTCGCCAGATGAGCGACGAGGATACAACCGTAAGCTTCTAATTCTTTTAAAACGTCGCAAACCATTTCTTAATAAATCCTCTGCGTGTTGCGAGGGTACTGTCTGTTAAGTAAGAGAGTGGTCGGCTTTGCACGCAGTTAGATATCGCCATAGTTTTTTCACAGCCCAACAAAGGGAACCTTGATATCTCACTGTAAAAATACAGCAACCAGCCACTTTTTAATGCGTTTTATTTATGCCAATATGCATTTCGGGTTTGCACCCATCTTCAGCTGGCAAATTACATGTATCTTCAGTTTCTACAGTGGTACAATCTCGACAGCAGTTTGGACGCTGCAGCAGGCCTGTGCAAAAGCAACGATTCCAATCATTTACTTCAATTTCGCGAGTTTAAAGTTACGCACTAGCAGTTGTTCATTTTACTTACATTCTCCTCTCCTTGTTTTTTCTTGGCTTTTCTTCTTTTTTGCAACAACACAAACACTTTTTATCACGCATTTTACACAGGCGCACTGCGTTATACGCCATGTTGTCGACTGACAGTTTTTGTTCACATACAAACCGTTTGTATGTGAACAAAAACTGTCAGTCGACTCGAACCTCCGAAACGGGCAGCCGCGCTAACCGTGCAAGTCGCCACGCGGCGTATCAATTTGTTTCTCCCTTGTATAATACGTCTGGTTGCGCCTAAATTTGGTTACTGGTGCCATGGTTTCCAGCAAATGGTCGACTACGCGTAAATGTATGTTTAGATAGTCCATATTTTACGGAAATATTTGAACGCAATAGCGTTACTGTAAAGACTGCTGCAATGTGACTGCAATAGACGGCAGTTGCGGTGTGGGTAGGCAGTATTGCTGATGTTGCAGGTAGTTGTCGACATATTTCCAAGGGGTTGCTGTGCAGTCCACCAAGGGTGCTCTCACGTATATTTCCTACTTCTGTCACCGACAGCGCTGCAGCCACGTGTCTGAGCGAAAACAATATCGTTCCGATTTTGTTAGAAAGTTTGCGCGTACATAATGTTTGTTTCGTAGTTCGTTGTCGTGAGCTTCTTGTGGAATAGCGGATAAAATAGAAAACAATAATTTTTATAATTGTGACTCATATACGACCAGTACTACCGGACGTTGACAATAATGTATACAAAGATCGCAATATGAAAAAGGATAGTTGGGAAGCTGTTACCGACGAGTTCGGAATCATGCTTGACGAAGTGTACAAAAGATTCCCAAGTCTTTGAACCTCTACCAGATTCGAGGCAAAAATTTTCCTTAAGAAGAATGGAAGCGGAAATGGTTCTTCATCCATGCCATGAGTTTCTTACTATCTCGAGACATACCTGAAGCAGGAATTGATGGTGTAAACAGGTCTGTGCTGATGAACACAAACAAAATGAAAACTATATTATTATTTCAAATTTCCTTTAATGAAATCTTTCAGTCTTTCTACCAAAACATTGCAGTACCTACTTCTGGTACCAAAAGTCGTACTGAAGGATAGTGCACTTTAAAAAAGTACATCATACTTCTATACGAATCAGCAGTAGCTAAAAATCAAAGATTTTTAGACAACATAGTTGTGAAGATAAGCAGCGATTAATTTACTTATAATCAATTACTCAAATTGACAGTCACAATCGCGTTATTTATTTTGTCGCCAACCGGTTTCAACCCGCGATGGGGTCATCTTCAGGACAATTTACATCATTTGGTCGCTCGCTGGAGTCGTCACCCTGCCTGCATGGTTAGCAACCGTGCACAGGCAGGGTGACGACTCCAGCAAGCGACCAAATGATGTAAATTGCCCTGAAGATGA
Organism: Schistocerca americana; assembly: GCF_021461395.2. Classification (NCBI taxonomy): domain Eukaryota; kingdom Metazoa; phylum Arthropoda; class Insecta; order Orthoptera; family Acrididae; genus Schistocerca; species Schistocerca americana. Next base: position 700,064,864 of record NC_060122.1, read on the forward strand.
TCCCAAAGCGGGTTGAAACCGGTTGGCGGCAAAATAAATAATGCAGTTGTGACTGTCGTTTTGAATAATTGACTAAAAATCAAAGTGTGATCGCAAGTCATATTGTAACTGGTATACAGCTTATCATGTTTGTATTGGTTTTAGCGACTCTCGGGTCAATTGCTTGGACGGAATATTCGATGTCGTTTTTCGAGATTCTAGTGAAATGCTGGAACAGGTTCGTTTCGAACATCAATTCAAGAGTTAAATTTTCTGAATCTGAACTGTTCCGCCTACATAATAATGGATGCATCCGAAGTTCGGTTCCTCTTGTTCTTCTTTCTATTAATTGTGTGATTTAAAAGCAGGAGAGATGGACTCACAACCGCTAGTTCGTGCTCGTCCATTTTGCAGCTATAGTGTGGCCCCGTACAAACACTTCTAGTCCAGAGCGGTATTGCCACAAACATCGTCGAGTAACGGTGGTCAGTATGTTGTACATATGGCTGCAGTTCGGTGGCCCTAATGTTGCCCGACAATATTTTCGGGATGTATTGGCAATGTGCAGTTTTTATGGCCCACCTAAACGTACTTTAAGGGACTGTACAGGTTCCCACTGTGAACAGAGATGGAAGCAGAAGTGGCGGCGTAGTGGAGTAGGTCCCTGGAGGGGGCAAAGCTGCCACTCGCCGTGTCCCGCAGCTTCCGGAGGCTGCAGCGCGGCTGCGAGGCGCGTGACTGAGATGGTCCCGGTGTGGCGGTGAAAGGGGCGCCAGGCCGGCTACGTGACGGCCCTGGCTGCTAAGTGGGACGACGCAAGCGCCGACTTTCATCAGCGCTGCTCGGGTCGCGCGGTTCAGCCGCACAGTAGAGGCGTCCGCCGCTGATGGACGGGCGGCAGTTTGCGACCAGAGGATCAAGGCCACGCGCCCGCCTGCTTTCCAGTACCCCCGCGGTCACGCGTCGCCACCGCCAGCCCTGCCTTCAATCACCGGCGAACTGAGCAGCCTCACGGCCACTTGTTCTCACCGCGCTCTCCTGTGTTCATGATCCCAGATTTCTTATTGTCAGCGTAGCGTCCCCACACACGAGCGATCACAGCCGAACTAAGGTCAATACCAACATCTCCTGGATCAAGAGGGAAAGCTACCTTAGATTTTTTGTACTCATCAGTCTCCTGACTAAATTGAAACCATGGCGGACCGCCCGAATTCCTCTTCTATGCGAGCCTCTTCACCTCAGGGTATCACGTACGCCCTATCTTCTCACCTTTCAGTCACAGTTTCCCCTTACAGTTCTTAACCTCTATAGCTCCTTCTAGTACCGTGCAATTAACTCCTTGATCTCTTAACACATGCCCCGTCATCCTGTCCATTCTTCTTGTCAATGTTTTCAGTTAAGTTCCCTTTCCACGCCGATTCCAGGGAGAACTTCTGATGCCTTACCTTATCTGTCCACTGTCTACAGGGAATCTCAAACCATTTGGGTCAAGTTGAAACAATTGATAACGGGTCCAAAAAAAAGTTCAAATGTGTGTGAAATCTTATGGCACTTAGCTGCTAAGGTCATCAGTCCCAAGGTTACACACTACTTAACCTAAATTATCCTAAGAACAAACACACTCACCCATGCCCGAGGGAGGACTCGAACCTCCGCCGGGACCAGGCGCACAGTCCATGACTGCAGCGCCTGAGACCGCTAATCCCGCGCGGCGATAACGGGTCCACGACCGATTATATTCTGATAGTCCGCCCCGATAGCTGAGTGGTCATCGTGACGAATTGCCGGGCCCGGGTTAGACTCCCGGCTGCGTCGGGGATTTTCTCCGCTCAGGGACTGCGTGTTGTCTTGTCTTCATCATCATTTCATCCCCATCCGGCGCGCAGGTCGCCCAATGTGGCGTCGACTGTAAGAAGACCTGCACCAAGGCGGCCGGACCTGCCCCGTAAGGGGCCTCCCGGCCAATGACGCCAAACGCTCATTTCCATATTCAGATAGGAAACCAATGGTCAGAAATGCATATTTATTGTCCAATGGACATACACAGCGTACATCGCATAACAACAACGTAGGTCATGGTAATTTTTCGAAATGACGACCGCCAGTCCCAGTGCATGCATGGCAACAGCGCACGAAGTTCAGCCGCACTCTCTCAAAGTTCCCTGGTGTCTGCTGTACCAGGAGACAGGCAGCTTCGACCCTAGCAATCAGGTCTCCATCCATTTCTACGAGAGTTTAGTACACCAACGTCTTGACGTAACCCCAGAGGAACCCGGCGTTCGCGCTGGCCACGGTACAGGATAGGACCCCCCTTTTCAATCCAACGATGATGGCAGGTGTTGTTCAGGCGCTCCCGAACATTAACATCGCAGTGGATTGATGCACCATTGTGCTGAAACGACATCATTTCGCGGATAATAAGGAGCACAGTCTCCGAGGATAGTGCCAGCACATCTCGCAGGAACACCATGTAAAGTGGACCAGTCAAACTGGGAGGCAGCAAATAAGGTGTTAGGTGATCGTGGACAATGACCGACCATACTTTTACAGAGAATCGTTGTTGATGACCATCGATGTGGGTGGCATGAGGATTGTCCTCGCTCCAGATATGGCTGTTGCGGCTGTTGAAAATACCATCAGGGGTGAATGAGGCAGACACCTGCGATCTTTGCAAGAGTACGGCAGAATTGCATGTGCCGTTGCAGTACATGCGCTGAGACTGGAGGATGTCGCTTTGACCAAATGCTATGTGCTACGTTGTTGTTATGCGATGTATGCTGTTTATGTCCATAACACGATAAATAAGCATTTCCGGGCATTGGTTCCCATCTCATTATAATCGGTTGTGGACCTACTATCACCTGTTTCAATGTGACCCAAAAACACTATGACACCTTGCATAGCGCCACATCTCAAATGCTTCGACTTTATTCTTTTCCGGTTTCCCACAGTCCCTGATTCAAACGTAGGTTCTGAGTAATTTTATCCGCAAATTAAAGCCTATGTTTGATATTAGCAAACTTCTCTTGTCCAGGAAAGCCCTATGTGCCTGCGCTATTCTTCTTTTTACGTCCTCTTTGAGTCGTCCGTCATGGGTTATTTCGTTTCCAAGGTAGCGGAATTTCTTGATTTCGTCTACTCAGCTCATAGAAATTCTGTATCGGCCTACCCTCTCTAAATTCTATCGTATGGATTCACAGACCGCGGCCCACGGTTCACACGTGGCCCGCCAATAACCTAATCGCGGCCAGCCCCTCACCGTTCGTTCTCGTATTTTTTTACTCATCTTACATCCCGTAAAGGAGAGAACAGGCCTTGCAGAACTTCTTTTGTGCTAAGTGTCCCTAACATTGGGCAGGGAGCTCCCAATCCCAAATAATAAGTTGTCTCACACAACTTTTATTTTTAAACTTGCAGCACTTAGGTAACCTGAGTGAGGGATTTGGGGCCAGCGGTACCAGCAAGTCAGTACACTCTAGAGTAAACGGAAGTGATTTATTAACCTATTATAATAACAACTACAATAATGGGGAAAATTTGGAGACTGTTAAGTCTGAAAGTTATGTTGCAAAGTTTATTGGCTGCACCCCCAAACCTACTTCCTCCCCTCGCCCCTCTCGCCCACCCCCTCGGGGTTGTAGCAAAGTGTGACTATAGGCCATGAACGTGCAGACAAGCCAACACTCACTGTGTTTTTTATTACTCATTTAATATGTTGGTAAACAGCTGTTGTCTATTTTGTCTCTCCCAGATATTCTTTGAACTCTCTAACAAGTGTCCATAGGACATTTTCCCAGGAAGATTACCTACAAGGAAAGATTTTGTTCGTCACACTGCATGCATATTACATTTATATTCTGCAAGGGCACCGGTAACCATACCGCTGAGTGGACTAAAACCAACGTTATCATTATCATCATCGTGATTCCGCGGTGCACAGTACTTCCATTGTACTGCAGTGGGAGAAAATACTGCAGATGTCTTTACAAATGATGACATCGTGCTAGTTAATATTGGTACAAAGTCAGTATTTGTACGGTTGTAATGATTCCTTTATCTGACACAACTAGTTCGTTGGACGGGTGCTCAAACTTCGCGGTTCGTTCCTTCGTCAGTTATAACGTCTTGTCACAACAGTGCTGTGTTCAAAATGGTTCAAATGGCTCTGTGCACTATGGGACTTAACTTCTGAGGTCATCAGTCCCCTAGAACTTAGAACTACTTAAACCTAACTAACCAAAGGACATCACACACATCCATGCCCGAGGCAGGATTCGAACCTGCGAGCGTAGCGGTCGCGCGGTTCCAGACTGTAGGGCCTAGAACCGCTCGGCCACTCCGGCCGGCAACAGTGCTATGTAATGGATGTCTTTTAAAAGTAAGACTTAGAGTTCTGTAATTTAAAAGAAGACATGCTTACAGAATATTTTGACCATCTCTCCAAACGTTACTCGGTAAATTTTGAAGCAGAAAATGTCTTTCCTTACCTGATTTGCTACGAGATGCTTCCTAGTCAAAAGTCATTCGAATTATCGGCAACTTCAGTGAAGATGTTTACAATTTGTGACAGATAGGTCATGTTTCTCAGCACAGGGCTATTGTAATTTTTATTAATAATGAGCGCGCATACAATTGCATTACATTTGAGCCTATGAAAACCGCCAATATTGGAAAATAAGCTGTAGTAGACTTACTTCTCGTCAACCCTTGTGCCCGAAGGGCATTCTGCGGACGGTTGCTTGGCCAGTGCACATGCGCGCGAAATTAACGGACAATTACGTGAAAAACTGGAAAATTCTGCCACGTCCGGGCAAGATCAGCGGAAGATTGCCGGCATTGGAGACGCCAAATTGATGGCGGGCGCGTGCACGGTCGTTGGGCCAGATTACATTAGCGCCTGGATGTGGCAGCCAGTCGGTGGGTGGTCTTTATCGTGATCTATAGCCGAGCCGCCTCCATACGGTATGGAAGCAGACCGTAAGCGGAACTATAATGACGGGTTGCGCGCAGTGCCCAGCCGTTAACCGTTCATTAAGACGTAAGTGCGTCTTTAGCTTCTTTCCACGATAACCGTGGTTATTTATTATCGTTCCAACACGCCGGCGCTCTGATAGTGGATACCAGGACACTGAGATTTACCACTACCTCGGTACGAGATAGCCTCACAGTTTTAACCGTCAGGAATCTCGGGAGCAAAAGAAAGTAGTTGTAAAGTTTTACTCTGAGTTGCTTTCCCAGCAGCATTTACCGCTTGCTGGAAACATGATGTCACCTACCAGAGTACCGGCCGTTAAGTAAGCGCCGAGATGTGTCGTGTAGTGGAATTACACCAATAAACATCTCTCTCACTGTAATCGGCTTCATCTGGATTATACTTCAAAGCACCGACAAGAAGGTACGTGAACTGAAGATATATAAATTTAATTCTCGATAAATAAAGTGGAAATTCATGAACAGAACTATCTAGATCATGTTTTTTATTTCCTGAAACTAAAATGGACAAAAACAAAACCAATAATTATTTACCTATCATCTCATTTACTTACAGTAATACGCGAAATAGCTGTATAATGTGATTTTGTTAAATGGGGACAGAACGCAAAAAACGGTCCCTGAGAAGATATTTACTTTACGTGGTCAGGCCAAGAGGACCGCGTTCACCTACAAGGCTCCTCTTCCACTGGATTCGATTTCTTGCTTCCTGCCGCCAATCATTCTCTATGCCAATCTGCAGCAAGTTCTTTTGATCTTCAACTCTCGACCTTTTTTTTTGGTCTGCGTAGTGGTCTTCCGCGGGTAGTAAAACCCATGGATTTCAAAGGCCAACGGCGTTTATCCATCCGAGAGACATGCGGTCCCCTTACGGTTCTCACCAGGCCTGCAATATTTGGACTTTTGTACATCTCACCAACTCAGAATTACACCGGATCCTCCATTCCCTAGTGATCTTACCTTGTACCGGACCATAATCTTCCGTGACAGGCTAGGGGGCAAACGACGTCATACGGCCGGAAATGCTTTCCAAGGCGGGTACACCAATTTGAAGGTGGCCCCACTGCGAGGCCGAAATTGCGTGCTTCAACTGTCTGCGCCTAATATTCTACCACGTAAACGCGTGAGAACGTATTCTAAACGTTCACGATTCGTGCAAATGGGACGAGACTTAGGTACCAGCCCGCTGTTCGTCTAAACGTATGTGGGAAACCATCTAAAAACTATGAGGGACGTTGAGTCAGTAATGCAATAAATTTTTTTTCGAAAGCAAGTTGGCTTTGTTGAAGATTCAATTACACAATATTATTCCCCACTCTTTTGCTTACAAATTTTTTTTTTTTTTTTTTTCAACGTAGTCTCCGCTCAGTCCGACGTCCTTACGCTGCCTTACGGGGAGGTCCTATGTGCCCGCATGTTACTACCCTGATGGTGATTGGACCAAACAGATGGAAGTCAGAAGAAGAAGAGATGGCGTGGCGCCACTCCATCAACTGCCGTTTTGTTTCCGGTTCGAAGTAATTGAGCCCAAGTTTCATCCCCTGTGACGAGGTTCGAGAGAAAATTGTCACGATATCAGCCTCGTAATGTGCAAGCAATTCCGTATAAATGGTCCTTCGTTGCTCCTCTGTTAAGCTGCGAGAAACCTAGCCGGGATTACAACATGGAGTACCCCAGCTGGTGGACGAGTGTGTCAGCACTGCCGACAAAGACGTCCAGTTGAGCAGCGAGGTGTTTGATTGTGATCTGTCGATCACCTCGAATGAGTGTCCGCACGTTCCAGCAATGCAAAAGCCCCATGTGTACGCGACCGGCCGGCACGCGGAAGATCGGACAGGTTTGTGCGGCCTTGTTGCGATGATGACAGTCGCCTCGCGCAATGACTCGCCGTGCTTTTGTTCACTGCCAAGTCTCTGTAGACATTTTGCAAGCGGCTTTGAATATCTGCGACACTCTGGTTTTCCGCCAAAGGAAACTCACCTCTCTGCTTGGAACGCACCTTCGTTACAGACGTCATTCTGAAAGCTCCATATAGTGCTGCCACCTACCGGAACTTCGTGAAACCATAGGGGCTGACTCGGGAACACTCCACAATGTCCCACAACAAAGTCCACTTTTTTTTAAAACCGAAAATGGACGAGAAAAATAGTGTTTCATTACGTATTGAACGCCCCTCGTACATCTGGGATAGCCGGCACACAGCCCCTCGTCTTTAATTCGCAGGCGGTTTCGATCCCGGGTAGGCGTTCCTTCCCGAATTCCGAAAGTAGTATGCTAACACGCGCCGCTATCCGGGTGAGCCATAGGGGGCAAAAATTATAGGGAAAGGCAAATAATCGGAAACCTTGGGTGTAAGTACTACTTTGAGATGTTGTTGTTGTTGTTGTTGTTGTTGTGGTCTTCAATCCTGAGACTGGTTTGATTCAGCTCTCCATGCTCTCCTGTGCAAGCTTCTCATCTCCCAGTACTTACTGCAACCTGCATCCTTCTGAATCTGCTTAGTGTATTCATCTCTTGGTCTCCCTCTACGATTTTTACCCCCCACGCTGCTCTCCAGTACTAAATTGGTGATCCCTTGATGCCCCAGAACATGTACTACCAACCGATCCCTTCTTCTAGGCAAGTTGTGCCACAAATTTCTCTTCTCCCCAACTCTATTCAATACCTCCTCATTAGTTATGTGATCTACCCATCCAATCTTCAGCATTCTTCTGTAGCACCACATTTAGAAAGCTTCTAATCTCTTCTTCTCCAAACTATTTATCGTCCATGTTTCACTTCCATACATGGCTACACTCCACACAAATACTTTCAGAAACGGCTTCCTGACACTTAAATCTATACTCGATGTTAACAAATTTCTCTTCTTCAGAAACGCTTTCCTTGCCATTGCCAGTCTACATTTTATATCTTCTCTACTTCCACCATCAACAGTTATTTTGCTCCCCAAATACCAAAACTCATTTACTACTTTAAGTGTCTCATTTCCTAATCTAATTCCCTCAGCATCACCCGACTTTGAGATGAAGATTTTAATACAGGAGAGGGGACCGCATCAAAGTAGCAAGAAGACAAAGCGACAAGACAGAGGGAGAGAGAGAGCCAAAGTAAAATGGAAATAAGAAGGGGTCATAATGAAGACACCTTTCCTGTGAAAACATGCGCAATGCCAGTCGCGTAGTCCGTTGATCTCAAGCCAACTGCTGGTGCTACCGTGCGGCTAGAAATGCCCCTCAAACGGGGCGGTCGCAAGCCACAAAACGTTTGTAAACCAGGCGGCGAGAGCGCCCGCAACCGGCATTCCGCGCCTCGGTGACAACCGCGACGACACGACAAAGCCACCGGCGTTTCGCCTCAGCTCGCCGCGGCCGCCGTGTGTGGATAACACGCGGCCAGCGACTGGCCGGTAGTTTTACGGCGCCTCCGCGACTGTAAAGAGTTGTAGCCGCGCAGCGCTCTCCTCACTCATCTACATGTTAAACGACACCCGGTCTGGCCCGTGTTTTACAATGGTAATGGACCGGACTGGCGCGCCGGACGCCCGGCCGCTACCTGGCAGTCTCCTCGCAGCTCCCTGTACTGCCTCCACTGCGCTGCAGCCTGGGGATGGGAAAAACCGGCCGGTGAAAACCGTTACCTGTATTTTAGTTCCAATTAACTCGTATTTTCCGGTATTTGTGTATGCACTACTGGCCATTACTACAACAAGAAGAAATGCAGGTGATAAACGGGTATTCATTGGACAAATATATTATACTAGAACTGGCATGTGATTGCATTTTCATGCAATTTGGGTGCATAGATCCTGAGAAATCAGTACCCAGAACAACCACCTCTGGCTGTAATAACGGCCTTGATACGCCTGGTCATTGAGTCAAACAGAGCTTGGATGGCGTGTACAGGTACAGCTGCCCATGCAGCTTCAACACGATACCACAGTTCATGAAGAGTAGTGACGGGCGTATTGTGACGAGCCAGTTGCTCGTCCACCATTGACCAGACGTTTTCAATTGGTGAGAGATCTGGAGAATGTACTGGCCAGGGCTGCAGTCTAACATTTTCTGTATCCAGAAAGGCCCGTACAGGACCTGCAACATGCGATCGTGCATTATCCTGCTGAAATTTAGGGTTTCCCAGGGATCGAATGAAGGGTAGAGCCACGGGTCGTAACACATCTGAAATGTAAGGTCCACTGTTCAAAGTGCCGTCAGTGCGAACAAGAGGTGACAGAGACGTGTAACTAATGGAACCCCATACCATCACGCCGGGTGATACGCCAGTATGGCGATGACGATTACACGCTTCCAACGTGCGTTCACCGCCATGTCGCCAAACACGGACGCGACCATCATGATGCTGTAAACAGAACTTGGATTCATCCGAAAAAATGACGTTTTGCCATTCGTGCACCCAGGTTCGTCGTTGAGTACACCATCGCAGGCGCTCCTGTCTGTGATGCAGCGTCAAGGGTAACCGCAGCCATGTTCTCCGAGCTGATAGTCCATGCTGCTGCAAATGTCGTCGAACTGTTCGTGCAGATCGTTGTTGTCTTGCTAACGTCCCCATCTGTTGACTCAGGGATCGAGATATGGCTGCACGATCCGTTACAGCCATGTGGATAAGATGCCTGTGATCTCGACTGCTAGTGATACGAGGCCGTTGGAATCCAGCACGGCGTTCCGTATTACCCTCCTGAACCCACCAATTCCTTATTCTGCTAACAGTTATTGGATCTCGACCAACGCGAGCAGCAATGTCGCGATACGATAAACCGCAATCGCGATAGGCTACAATCCGACCTTTATCAACGTCGGAAACGTGATGGTACGCATTTCTCCTCCTTACACGAGACATCACAACAACGTTTCACCAGGCAATGCTGGTCAACTGCTGTTTGTGTATGAGAAATTGGTTGGAAACTTCTCTCATTTCAGCACGTTGTAGATGTCGCCATCGGTGCCAACCTTGTGTGAATGCTCTGAAAAGCTAATCATTTGCATATCACAGCATCTTCTTCCTGTCGGTTAAATTTCGCGTCTGTAGCACGTCATCTTCATGGTGTAGCAATTTTAATGGCCAGTAGTGTAACAGAGGCTTTTTTTTTATTTTTCGTTAATAACCGAGCAAAAACACCGAACTATCAGTTAGCCGTAGCAACAGTGCTAAAATTGTTCGCTTTTAAATGAACCTTTCTTAAAAAAGAAGTAACTTTTATATGTACAATTTGCGTTATTTTGAAATGTTGTGCAATTTCAGAAAATGGGGAGAGTGATCGGTGCTATTTTAATAACAATGCCGACAGAATCGAACAACAGACACATTACATAAGAATTGGTAGAGCACTGCTCAGACAATGATGTTACTGTTGCCACGCGTCGTGGCTTAAGGTACGCGTGTACGTGCAGTGTGTTAAGAATTGCACCCACCTGGGTATGTACGGGAATTTCCCGCTCTCGTTGCCAGGCATCCGATATATTGCCAAAAAAAAAAAAAAGTTCAAATAGCTCTAAGCACTATAGCACTATGGGACTAAACATCTGATCCATGCCATAGGCAGGATTCGAATCTGCGACCGAAGCAGCCGCTTGGTTCCGGACTGAAGCGCCTAGAACCGCTCGGCCACCACGACCAGCTGCAGAACGTAACCGACCCTTGTCAGGAGATATTTTTACGAAGTGACGTAACAGTGAAGTACAATGCTTCATTTGCTGTAAAAGAAAAGATTCGTCTATAATTTCTTTGAAATAATAAAAGAGGAAGCAGTTTATAGTGACAGGAACAAATTAAAAACTTAACAACTGTTCATTCATAATGCACAATAAAAACAAAAAGTAGCTGACTTGTTGCCGGTGTCTGCATAATATGCCTCTATCTGCTTGTAGCCCTCGAAAACGGGCAACTTTAACACGAAAAACACAGTTATTCAACCACGGTTTCACCCTTTAGCACTGACTATTCGTAATGCCCAAATACTAACATGATCCCCGTTTACAACATGATATTTGAGCAGAATTTCAAAATATTAGATTCAATACGAGAATTCCGGTGATTTTCTATATAGTTCGATGCACCGAGAACAATCTTTCCAGCCAAACGAGCGCAAGGCGCCAATCTCGCATGGAACCAACATGTTTAAGCTTTAGGTTGCATTTGTCAACAGTAAATTGCAGTTATTATTTGCGTGAGCGCGTATAGCGCAATGAAGATTGGTAATAATTGGAATGACTCTCTGGAAAACAGCATCGCGGTCGGTGAATAATTAACCACCGTGACTTGTTCGCTACTGGCATAAGTAAACAAGTGGTCGGTGTTGTCAACGCAAGCAGCACGAGCGTAATGAACACAGGACTTGCAAATTACTCTATTACCAGTGTACAAGCTGCTTCTAAATACACCTGCCTTCATGACTGGCAGCTTCGACGAGTGTTTGACCAACACGAGGGACTAGAAAGGTAGACACCTGTACGACAATATATAGGAGCTACAGGTTTTGTTATTCTAGTTCCGCATGGTTATCGCCGTAGAGTTGAACGTCTGTGTATAGATTTGTTATGTACAGTGGTGTACGACGACGGGAAGGAAGACACTCAAAGCATTGTCGAGAAAAAGCTTTTCATACACCGAAGGATTAACACTTCTTGAGGAAAAAGTTATCTACACTGTAATTTGCCTGTATGTGCTTCCAAACTACAACAATCTTAAAGGAAATCAGCGATCACACAAATGCTTAATTTTTCACGCTAAGTTCGAATATTTTGCAATCAAGATAAGTGACCCGACGTCATACATCTTTGGGAAGCGACGTACAACTATAGTGATTTGGTTTATGATTCATTTCCTTACATCACTTCGAATAAATGTCTGTATACTGGTTCTTGGAGAGACTGAAGGACACTTCCACAACAGACTTTTGCTCATAAAAATAAAATATAGCTTCTTTTTACTTTTTCTTTGGTTTCCTTCACTCTTTAAGTGATAAAAGCTTTTTTTCAGCATAACAATGAAATACATGTACTCTTTGGGAATAGCACTGAATAAACCTGCTCAGTTTATAATGTATTTTTTTGGCCATCATGCGAATGGAGTGTTAAATATTCTTACCAATGAATAAGGAGAAAAACAATTATTCATGATAACATCAGCTGCTTACCATTCGTATGCTTATTCACTTAAAGGAAGTTCTATTCTATAGTATTTATCTCGCGACAAAGAATTAGTTTTTTGTTCGGGAGGATCAACAGGCGTTTTCCAGGCAATATTTGAATATGAAAATTAATATGTACGAAATACGAGTACAGTAACACTACTAGCAACTGTTTGAAAACGTAATGTGAATTTACCTTTGAGTCTTTTAGAAGTTTCCCGCTCTCTTGTTAACAATCGAAACAGGAAACAGCAATTGTTTGGAACAAAATCGCCAGCGGCTTAAAATATGCTAGTTGAAGGCTGAGAAGTGCTACTGTAGCTATCACGAGTGAGACAAGGTGGTAAGGATGATTATTTTTTGCACGGTCACCACTTAGGAACTGTGTATAGAAAAATATAAAGCAGGCCAGTATAGCTTGTGTTACACTGTGCGGATCCTGGGTTCTATTTTACCAGGAACATTCCGGACTTTCTGTAATGCGAGATGTGTAATGGGTTCCATCCAGTCTCGTGAAGTCAATGAGAAGTTTCTGGTCAACTGGGCCAGTGGCGGTGCTTGTTTTTACTGTCCCGTTGCACTGCCTCAGTGAAAGAATCTGTCTTACTAGAGTGGAATCTGTCTTACTAGAGTATGAAGCTTTTGTAGCTTTTCCCTCTTCGTTTGGGTCAAATATGGTACTTAAAATATCACTCCTCTTGTAATGATGCAGCATCAGGTGGCCACTGACAACAGAATAGACGCACATGTTAATATTTAAGGCTTAAAAAAGAAATCTAGCCAAATTTTGTAACACTTGTACGGAAAGGACACATGAAAATATGTAGAAATAAACGTATTCTGCTGATGGAAAAGTTATAATTTCTAGAAATATAAATGAGATCAACGGAAGACGACAAGGCATGTATGACTAACAAAAGGAACAAGAGGAAACGTGTTGTTTCGCACAAAGCATAATTTTTTGAAAGCAGTATGCATATGCATAAACAGTGTGTTTGTGTCAAAGAGTTTGGAATTATTCTTTGAAATCGGGCACCTGAACATTTGTAGTACGAGGTTCGAAGAAGAAGGAGTCTTTCTTCGTCCCTCTCATTCCAAGCACTTATTCCGCTCGGGATCCTCTATTTTTCATGATTTTTCAAATTTGTTTTTATTTAGATCTGTGGCCAGGATGCCGTTCCTATCGGCATAGTTAACGTACGGTAGGGGAAGCGCTTGCGCCAATTGTCTGTAAGTCGTGTGAACTTTGTCTCATGTCCTGCTGTAATTTAACTGTTTGTGTGTCGTACTTTGCGAGAAGATGGGGAACACGCGAACATTTCGCCTAAATGAGCTTGGAAAATCGCCAAAAAACCATACTCGAGAGTGGTAGGTTTACCATACCACTGGATCGTTAATCCGCCATCTAAGCCGATTAGAATCTAAGAAACAGCCTTTCTTTCATTACGTAACAAAACATCGGTCACTAACTACGAGGTTTTTGTCTGTTCTCTTTGTACTAAATTGAAAAATATTGAAAGCTCTGTGTAATTTCCGTAACAGGTCGCTTGAGTTTTATATAGTACCGGGTGATCAAAAAGTCAGTATAAATTTGAAAACTAAATAAGCCACGGAATAATGTAGATAGAGAGGTACAAATTGACACACATGCTTGGAATGACATGGGGTTTTATTAGAACAAAAAAAAATACAAAGATTCAAAAAATGTCCGACAGATGACGCTTCATCTGATCAGAATAGCAATAATTAGCATAACAAAGTAAGACAAAGCAAAGATGAAGTTCTTTACAGGAAATGCTCAATATATCCACCATCATTCCTCAACAATAGCTGTAGTCGAGGAATAATGTTGTAAACAGCACTGTAAAGCATGTCCGGAGTTATGGCGAGGCATTGGCGTCGGATGTTGTCTTTCAGCATCCCTAGAGATGTCGGTCGATCACGATACACTTGCGGCTTCAGGTAACCCCAAAGCCAATAACCGCACGGACTGAGGTCTGTGGACCTGGGAGGCCAAACATGACGAAAGTGGCGGCTGAGCACACGATCATCACCAAACGACGCGCGCAAGAAATCTTTCACGCGTCTAGCAATACTTTTTTTTTTTTTTTTTTTTTTTTTTTTTTTTTTTTTTTTTTTTTTTTTTTTTTTGTTCTGATAAAACCCCATGTCATTCCAAGCATGTGTGTCAATGTTTACCTCTCTATCTAGATTATTCTGTAGTTTATTAAGTTTCCAAATTTATACTGACTTTTTGATCACCCGATATAAATTGTAAATATACTTACCGGGCTGGTAGACCGAGTACTAACGGGTCTGCAGCTCGTTCGCTGATGTTTTGCCTGGATCTGACCTGATTATCTTCCGGGCTGTGTTCCGACAGTCATGTAGCTATCTACCCCTAAAGATAACCAATGCAGCTTCAGTCACGGCACGCAGGTCTTGACCACGGTATACAGTTCAGTAAGTGGAACGTACATGTTACCTAATGTCTGCGTCCTAGAATAAACAAAAGCTGCATTTTTGAGGCCGGCCGGTGTGGCCAAGCGGTTCTGGGCGCTTCAGTCTGGAGCCGCGCGACCGCCACGGTCGCAGGTTCGAATCCTGCCTCGGGAATGGATGTGTGTGATGTCCTTAGGTTAGTTAGGTTTAAGTAGTTTTAAGTTCTAGGGGACTAATGACCTCAGATGTTAAGTCCCATAGTGCTCAGAGCCATTTTTTTTTTTTTTTAAATCTGTAGACGGAAGTGAAGGCCTCATCTACAGTGAGAATTCAGCTTGATATCCATTTTTACACTTTGTGTTTGTAGCGGAGACAGTGCATGATAACTCAACCGTCTGGGATCACGGTGGTAACAGGTGTACCGCTTTGGTTTTGCAGATCTCGCGGCGATCCGCAAGCTCCTAGAGAGCGAGTCGTCGGGAGGCACGTGCCCCAGCTGCAACATGCCGTTCGACAAGGGCAAGAAGAGGAAGCTGATCGACAACTGCGGCCATGAGCGCTGCTACTCCTGCATGTTCCGGAACGAGGCGTGCCCGCTGTGCGCCGCCGCCCAGGAAGGTCAGTGTCAATGCCGCCAGTGCTCCTCCACCTGCAACCTACCGTGTTCTCTAAGAGGCCGCGCCGACCGCTTCTCCCGTCACGAATGGCTGTCATTGTCTTCCCAGCGGGCGCGAATCTCTGCGAGGAAGCTCGCATTTGTACCACAGCAACGATATTCCTCATCTGAACGATTAGACACGTCACCGTTTACATTCAACATCTATCGACGTTTGGAAGGTAGGAGATGAGATAATGCCGGAAATACGAGGGGCATTTGAAAAGTCCGTGCAAAAATAAAAACCATTTACGTGTTTAGGGTAAACCTTTTTTATTTTTCGACATAGTACCCTTTTAGACTTATACACTTCGTCCAACGTTGTTCTAATTTGTTGATCCCTTCCGAATAATAGGAATTGTCCAAGTCTGCAAATTAGCTGTTAGTTGCTGCAGTCACCTCCTCGTTTGAATAAAATCTGTCCCGCCAGCCATTTCTTCAAATTGGGGAACAAATAGTAGCCCGAGAGGGAGCCAAGTCTGGAGAATAGGGAGGATACGAAACGAGTTGGAACCCTATTTCCATTAATTTTGCGACCACAACAGCTGAGGTGTGTGCTGGTGCATTGTCGTGATGAGAAGGACTTTTTTTTGCGGTCCAATCGCCGGCGTTTTCTTGCAGCTCGGTTTTCAAACGGTCCAATAAAGATGAATAATATGCACCTGTAATAGTTTCATCCTTTTCCAGATACTCGATGAGGATTATCCCTTTCGAATCCCAAAAGACAGCCACCGTACCCTTTCCGGCCGACGGAATGGTTTTGGCTTTTTTGATGCTGATTCTCCCTTGGTAACCCATTCTTTAGATTGTTTTTTGGTCTCAGGAGTATAATAATGTATCCATGTTTCATCCACAGTGACGAAACGACACTTAACGTCCTGCGGATTCTTCCTGAACAGCTGCAAACCATTCTTGCAACACTTCATACGATTCCGTTTTTGTTCAAGCGTGAGCAATCGCGGAACCCATCGTGCGGACAGCTTTCTCATGCCAAAATAGTTATGCAAAATATTATGTACCCATTCATTCGAGATCCCCACAGCACTAGCAATCTCACGCACCTTAACTCTTCTGTCATCCATCTCCATATCATGGTTTTTATCAATGATTTCTGAAGTCCTAACCCCCACAGACCGTCAGAACGTTCAGCATCATTTGTGCCCATATGGCCACTCCGAAAATTTTGAAACCACTTATAAACCATTCTAATCGAAGGTGCAGAGTCACCGTAATGAAAATATGTGCCCCGCAATGTGTACCGGGGCACATATTTTCAGCTGTCCCCATTGATGTATATCAACAACACCTGTCGGTAGCTAAGGGTTTCGATTCAATTATCAGTCATATTTAGGATGGGATGCACAAATGTTTTGTCTCCATTAACCTACCAATGAACAGATATCTGCCACTTGTCGCACCTGTAATTATACGTATGTGATCATTCCATTTTGTTAATGTATACTCTGACTCATTCCACATTCCTGAAGTTTCTCGTTCTTGATTGGATTTATGGAACATGATGAATGAATCAGTATCACCAGAAAATGCTACACTCATGTATTTTTGTAAATTGATTGATTTCTGTTATGGTTCATTGACATTGTAGATGTAGGACACTATTTCTCTGTATTTTGTGAAGAGCAGAATTTTACATTTCTGGTCATTTGATGCAAGTTCCCAACCCTGCACCACTTTGAAATCCTTGTGAGATCTGATAGTACACACACATTCGGCTTTTTTTTCTTTTTTGTAAAGTGGTATTTCACTATAGATAAATATATGCTTGTATAGTGTAATGTGCATCATGTTAGCCTGTGAGGCAGGAAGGTGAGCCAGACCTGGAATGAATCCAGGCAGTGGATTAAAGAGCATGGACTGGTACAATAGCCAGCTTGAATGTGGTTTTTAGGCAGGTTCCCAAACTCGTTAAGCCAAAAGGTAGTCTAGTCTCCAAATTCCACCATGGAGAATGCAATACATAAACAATAAAACACGATAACACACATAACAAAGTTTCCATGTTTCACAGACAGATGGTACACACGACTTCACTACCATAGGTTTGCTTGGTAACTGGGGTATCAGGTAGAGCATGCAGCCAGAAAGCTAAATAATGAAATTAAATTTGCCAAATCCTGAAAAAGCAGACTCCATAGTAGATGAGATTTGCGCTAGGGAAAGGAGAGAGAAAAATACCTCATTATAGATAAAGCATTATAGATGAAGCAAAAACTCTGAGGTTACTGTTAATGGTGTCTTTCAGGTTGTTAATATACACCCTGAAGAGCAAGGATCCCAAAAAACTTTCTAGGGACATGTTTGAAGTTGTGTATTGTGTATTGAACCGGGGACCTAGAAACGATGGAGAGGCTTCGTCCAGCCATAGCCCTCAGTGCTTCACAACCCCACAACAGGCCACAGCAGTCCACCCACCCCACCGATACCCCACACCAAACCCAGGGTTATTGTGCGGTTCGGCCCCCAGTGGACCCCCCCTCCCTCGCACCCCCTCCGGGAACATCTCATACCAGATGAGAGTACCCCAAACGTTTGCGTGGTAGAGTAATTATGGTGTACGCTTATGTGAAGATTGTGTTTGTGCAGCAATCACCGACATAGTGTAACTGAGAGGGAATAAGGGGAACCAGCCCTCATTTGCTGTGGCAGATGGAAAACCACCTAAAAACCATCCACATGCTGGCCGGCACACTGGACCTCGACACTAATTCACTGGGTGGATTCGTGCTGGTTCCTGACACGCCTTCCCGCTCGGGAAGCAGCGCGTTAGACCGCGCAGCTATCCGGGCGAGCTATGTTTGAAATTAGTTCTGCATCTGTCAGTGACTCTCCATCCTAGATAACATTGTGTATCCCCCTTGCCAAGAAATCATCAATCCAGTCTCAAAAATTTCATTTGATTTTTTCATATCATGGTACATCTGTTAGCAAGTGGTATGATTTGGGGTCAAACACATTTTAGAGGTTGTTCTACAGATCTATGGTTTATTATGTTTAAAAGTGGGTCTAATTGAGATGCAAATTCTACTCATATAATTATGAGTTCCACTGGGTCCAGAGTTTTATTCACTTTTATTGATTTCAATTATTTCTAAATGCCACTGACACTAAAACCTATATCACATTTCCAGTAGCACAAGAATTAAGTCAGCCTCTGATATGTAGAGCATCCCTGACCCATTTAAGGGCACACTACAGTTCTCAACCCTGTGGTAAAAGTGTAGAAAGTTTATGCAGAACATTTGATGTTAAAATTACATTTAACAATCAAAAAGCTTTACTTATGATTATTCACATGTCACTTACCTTTAATTTGCTGTAAAATAACAATGTATGTTTTCGAGTCATCCAGTAACCAAAAAGTGTGTATAATCAAGTGATGTTCTACCATATATAATCACATTGTTCCATTATATTTTGCAATGCAGTTGTTAGAACTGTGCTTCTACCTAAAAGTCTGTAACAAGAAAACTAGTTTTGTTGCGTATGGAGAATTAAAGTTCAGATGAAGTACGTATGAACATGACTTGAATGTTCTGGCCTTTTTTTTTTCTTTTGTTCTTTTGATTTACCAAAGAATGAGTGGTATAAGTTAATTGTAATCTTTATATGCAGTCACTCTTTAGTTCTGATTATCACTTGTGTTGAGCTGTATCCATGAACTCATGTCTAGTTCTTTGAAAGAGAGATATATCCCCATTCTGTAATTTTCCAGTAATGCAGCCAAGCAACAAGAAGGCATTATCTGAGGAGCAGGGAGTGGACACAGATGCCAGTCCGTCGAGTGTTTATGCCACTCCCCACTCGAGGCCTCAGGTCAAGACCAATGGACACTTTACTACCTACATGCAGGTAAGCACAATAATAACATTTCAGCTGGCGTTCCTTCTACTTACTAAGACTTTTTTCCAGTCATTCTTCTGACTGATTTGATGCAGCCTGCCAACCTCTTCATCTTTAAGTATCAATTACATAGAAAATCCTCAAATATTTGTTGGGTATAATCCAATCTCTATCTTCTACAGTTTTTGCTGCCATTACTCCCTCTAGTAAAATTGAAGTTATTTCTTGCTGTCTTAATGCATATTCTCTCATTCTGTTCCTTCTTTTTGTCAATATTTTCTACATATTGCATTCCTGGCTGATTCTGCAGAATGCCTCCTCATTTCTTACTTTATCAGCATATGTAATTTTCAGAATCCTTCCATAACTGTATGTCTGAAATGCTTTTACTCTCTTCTTTCCCAGTTTTCTCACAGCCCATGATCCATGTCCATGGAATGCTATGTTCCAGATGTACATTCTTAGAAATGTCTTTCTATAGTTAAGGATGGCTGGTTGGAGGCCAAACTACTAGGCCAGCAGTCCCCTAAAGTTAAGGCCTACATTTGAGATTGTGCATTATGTGGCAGAAGATCCCTGACAGCCTTGCAGCAATGCCGTAGAGAAGTTGTGTTAAGTGACTGGTTGTGGTAGACAAGCAAAGCAGCCATGCCAAACCCACTTTAACCGTCAGGGATCTTCTCTGGCCATTTAGACTATAGCAAAGTTTTTTTTTGGCGAGGAATGCTGTCTTTGTCTGTGATAGTGGAATGCTGTCTTTGTCTGTGATAGTGTGCTTCTTATGTCCTTATTTTATTCCTGATATGTAGTTTTCTTCCAAAGTAACAGAATTTGTTCATGCTGTCGACCATGTAGCCCCAAATTTTGATGTTAAATTTATTGATAAACTCATTTCTGTGATTCCTCAATATTTTCATCTTACTTCAGTTCACTCTCAATCCTTAATATGTTCTCACTCAACTGTTCTTCCAATAGGTCTTGCACATTTTCCTCATTTTTACTTGGAATATAATGTTGTCAACACATCTTATCACTGCTGATATTCTTTCACCCAGAATTTCAATCCCACTTTTGAAACTTTTTTCTCGAACTTATTGCAGTAGACTATATTTTAACCCTGGAACAGAGTACAAGTACTAAATAGCATCATTCTTTTTTAACCTTGTTTCATATTTGTCATAATATCTCTTCTTTTCCATTTGTACTCAGGTGACAGCTGAACACACAGTTTTTAAGGTACTAACCTAATGCCTTGACAAAGTTATCTTCTCACTTTCCATTGTGATTCTTCTGTGGTGTTTAGCTCAGTGGTGTAGTAATTTTTAAATGATAGTAGTGACTTGGCTTCTGATGAATTCATCCTGTAGAGGACAGTTTGTCATTCACATTTGTTGTACCTCACTTTTCCAAATACTGTCATTCAGAGATACGTTAAATTATTTTCTTGTGTAGGACTGTCTTCTCTTTAACAGATGCATAGGTATCTGACGTAGGCCTCTTGGTTTACTTTTTTATTTGTTTTTTACAAAATAGAGATTCACTTGGGTTTGGTGTTGAGGTGTGTTTCAAATTTTCTGGCTTCCTTACTCCACTTAATGAGTTAACTTCTTTGATCACCACCATTACTAATCTGGAATGATATTATCTCATTTTCTGTCTTTTCATACGATTGTAGTGTTCTTACTTCTACCTCCCTGGATACTTCCCCCTTGAAGTATCAATCCCCCCCCCAGGTGGCTACTGACTTTGTTGACATCCCTAGACATCACCATCAAGTCTTTGGCCATAAATGTGCTTTTTCCCCATCCTCTAGCGCTTCCAATTTATTTATTCACATTGATTTTAATTGCATTTTGTTTTTACACCTCATAATTTAACTCAGATGAAATCTATGGTTATCACACATTCTTCTGTCCATATTTTTATTAGAACTGAATTCACTTTTCTGCGTATAATATGCTCATATTGCTATAGAGCAATCACCATTATCTCACAAGCTCCTCTGAACATTTATTATGTAAGTTCAATACCTAACAATTACACTATGTCATGTAAAGTGCCACATTCATTCTTAAGTTTGACACATTACTGTTATGTAAGAAGTCCTTCTAGAAATGGCTTGCCATTCGATTTCTCTTACCAACTAATGAAGTGTATTGTGGATAACTATCATCAATTCAAGTTCATTGTGTTGTTGAGAGGAAGAATAAGTGTGAAATGTTGTGCAGGCATGTAGCCTGCTTATCTTTAATAGCATCATTGGGTGGGGGGTTCATTGAGTTTAAAATCATTGTTCATTAAAGTAGACATCAATAGTGCCTTATGCACTAACAATCTCTATGCTGAGGTATGGTATTGAACCCACGGCATTGGCAAAAATAAATCTGGAGGCATACATTGCCATCTTTCTTCTACGAGCTGGCTGAGTTCTGAAGATTAGCAGGTAAGATTTTAAACCAGTTACTTCTGGTTTAGCCACAATGACAAGTCAATTATGGCTAAGATTTCTAGTTTTCCTCAGAGCAGTCTTAATTCATTTTCTTACAGATTCAATCATCTCACGTACTGGTTATCCTGTGTACTCAGTTTCAATTATATTATATGCAACTCTCAATCATGCTCTTCATTCCTTCTGTAGTTTTTATGTGTACTAGTCTATAGACACATTTGTATTTGTCATTACCCCCTTTTAGTGTGTGATTGCCCTATGTGGTAGAGTTCAAAAACAGCGTGAACTTTCATGACAAATTTTTCCATTTTCATTTGGGTAATATGACTCCATGTTCTACATATGGTCAATGTTTCCCGGGTAAGTAAAAAAAAAAAAGACATTTTTTAAAAGAAATGTCGGTGTGTTGCAGCTTTAAAAGATAACCCATCATGCTAAAAATATGAACTATACTCCATGATAAATACTGTAAGTCTGTTAAACACAACTGAAATCATCATTTTTACTTCTGGTAGTTTTTCCTTAAATTTATAGCTGTGAATTATATGGCTTGTTCCAGACTCGGCAGCATCAACAACAGCAGCAAGCACAGGACTGGCCGTCTCCTAGTAGGCTTCCGAAATCCAGACCTACACAAAGGCGGGCTGGAGCAACACCAGCAGATGGTGCTGGCATCATGACTCAAAGTATGTATCATAGTTTGCTGCTTCTTTTGAGTAGATGAGACAACTGTTAGTTTGTCTACATAAATGACATTCACACTTCACATAGTGCAGCCAATGCTATACTACTTGCAGATGTTACTAGTGTGATAACAAGTACACCAGAGCAAGTATTGCAAATAGCTACTGAACAAGTCCTAAAGTATGTTCACTCTTGGTTCAATGCAAATAAAACAAATTGCACCATGTGATCAAAAGTATTCGGACACCTGGCTGATAATGACTTACAAGTTCATGGCACCCTGCATTGGCAATGCTGGAGTTCAACATGCTGTTGGCCCACCCTTAGCCTTGATGACAGCTTCCAGTCTCTCAGGCATATGTTCAGTCAGGTGCTGGAAGGTTTCTTGGTGAATGGCAGCCTATTATTCATGGAGTGCTGTACTGAGGAGAGATATCAATGTCACTCAGTGAGGCCTAGCATGAAGTCAGTGTTCCAAAACATTCCAAAGGTGTTCTGTAGGATTCAGGTCAGGACTCTGTGCAGGCCAGTCCATTACAGGGATCTTATTGTCATGTAACCACTCGAGCACAGGCTGTGCATTGTGAACAGGTGCTCAGTCGTGTTGAAAGATGCATTTGCTATCCCCGAATTGCTCTTCAACAGCGGGAAGCAAGAAGGTGCTTAAAACATCAATGTAGGCCTGTGCTGTGATAGTGCCATGCAAAACAACAAGGGATGCAAGCCCCCTCCATGAAAAACATGACCACACCGTAACACCACCACCTCCAAATTTTACTCTTGGCCCTACACAGGCTGGCAGATGACGTTCACCAGGCATTCACCATACCCAAATCCTGCCATCGGATCGCCACATTGTGTACCGTGATTCGTCACTCCACACGACATTTTTCCATTGTTCAGTCGTCCATTGTTAATGCTCCTTACACCAAGCGAGACGTCATTTGGCATTTAATGGCGTGATATGTGGCTTATGAGCAGTCACACGACTATCAAATCCAAGTTTCCTCATCTCCCACATAACTGTCATATTACTTGTAGTGGATTCTGATGCAGTCTGGAGTTCCTGTGTAATGGACTGGATAGGTGTCTGTCTATTACACATTACGACCCTCTTCAACTGCCAGTGGTCTCTGTCAGTCAACAGACGAGGTCAGCCTGTACGCTTTTGTGCTGTATGTGTCCCTTCACGTTTCCACTTCACTATCACATCATAAACAGTGGACCTAGGGATGTTTGAAAATCTTGTGTACAGACGTATGACACAAGTGACACCCAGTCAACTGACTACATTCGAAGTCCTTGAGTTCCACGGAGCACCCCATTCTGCTGTCTCAAGATACCTAATGACTACTGAGTTCGCTGATATGGAACAGTGTTTCTAATCAGTGAATGTCAATGCAGAACAAATAAATATTTTTTGATTATGTTTATATTAAGTCAAAACTTAAAATACTGTCTTTCGCCCCTAAACTTCTTTTATATTTGCATATCTAACAGAGAGCTCTTGTGCAATGTAAAATCTTTACTGAATTTTTGTAGTGTGTATGAGGACTTGCTGCTTAGCGAGGACAAAAGTAAAGCCCTGTGGAAAACAGACTTTGCATTTATAATACTGTAAGCATAGATGTATATAAAGTTGTAGTACTATGTATTGTACAAACTTGCATTCTTTTGTTTGTGCCTTTTTATATATGTATTTGTATGTTCCCCTTCCTTGGAATGGTTTCCCATAAATTTATATGTACATTTGGACAACATCCAAACCATATTCATTTTCTGTGGATAATGCAACTTTCACTGATTACATGCACCACACACATGCTCGACTGGATTTGTACTCTCCAGCACCAGATGAGCATGCTCATCTGGTGCTGGAGAGTACAAATCCAGTCGAACATGTGTGTGGACACTATTA
The DNA here is from genome assembly GCF_021461395.2 of Schistocerca americana. Classification (NCBI taxonomy): domain Eukaryota; kingdom Metazoa; phylum Arthropoda; class Insecta; order Orthoptera; family Acrididae; genus Schistocerca; species Schistocerca americana. The sequence goes on from NC_060122.1 coordinate 700,088,988, forward strand.
ATAAGCAAAAGTTGCATGGCAACATGAATGTAAGTAGTATTTTTATTAATGACATGCTGATTTGCGGTGATCTACCTGCTGATAAAAATTGCATTTCCAAACTAGTTAGATTTTCAACATTGTCGAAATATGCAACATAATTTTGAAGAAGGTGAGATCCATGATGACGGAAAATTACTATTGAAACTAGTCATCAATTATAAATAAATATTTAAATGCAGTCTTGACACTAAAGTATTTCTTCAAATATTACAGTCTGCAGATCACCTCATGATCAGAATGTCTGTAATATATAAACTTAAAATTGTAAATTAGTAATCTCTGACTCTGTTCTCAGGGAATCCATTTATCATTGTCACATGACGTACAATTTCAGAAACAAAAGGAATTAAGGCTTTTAATTATGTTGGGCGGGAATACATCTGTGTCTAGTTGATCCTGCTTATACCTACACTAGCCCACATAATGGCATTATTTAATAAAAGCATGATGAATGTACTGCCTGCTACTCATCTTATCACATTTCATTTTTCCCTTTCTTTCACCAATGCACTAAATAGAAAATATCAGATTAAATAAAGATTTCTTAAGCCCTCTTTGTCAAAATTATGAGAAATGATGATGAATACATTTTTCTGTGTTTGTTTGTGATTCACGATTGCTGTCTTTTGGACAAAAGTCAAATTTATGTCCAGGATTACCATGGATAATTGTTTCTTTCAGGCATTTCTGTAATGTTTTTCCTCTTATATCACTTACTTTATGGATGATTTTCATATTTATGCCTTGAATAGTTATGTTCATTCTGCATATGTCCTCTTCCTTTCTTGATGAATGAACTTCTGGTTCTGGGATCTTCCATATTGTCACTCTTTGCCATCCTCTATGAGTTTTTACTTGTTGCAGTTTCATGGTGCTTTTTTCAGTTAATTGGTTTCTACTATTTGACAGTCCAATTTTCTATTTCTTTATGTCATAATGTTTTCCCATCATTGTTGCTGTTTAATTCTAATCTCTTTCCTTTTCATTTGATTTCCACTGAACTTTCTCTACTAGTTCAGTTCCTTATATCACAGTGCTATTTATGTTGTTCTTTCATGCATTCCTAGCATTTTTTAAATCCGGTCTTTTGCAGCTTTCACTATGTTATTCCTCTCTTTTCATTCAGTATTCTTCTCCTTTCAGCCCACCCTTCTATTAAGTATATATTTTCCCATCATTTATCCACTTCTTCCCATTATTTTCCATACTATTACTGGTAACTACTGTTATGATTCTTTAAGCTCTTGAGTTCATGACTTAATCATCTCATTTTCAGTTTAGCCTCTGAATCTTTTAGTTCTTCCCTTTCAAAGCATAAGACACTTAATTGTACTTGCTACCCATTTGTCTTTCAGCAGCCTCCACAAATATCTAATTTTAAAATCAGTACTTGCAGCCCGACTCTCTGTTTGACAAATGAGAACACATCTAGTTCCAAGGCATAGTTAGTTAACGTTACTTGTTGGATAGAATGTGCTGTTGTCTATTGCAATCAGTGGTAGCCAAATAGGTTGCAGGGTACCAAGCATTAGCTGTTATGCTTTCCTTGAACTTTGCAAGTGGACTGACACTTTGTGGAAATACTTGGCAATAATGGGGAGTTTGCATCTAACATTGAGAGCTCTGTTATAAGACATCAGTTCCAAGGCACGGAGAGTCAACTAATGAGTAGTTTTAATCAGGCTATAGTGTTTCAATCAGATAGTGGACGCATAGCAAGTCTACATGGCCGGAAACCATAGGTTTTGTGTCATTATATTTTGTCTACATAGATGTCTGCTATTGGCTATCATGTCTGCTACTGGCTATCTATCTATCCTACTATGTACATATCCCTGCTACACCTGTTATGTCTTACTGTTTTACTGTAGTTTTATTTCAGAGATCGTGTTTTTAAAAGACTTGTGACAGATTCATAAACTTAACTGGTGTGACTGTCATGCAATATATGTTTCCCATTTTGTACTACTTTTATTTTGTAATATGTACATGAAAACTTTGCATGTCATATTATCTGTATAACTTTTCTACATACCCTGAGGCTTTCAACCTTATTATTTTATTAGAAAATGCTATAGAAATTTCTGGAATCATGCCCTCTTCCAACACTCATCTCCTGTTGGTCTGAGCATCAGTATCAGTTTGAAAATGTAAACCTACCAACAAGTAATTCATATATGGGGAATGACAAAATTCAGTGTATGCCAAGTCAGGGCTGTAAAGTGAAATGAGTGGTCACTGCCACTCTAGTCATGCAACTATGGCCAGTGTTATTTGCGACCATGTGGGCTACATGTGGTGGTTTAGTATAAAGGCACGATTTGAGGGTAGCCCAAGATGCTTACATCAGACAGCTTATTTCAATTGTTCCGAAACCTGACAGTATCAGTAGTGCATTGCAAATTTTCCTTGCAAAGAACTCAACAAAAATGTTTAGCATTTTTGTGTAAAAAATCAATCTAACATGTTGAATGAATGAGCCTGGCATATCATGTCAGGCCTTAATTTTTTGCCTCACCTATAATGCTCCTTAAAGTCTGTTGTCTTTGGGAGAAATGACTAGTGTTCCTAACAGTAAACCACATGTGCAATCTTATTCAGTTACTTATGACACAGGGAAACATTTATGTTGGATGATCTGCATACTTTTTCGTAAATACTCAAGAAGAACTCAACACTTTTTAGGCTGTCCTACACCACCACAGAGCCGGAGACGATTTTTTCTGAGTCCAAAGTCTTTGCGTAGTGCTTGGGGGCAGCGGACAGGTGGCACAACTCCTGGTGGATCACCCCATCCTCCAGATAGTGCAGCACTTTCAGGTTAGTTGAATTTCATTAACATTACCACATGAGATACCTCATGCCAACCAGAAGAGAGGAGAAAGAAAGACACACAAAGAGAGAGTGAAACATCAAGCTAATAGCTTACTTATGCCAATACCTTAAGAAGTTTTATGCTTACTACATTCTTTTAATTTTATATAGGACGTTTTGATTACTGTCACAGAAATCACTAAATTTTATTGATGACTGTAAGGAGCATTACAGAGCCTCACTTAAGAAAATTATTATAAAGTTTAAAAATTAGCTAAGTTCCATTTTCACTTCTAGCAAGTATGACAGCGTCAACAGAAGGCCGGTATTGGCCAAGCTACGTCTTCAACAAGATTAAATCTCTGTGGTCTGTTGGAGGGAGCAGTGCTGGACTCAATATGCTGGCTGAGTCTGTCCAAGGTCCTTTTGAACTGCATGTCTGTTTAATCAAACCTGCTTGCAGTTATTTGTGCATATATCTGTTTGTACTCTGCTAATCTGTATATCTAAGTCTGGAATGGAATTGAATAGTTTGTTGTTTTTTGTGTGCTGTGTTGTTAGATTTATTTGTTCCACCTAGTACTCTGTTAGTGTATTGTGTTACTAATGTCATTGATGAGGGGTTAGATGCACTATTTGCTAATACGTTTGAATGTCCATTCAGTGTGTCACTTCAATTCAGTGTGTTTGTGTTTACTTCATAGCCAGTGGGTCATCAAGAAAAGAAGAAACTGTTCATTGTAATAAATTAATACATTGAACAAATAAAGGAAATGTAAATACATCTCTTACACTGCAGTGTACAGTAACAATCAATAACTCATGGCTTTGTCTCTTCTGTTTGCCTCTTCCCATCCTTTTGCTTACAGTGACTGACTGTTTATTATAGTTTCTATGTTCAGCCTCATTCCCCTGCCATTAATTTGTTGGTGATGGTGTGTCCATGTTTCCCATTCTTTTTGTTTATGTATTTGCATTTCCCTCTTTTGGTTTATGTATTTGCATTACTTCTTTCACTCTGATTTAACACTGGGATTTTTTAAAATACAATATTGTTTTTCTATCCTCATTGTTTTCCATGGCTGTGGGAATTTCCTCCCTCTATTATTATCAAAATTAAGAAAGCTACTTGTATCTTAGCAGGGTGGTATACATCATGACACAAAAAGAAAGAAATTGTGTGTTTCATATTAGTATGTGTTTATTCTCAAAATTGAACCTAGTTTCTACTTCCATAAAAATGTTGTCTCATGACAGTTATGACAGTGAGATTTTTGTGTTTGTACTACATAGAAAAGCAAGCATTGTTTTTCACATATCTATTTTCTCTGTGAAATAAATGAGACTATCACTTATAGCAGCAATTATTTTCAATTTTTCCCCCTTCAGTACTTCTTAGGTCATGTGATAATTTATTTCCACAGTAGTCTTTAAAGAACAGCCATGTGGAGTTTTGTAAAATTCACAACCCCCCCCCCTCCCCACCCCCTTTATGTGTTCAGAACAAATGTTTGGTTACAAATGAAATTTCACTTTGGTTGCACATAATTAACGTCACAATTTGCATTATTGTACATAAACTGTGGATTGTGGCACAAGCATGTGACAGACTGATATTTAACATTTGAAGAGATATTTTCTACTACATTGTTTTCATATTTAATAAATCTAACTGTTCCTCTTGATGTGCAAGAAAATAATAGAATTGCTTATACTAACCCAGTTGCTACTGTAATAATCAAATTCACCAGGCTTGCAATTATTAGCATAGTTTTTTTGTAGTTGGACTACATGTGGTGTGTATAAAAAATGCAAATATATTTGTATAACTTTGTAACATATCTTGATGTAAAAAGTAATTAATTTGTATGGCAATAGGAAATTTTATAAAATAAGCTTGCTAGTATATTTATTCATGAATTGAGTAGAATTTTTTAATTTAAAAATTTGCATTAGTGTTAGCAACATGCATCTCAAGCAGACTGATGAAATGTAATCTGAAGTTGATGGAAGAGGTTAAGGCTTTTAGTGAGGACTGTAGCAAGGCCATTATTTATTTCTGTAGTTACAGTCATATCTGTATTCAGTTACAGATGATAAACTTTTCTTCTGTTGTGATCTTATACCTACTCGTTTTACTCAGTTTAACACTAAGTTTTATATGCTAAATTTTGGCCATAACAGGACTGTAAATGTTTCTATATTACAGGATTAGTTTGCTAATTTTATTGAATAGGGTGTTTTTTTAAACCTGGAAGATGTAATCACAGCAGTATGGGAAAAATTAACACACAAAAATAAGACAATACTGTATCTTTCTGCCTAACCCTGCCCCACTTGCGTCACACACCCATACCTTTAATATCAGAAGTGATGGCAAGTATGTTGTGCAAATGAAAGATCCAGCGCTACTTCATCAGTTGATTTTAAGTGGTCTCCTTGGGCTCATATTTGTGTAAAGGAGTGTTCTTTCTGCAAATAGATGTATTTAAATGAAAATTTACCGTTGTTAATATGATAGAATCAAGCCATCATTAAATATGATCATAAAATGTTTTGGATTAAGTTCTGTGAAGGTCCTACTAGACAAATTCTTCTGTAATAAAACTCTTTGAATTGTAACTAACTTGTATAAAAAAGTGACCAATTATCACACAGACTCTCTAAGGGGAAAAAAAGATGTATCGCGAAGAAATCATTTGAATAGGACTGAAATTGGTAGATGCGATGTACATGTACGGACAAACAAATGATTACAGTTCCAGAAAAACTGGATGATTTATTGGAGAGAAAGAGCTTCACAAATCGAGCAAGTCAGTAACATGTTGATCTGCCTCTGAATCTTTTGCAAGCATTTATTCAGCTTGGCATTGATTTATATTGTTGTTGGATGTTCTTCTGAGGGATATCACACCAAATTCTGTTGAATTGGTGCCTTTGATCATCTAAATCCTGTGATGGTTGGAGGACTGTGCCCACAGTGCTCCAAACATTCTCAGTTGGGGAGATATCCAGTGACTTTGCTGGTCAAGGTAGTGTTTGGCAAGCACGAAGACTAGAAACTCTTGCTGTATGAGGGTGCGCATTATCTTGCTGAAATGTAAACTCTGGATGCAACAAAAAGGGGCATAGAATATCATCCATGTACCACTGTGCTGTAAGAGTGTTGCAGATGGCAACTGAAGGGGTCCCGCTACAAAAAGAAATGGCACCCTAACATCACTTCTGGTTGTCAGACTGTATGGTGGGCGACAGTCAGGATGGTATCCCACTGCTGTCTGGAGTGTCTTCAGACTTGACTTCAGCCTGGAATCTCATTGACTGGCATGGAATTGTCTTCAGTGCTGAGTCTCACATGAACTGAATCCCAATGACCAGTGAAGACTTGACTGGAGACACCCTGGACACTGGTGGGACACCAATCTGACTGTCACCCGCCGTACAGTTTGACAGTTCGAAGTAATGGTCTGGGGTGCCACTTCTTTCCATTGCAGGACCCCTCCACAGCACCCTTACTGTACAGCAGTATGTCAACAACATACGACACCCTATTTCATTGCCCTCCATGGCAAGCCATTCTGGGCTTACATTTCAGCAAGATAATGTCTGCTCATACACAGTGAGAGTTTCTACTACTTTTCTTCATGCTTGCCAAACCCTACATTGGCCAACAAGATCACTGAATCATTACCCAATTGAGAACTTTGGGAACGACATGGGCAGGGTCCGCCAACCAGCTCAGGTTTTTGACAATCTAAATCAACAGTTGGACAGAATATGGCATAATGTCCCTCAGGAGGACATCCAATAACTCTATCAATCAATGCAAAGCTGCATAAATGCTTGCATAAGGGTGATAATGTGGTCTAACACAACATTGACTTGCTCAATTTGTGAAGCTCTTTCTCTTGAATAAATCATCTAATTTTTCTGGAATTGTAATCATTTCTTTGTCTGTATAAGTACATCACATTCTGCTAATTTATTCATAGTGTGTCATTTCTTTTTGTATTAGTATACAATTTCCAAAAAAATTTCTCTGACAGATATTGGATGATTGAAGTTTTACTTTTTGAATGCTCCTGAGTTTGACTGTGCTGAATTATTGCACAGATGATGAGGGTGGAACTGTGCGTCCTGTATCCAGCTGCAAGAAGCCCCCTGCTTCATCCTCATCACAGAATGATCTGTATGTGCGACTGGGCCTGTTGCTGGGAGAAAGTGCACGTCGACGTGCGCAACAGTCCAGTGGCCACACACAGCCACAGTCCCGTCCAAGTTCAGCTGGCCGTGCCAGCACATCCTTCTCATCACTTGCGTCACTAGAGGCCAACACCCTTGCCTCTAGTAACACAAGTCCAGTGTCAACTTTGACAGGTAGGTCAAGAAAATAAAATTATTTATTTTGTGGCTATGAGAACTTTGCAATGAGCCTTTTACTGTGTTAGAGAGAACTGCATTTTATCATTTCTTAAGTTGGATTCTGCCTCAGTTATTTGTTACTTAGTCATATGAAATAATGGTTCGCTTTGTGTCACTGCACTGATATTGATCTGAAAACTTTAAAATAATATTTGAAATGAAGGAATCATTTTGAAATGGCAGTAAAAGTCAAAGTACAAACTACACAACTGTAGGATTTTTTTCCCATAATGAATATTAAAGCCAGAGTTGTGAGCAGTGGGTGGATATTTCAAGTAAAACTTGTAGCCTTGCTAGGTAAGCTATCTTCCTCTCGTGTTGCATGGACATGTGACAGAAAATATCAATGAAATTCTTTTAATAATAATTTGCTAGGTTCATAAATAACCTACAGGTGGTTGTAGAATTTGTCACACACTGTAACTGATGTTTTTAATAGTCTCTTTTAGTGTTTCCTGATCCAGTATGAGAATGGATATTCTTTGAAGTAAACACATACTAGTTCTTTTTTCTCTCACCTGTCTAGCCATTGGATGACCCTTGGATGAATTGTGATAAATGTTCCCGAGTTGTATAGTCTGTCCTAGTCATTGCAACTTCTTAAAGTTAATAAGCTAATTTTATACCATTTTTTTGTTAAATCAGAACATAAAAATCATTTTCACTGGTGTATTTGTTGTTGTTTATTAAAATAAAAGGCCAATCGTAATACCATTAAGGACCACATACAAAAACTTGAGTGGACTTACATAACAGACATGAATACCCTTTCCATTAACTCACATAGATTAAAAGGTAAACAGACTGCAATATAAAGTTAGTTAGTTCATGTAACCAATTACAGTAAGTACAACAATAACTTTCTGCTACCTCACCGCAAGTGAAGCATTGTTAGATGTATAAAATTAGCTGATAAGTGGAAGTGAAGTTATGTCTACATCTACATCTATACTCTGCAAACCACCTGAGGTGCATGGCAGAGGGTACATAATATTGCACCAGTTATTAGGGTTTCATCCCATTCCATGCATCATGTATCTGTTGATATAGCATTGTTTCATTTTACTTATGAATGACTCACCTGCATTGGGTAGCCACAAGCTGTCTGTGATAAAATGCAACAATATTGCATGTGTTACCAATCATGCACACAGTTACTTCAAGCACTGAGGCCATCACAGTCACATGACATAATGACTTTACACACACACACACACACACACACACACACACACACACACGGAATAATTTCAGACATCCTTATGCATCATCTGATTCAGCAAGTATTATTGTGTGTATCAAAGCAAGCAACTACTTATAAACAACATAAATAATTTCAGGTTCTTCAGAAGCAGATGTCCACAGCCATTCGAGGACACTGAAGGACCCATCATCAGACAGTATTACTTCACTTATGTCTGTCTCTGGCCAGAGCAATTGTTCCTCAAGTCCTGTCAGTAGGAGGCATTCTGTGACGAGTATGTTGAAACAGAGATCCAAGTTTTAGTCTATTGATCTAAATATTTTAATATTGAATATTGTTGGTTATGTACAACACTGATCTGTTACAGCCTCTCAGCCAGGCCAGGTTGAAGAACTGAATGTATTCAAAAACAGGCGAGCTTCCATACGTAGGTCAGCCAGAACAGGATCTGTCAAAGGTCCAATAGATCCTAAAGGTAAGCAAGGTTGTAAAATTAAGTTTTTGCTCTTATTGTTACTATAACATATTTGTAATACAAGAAGGAGCTTCCAGACTGTAGTGGATTAGCTCGCAATGTGGGAAGCATTTTTCAATCGTAGTAACTTCGGAAATGGGGAGACTAGTATGGAAAAATGGCAAACTCAAATTTGTCTTGCTACAAAGATAAATACAACTAATAATAGTGGCAGTGTTATTTTCAATTTTGTGTCATAAGAACCTTATTCTCTTATTTCAGTTCGGTTTGCACAGTATCGCACACCACAGTTAACTCTGAAACCTTTGTTCTTCGAAGTTCCATTACAAGAACCTGATCCCTTGTTCCTTGGTCGCCATTGGTTGATTCGTGAGATGGAAGATGCTTTGGCTTCTAGCAGTCCTGGTGTCATAGTTTCTGGTAATCCAGGTACTGGCAAAACAGCATTAATTTTGCAGCTTGTAGAGTACAGCTGCTTTGGCCGTCGAAGGGATCCAGCTTACCAACAAGGTAATATATTAATTTTCTGTGTTCTCTTATAAAATGATGGTTCTTGATTCATGTGTTGTCTAACTTAATGCCTTACTGAAGTAGTTATTGTGTTTTGTATTTGTCTGCAAAATGGAGAAAACGTATTTATTTGCATTAATAAATAATAAAATCTTCTGGATTTTTCTAAGAATTTAATCCATATGTAAAATAAGTATGCAATGTAGAATTCTTGTGATTTATTGTTTAGTGTTTACTAGTTTCTATTTTCTTACGTGTCTCTGATGACCTCATTGTCATAGAATGTGAGACGCTAATCTTTCTTCCCGCCTTCCTTCCTTATTATTGTTATCATTGTTGTTATTATTATTATTATTATTATTATTATTATCGTCATCATCATTATTATCTTCAAATTAGGCCAGCTCAGGACCAAGTGAAACAATATTAGATTAAACAAGATATACTTTTCATTCCAATAGATCCTCCAGGATGTAGAACAACTGGCTTATGACGACATAATCTTTTCCTTTTTTTCCCCAGTACTTCTTCACTCTTGCCATTGCTGTTCTCTTCTTTTTTCTGTACAAGTCTCTTCTCTCTTCCTGTGCATCTTTTTCTGGAAGCCCATGACATTTTCTACCTTTTCTCTGAAGTCTGTTTTCTATGTAGATTTTTTTAAAATTTATGTAAACCATGAAATTTGGGTTTTTGCCAAAGAAATTTATTTTGTTTGTCAGCTTTTTGTTATCCATTCTTTTCAAGTGCTTATAAAATGTAATCTTCCACTTTATCATTGTATCTATGATATTCTCAGTTTCTTCATACATTTCTGTAGTTATATTCAGAGTTAAATATCTGGTACATAACTCATATAACATCATTGTATTGGTGATGCTTTTTTGCCCTTGTAAGTGAGATAATGTGTAGTAAACAAAGAAAACTGAGCACATTCATTTGACATTACTGCCAGTCTGTTTTCACTGTTCTGAATGGAGGGAATGCTGTATAGAGTTAACATGAGGAAAATCAATGATTATGATGAGACTAGTGTGGAACAAGAAGGAAGAGAGAAGATAAAAATTGATTGGCACCTGTGAAAAGAAGGAGTGTGTAGATAATTCTGGCAAAGAGGCAAAAAAGTGTGAACCATTCTTTATGTCACTCTTGACATAGAGAAACTCAATATGGAGCAAAAACGATGAAATTATTGCTAAATATGATAGTGGCTCTGTCTCTCTCTGTGTGTGTGTGAGAGTGTGTGAGAGAGAGAGAGAGAGAGAGAGAGAGAACTTGCAGTTGGGTAGTATTTGTATGTTATAATCTGTATAATATAATTAACCTCCTTTGTTTTCAGATCCGTATGTCTGCAATGGAAAAGACAGGCCACAGGGCTCTCAGAGCATTTACTGTCAAATAAATCTAGTCTCAGAGAGGATTAGCCACTTGGCATCCCATGTTGTTGCATATCACTTTTGCCAGGTATAATAAATATTTATGTATGTTCTCATATATGTCTTGTTTATTTATACAGTATTTATTAACGTATTATTTATTTATATTCATTATTTTATGCCACAACTGTGTCATTTGCTTCAGTATAATTAATGTGAAGTTCAAATAAATCCAAAATTCACTTTATATACATTTTCATCTGAAAACTCTGATCTGTTGTCCATAAGAGGAGCTATTGACACTTGTGTTTCCTCTAAGGTTAGATATTATATACAGCTTCATCTACTATAGATCAATAGTAAGTTTTGGTGATTTGTATGTAATTTATCTGCTAGTCTTTGCAAATTTGTAAACATTAATGGATCAACTAATTTTTGAATGCCTCTCTCTTTAAGGCGGATAATAACAACACCTGCCTTGTGCCAGACTTTATCCACTCTCTTGCTGCACAGCTGTGTCAGGCCCCACAACTGTCTGCTTACAGAGAGTACCTTCTCAGTGAACCACATCTACAGGTGAATTTTATTTTTTTATCTCTTCTTGCAGTTATCAATGACTTATAACACAAGTCAGGGTTTTGTTAGTGTCTTGTCTTACAAATTACATTGTTACTTCTGCAGAGTATCAATGACTTTTAATTCACTTTTTATAGATTAAATATCCATCTAGATGATAAAACACCGTTATAAACACAGATATAGGGTCTATATGGCAGGCAACAGCAAACTGACACACACATATTAAGCCTAAGAGACTCTTAACTTTCAGAACTGCATCTACTTTGACTCACTAAATAGAGAGAATATTGTTGAGAGGTACAGGAATTTTATAGTCGCCTTCCTGCAACTCTTTCCTATTTACTTTCTGAGACGAATGAACCCCAAATTACAAAAGCCACTGCATCTATTAGTTCCATGTTGTTTGACAAGTATCAGCCACCATTAATGGATATGCACAAATGGAGTGTTAGGTCACTTGTGTTTCTCATTCATATAAATGATATGTGATTTAGTATAAACCAAACAGGATTAGTTCTTTTTGTGGATGACTTTAATCAATCCCAGTACAGCAGCAGAACAACTTGGAAGTAATATTTTCAAAGAAATTTGTGAATGCTCCACTGGCAGCATTTTCAGTGCCATATAGCAAAGGATACAATACCAATGATACACTTAGTATGTGTCAAGATGTAATAACTGAGACAGAATTTCCAAAGACAAAAATTTAAATTGAAAAAGACACATTCTAGAGTATTTCAAACAACTCACTTCAGCTGCAGTTATACTTCATACACTTCATAATCTCCAAGAGAAACAAAAGAATGAACTAATATATTTTGTGTATTTTCTTTCAGTCCTGTGCTAGGGAATCGTGGCCTGAAGTAACTCATCTTTAAGAAATAAAGTTTTCAGTACAGTGAAGCATGCTTATCCACAAAATCCTGTTGATATCTATGAAATCAGTTACGCTATTTACCAACACATTCACAATATGTACATTCTCCCACAAAATCTGTCGTAAATAATCCATCAAACTTTTAAAGTATTAATGTGTCCATAACTGCACTATTAGAAGAGAAAAATGAACCTTTATCACTCTTAATTAATTAGGTTAGGAAGGTGATCCACCAAATTGCCAGAGTCCACAAGTGAACATACTGGGGATGCATTTAAAACAAAATTGGTATCTTTTCTTGTAACTAAATGTCTGTATTCACTGAAAGAATTCTAATCTTTTGAATTATCTGCACCAGACTATGAAACCAAATTATACATGATAGCAAAATCTACAAGCAATTATAGAACATACTTTTTTTTTTTTTACAAACAGTGAAAAAAAAACACTAAAATTAGCTGTCAGATTTGAATTAACCCCTGGTTGACAGTAGAAATTGTAAGTTATAAGCAGGTATAAAATTTGCAAATAAGCACAGAAGAAATGTACAGTCCATACCTAGTCAAAAACTTATTTTTATTTAACTTATGATATGAACTGACCTACATAGATAAATATGAGATGTACAAAACCTTTGTACACAAATATGGTATGTATTAACCTTGTACATAATATGATGTTTGCAAGTCATTACATGATGTCTACATGCAGTATACATGTAAATAAAAATAAGCAGCAAGGGATAGGAAAGGATACCAGATGCACTCAGTGTATGTGCCTGGGAGCCTCATTCAGTGTGTCAAAGAGACTATTCCAGCAGCCATTGAGAGAACAAGGTGCAACCAACTGCAGATTGTGGTACACATTGGAGCAAATGATGGCTGTTGGCTGGGCTCCAAGATCATACTTGGGGTCATTCTAGTGACTAGCAGAGAAGGTTGAGAAGATCAGCCTTGTACATGGGGTTTCAACAAAGCTCACAATTTGCAATGTTGTTCCCAGATCTGATCGTGGCCCTTTGGTTCTGTGTAGAGTGGAAGGACTGAACCAGAGACTTTGAAGATTCTCTAACAAGCTGTGCTGCAACTTACTGGACTTGTGCCACAGGGTTGAGAACTGTAGGGTACCCCCAAATGAGTAAATTGTGTGCTACTACTCAGAGGCTGCTACTGAGGTAGCTGACTGCGTGTGGGGCGCACACAAGGCATTTTTACATTAGACAACTCTCAATCCAATCCAGATAATACTAGCTGTAGGAAACCCAGAAGTATCAGTCTAAGAACGAAAGAAATTCCTCCCACAGTTGAGAATATTGAAATCCTAATAGTTAATTGCCAAAGCATACACAACAAAGTGTCAGAGTTTGAAGTGCTCGTGAAAAGCAGTGAAGCTCATGTAAAACTAGGTACAGAAAGATGGTTGAAACCTGAAATTGCTGGCAGTCAGATTTTTGGGGTAAATTTGATTGTGCATTGAAAGGATAGGCAAGTGGGAAATGGAGGTGGTGTATTTGTCACAGTGGATATGAAACTCAAATCCATCGAGATAGAAATTGAAGCTGCATGTGAGATTGTTTGAGCAAGACTCAGTATCAGGGGTGGGCATAAAATAATAACTGGATCCTTCTGTCATCATCCATTCTTATCTCATAATGTAACCAAAAAATTTAGAGAACACCTCAGTTCACTTGTATGTAAGTTCCCCAACAATACTGTAATCATTGGTGGAGACTTTAATCATCTGACAATTAATTGGAAAAATTATAGTTTTGTTAATGGTGGGCATGATAAGACATCCTGTGAAACATTACTGAATGCCTTCTCTGAAAACTGCCTAGGAACAGATAGTTAAGAATTGCACTCATGATGAAAATATATTTGATCTAATGGCTACAAACAGACTTGACCTCTTTGAGAATATGCACATTGAAACTGGTGTCAGTGACCATGATGGTGTTGTGACAACAATGATAACCAAAGCACAGAGGACAACTAAAACAAGCATAAAGATGTATCTGTTCAGTAAACTAGATTTAAAAAAAGAGTTGTGTTACACCTCAGTGACGAACTTGAAACTTTCAGCACAAGACAGGAGCATGTAGCTATGGCTCAAGTTTAAAAGAATAATTGATAGATATGTACCCATTATAACATTTCATAAAGGGAGGTACCTTCATGGTATACAGTCACTGTAAAGAAACTTCTAAAAATATAGAGATAACTGCATAATAGGTGTAAAACAAAGGGTAGGACTATAGATAAAGAGATGCTGAATGAGATGCATTTGGCTGTCAAGAGAGCAACACAGGAGGCCTGTAGTGACTAACTAGCAGAATATCGTCAAATAACATTTCACAAAACTCAAAGAAATTCTGGTTATATGTGAAGCCTTTTAGTGGCACCAAAAATAGTGTCCAATCCCTAGCAAATAAGACAGGAAATGAAACTGAGGGTACGAAAGCAAAAGCTGAAATGCTTAACTCTGAGGCATGGCACCTTATATAGCTCCTGTCTAGAGCCTGTGTATCAGGAGAATGACTCATGCATGCACAGTGACAGATGATCTGAAGCGGGTTCAGTCGAGTATGTAGTTCTAATTTTCATCTGCTAGAGGATAGTGCACAGAGACATTCAAGAAACAGGTCAAGAGAATGTGTTTGTGAATTGTTCTGTTTATTTATTGAAGGATTTTTTGTTTATTTATGTTTGTGTAATTTTTGTATATGCTTTTAGTAGTTTGAATGATGCTTGAATGTGGTCTAAAGTAGATACGTAGATCATTGTTCTACTGATGAACATTGTATGGCAGGAAATTTTGTATCACGATATGATAAATAAGTTTATGGTAAAAGAAAAGCTAATTTGAGAGCAAATGAAAATAGTTGATAACATAAAGTATAAACAAAATATCAGAATGTTAAATATTTATCTTGGGAAAAAGTACAGTTCGAAAGTGTGTTATTTGTTGACCGGTTAGATATGAAAAGAGCGGACTAATGCGGGAGAATAATGTTTTTCTGTTGGCCTTAAAGAAAACTGACCAATCAGAATGGAGTACTCTTCACGCATCTTTTCCCTTGGAGACAGAGAATGCTTACAGCAGTCTAAGTAGTTGGAGTCCAGCCTTTCAATGGTACGGTCGTGTGTAGTATGAGCTTCGAAGGAAGTTATAATTTGTCAGTTTTAGTTGTGCTACATGCTTCAATAGTGTTTTAATTTGAAGGCATATTTATTCCAGTGTGTTTTTTTTAGAAAGTATGGATATTTTAAGTAATTTTGTGTATGAAAAAGGGCAGTAATTCTGCATCGCATACTGAGCAGATCGATGACTAAAAGCTTGAGTGCTTTAGACACCGATAAACTTAATAGTATGGCAAACACTTTCATTTAAGAACAATCTGTGCTTAGTAGCTGTTCAGATTTGGGGAAATATGTTAGCATTAACTTGGTAACATGAACAAAAGGATATATACATTACTGTGTTAAGATTAGCACGGGCTTGGCATTGAATGTGTACATTATCAACGTTCAGAATATACTGAAGTTTTGCCAGTATGTCCACCTTTGATTCAAAATTAAGACCTTTATCATGATTCTTAGAACAGTTACATTGTATGCACTCTGGTGCGAGTTGCAGTATGGTGGGTTTCTGCTTGGCTTTCCTACCGGCGATATGCAGCAATAAGTTCACAGGTAGGTGCAGGTAAAGGACGAAAGGAACCGCACTGAAACAAACTCCATTTTCAAATATTCCCTTAGAGAGGAAAATCCAGGAGAGTGGCCCCAATTTTATCCTCATACCACTGAAAAGAAGAATGAAATAAGTGTTAGTTTAAGTGGTGTTGAGAAACAGCTGAAATCATTAAAATTGAACAATGCTCCAAGGCGTGATGGAAACCCTATCAGATCATATACTGAATTGGTAGCTGAGTTAGCCCCTCTTCTAACTACAATCTATCATAGATCCTTCAAACAAAAAACTGTGTCTAGTTCTTCGGAACAAAGCACAAGTCACACCCATCTACAAGAAGTGTAATAGAGGTGATCCACAAAACTACTGTCCAGTATCCTTGACAGCAATTTGTTGCAGAAACTTAGAACATCCTCCCCAGTGCTAATCATTATGGATTCTGAAAACATCGATCATGTGAAACCCAACTCGCGCTTTTCTCACATGACATACTGAAAGCTTTGGATCAAGGCAGTCAGGTAGATGGAGTATTTCTTGAGTTCCGAAATGCATTTGACCCAGTAGCAAATGTACGCTTATTGTCAAAAGTACGATCATATGGGGTATCAAGAAAAATTCATGACTGGACTGAGCACTTTTAGATAGGGAGGATGCAGCATATTGTCTTGGATGGACAGTCATCTTCAGGTGTAGAAGTAACTTCAGGCTTGCCCCAGGGAAGTGTGTTGGGACCCTTGCTATTCACGCCATATATCAATGACTTTGCAGATAATATTAATAGTGCTCCATAACATTTCAGGGATGCAGACACATAAATTCGACTTCAGAAGATGGCTGGATGGTATTCAGCTGAAATATTAAAAAAAGATGTCGAATTTATGTGGCTGCTGCACACCTGAAGTGTTATGGATCAGTCTTTGCACCACAAAAATATGAAGATGGGCAATATTAGTAGTGACCTCCAACTTTTTGCAGATGAAGCAGTTATCTATGATGAAGTACTGTCTGAAAGAAGCTGCATAAATATTCAGTCAAATCTTGATAAGATTTCAAAGTGGTGCAAAGATTGACAACTTACCTTAAATGTTTGGAAATATAAAATTGTGCACTTTACAAAATGAAAAAATGTAGCATCCTATGACTATAATATCAATGAGTCACCATTGGAATCAGCCAACTCGTACAAATAACTGGGTGCAACATTTTGTAGGGATATGAAATGAAATGATCATATAGGCTCAGTTGTGGGTAAAGCACATGGCAGATTTTGGTTTATTAGTAGAATACTTGGGAAGTGCAATTGGTCTGCAAAGAAGATTGCTTACAAATTACTTGTGCAACCAGTTCTAGAATATTGCTCTAGTGTACCAAATAGGACTAACCGGTGGTGTCGAATGTGTATAGAGAAGGGCAGCACGAATCATCACATGTTTGTTTGATTCATGGCAGAGCATCACAGAGACACTGAAGGAACTGAACTGGAAGACTCTTGAAGCTAGACGTAAATTATCCTGAGAAAGCCTATTAATGAAGTTTTAAGAATTGCCTTTAAATGATGCTTCTAGAAATATATTACATCCCCCTATGTATTGCTCACATAGGGATCATGGGAATAAGATTAGGGTAATTACTACACACATAGAATCCTTCAAGCAATCATTCTTCCCACACTCCATATGTAAATCGAACATGAAGAAAACCTGATGACTGATACAATGAGACGTACCATCTGCCATGCAGCTCATGGTGGTTTGCAGAGCTTAAATGTAGATGTAGATGTAGGTCAAAAAGAGGTGAATAACACGTATTGAAATATTTTGTCCCTGACCTACTGATATAAAATTCCGAACAGATAGCAAGAATAAATTTGAAAAATTGATAAAAATGTTTATTCTGGGTAACTCTTCCTGTTCTAAGAAAATGTTTTATATTGATAATGGCAGTTCATGTGGTGTAAAAGGATTATACACTCCTGGAAATGGAAAAAAGAACACATTGACACCGGTGTGTCAGACCCACCATACTTGCTCCGGACACTGCGAGAGGGCTGTACAAGCAATGATCACACGCACGGCACAGCGGACACACCAGGAACCGCGGTGTTGGCCGTCGAATGGCGCTGGCTGCGCAGCATTTGTGCACCACCGCCGTCAGTGTCAGCCAGTTTGCCGTGGCATACGGAGTTCCATCGCAGTCTTTAACACTGGTAGCATGCCGCGACAGCGTGGACGTGAACCGTATGTGCAGTTGACGGACTTTGAGCGAGGGCGTATAGTGGGCATGCGGGAGGCCGGGTGGACGTACCGCCGAATTGCTCAACACGTGGGGCGTGAGGTCTCCACAGTACATCGATGTTGTCGCCAGTGGTCGGCGGAAGGTGCACGTGCCCGTCGACCTGGGACCGGACCGCAGTGACGCACGGATGCACGCCAAGACCGTAGGATCCTACGCAGTGCCGTAGGGGACCGCACC
The DNA here is from genome assembly GCF_021461395.2 of Schistocerca americana. Classification (NCBI taxonomy): domain Eukaryota; kingdom Metazoa; phylum Arthropoda; class Insecta; order Orthoptera; family Acrididae; genus Schistocerca; species Schistocerca americana. The sequence goes on from NC_060122.1 coordinate 700,107,446, forward strand.
GCCACTTCCCAGCAAATTAGGGACACTGTTGCTCCTGGGGCATCGGCGAGGACCATTCGCAACCGTCTCCATGAAGCTGGGCTACGGTCCCGCACACCGTTAGGCCGTCTTCCGCTCACGCCCCAACATCGTGCAGCCCGCCTCCAGTGGTGTCGCGACAGGCGTGAATGGAGGGACGAATGGAGACGTGTCGTCTTCAGCGATGAGAGTCGCTTCTGCCTTGGTGCCAATGATGGTCGTATGCGTGTTTGGCGCCGTGCAGGTGAGCGCCACAATCAGGACTGCATACGACCGAGGCACACAGGGCCAACACCCTGCATCATGGTGTGGGGAGCGATCTCCTACACTGGCCGTACACCACTGGTGATCGTCGAGGGGACACTGAATAGTGCACGGTACAACCAAACCGTCATCGAACCCATCGTTCTACCATTCCTAGACCAGCAAGGGAACTTGCTGTTCCAACAGGACAATGCACGTCCGCATGTATCCCGTGCCACCCAACGTGCTCTAGAAGGTGTAAGTCAACTACCCTGGCCAGCAAGATCTCCGGATCTGTCCCCCATTGAGCATGTTTGGGACTGGATGAAGCGTCGTCTCACGCGGTCTGCACGTCCAGCACGAACGCTGGTCCAACTGAGGCACCAGGTGGAAATGGCATGGCAAGCCATTCCACAGGACTACATCCAGCATCTCTACGATCGTCTCCATGGGAGAATAGCAGCCTGCATTGCTGCGAAAGGTGGATATACACTGTACTAGTGCCGACATTGTGCATGCTCTGTTGCTTGTGTCTATGTGCCTGTGGTTCTGTCAGTGTGATCATGTGCTGTATCTGACCCCAGGAATGTGTCAATAAAGTTTCCCCTTCCTGGGACAATGAATTCATGGTGTTCTTATTTCAATTTCCAGGAGTGTATATGCATTATGGTTATTAAACTAGATGTCTTATTATTGTGATCTGTTCATCTGTATATGATTAGCATGCAGAAATTTTTAATATGAACTATCTTAAATAGCCTACAAAGTGACTTTATGACTTAATGTTATTACTGTTGTTTTGTTGTGAACAAACTGCAGCATTTAGGAGGATGTTACAAGAATAACTGTAGTGTCAGACTAGATGAAGATTCAATACACAAATAAAAATTATTAATTGTTCATATATAAGATTATTCTTGCCAAGTAACATAGGATGTACTTTTTCAATTCTAACATTAAAGTTTTTTTTCCTGTTTAACTGAACTTCTGAGAAAACTAGACACATTGCACAAGTATGTAAAAGCTTTTCTTTTGTGAAACAGGGTGCAGTTTCGCTGAAAGAATGTATAGCAAACCCAGACGTGGCCCTGTGCCGTGGTGTACTTGAACCACTTGGGTGCTTACGTCGTGCAGGAAAGCTCACTGGTGAGAGCTGCCTAGTATTAGTTGATGCACTGTGTGAGGCTGAGTACCACAGGCCAGACCATGGTGACACTCTAGCTTCTTTTCTTGCACGTCGTTGCGCTGACTTCCCACCGTGGCTGAAGCTGGTTGTGACTGTTCGCACTCAGCTTCAAGAAGCTGTAGCACAACTGCCATTTCGTGTTATTGGGTATGTATCATTATTATGTCAATATTGTTGTGTTGCATGTTAAGTAGTTTGTTGTATCTCTATTGTACTATGATCCATGAAACTTACTGTGATTAAACAAATTTTAATAAAAGGAAATGCTTAACTTCTTTCGTATGTAAAGTAAATTTTGAAATGATATTGGTTAAGGTGTGATTTTGCGAACTTTGTTTAAAAAATTATATCACTATTCTGTATTTCAGCCTGGATAAAGTTGACAGGAATGAGAATTTGCAGAAAGATCTCCTGGATTACATAAACTTTCGACTTAGTAACAGTCCAAGTATCCAGAGCAATGTAGCTTCAACTTCTGGAAAGCTTGATGGTGGTAGTGTAGGAGGCTCTCAGTTCCGATTTGCTCAGCACCTCCTCTCTTTGAGTCGTGGTTCCTTTCTTTTTGCTAAACTTACACTTGATCTGCTTGAGAGGGGCCACTTGGTTGTGAAGTCATCAGGCTATAAGGTAATGTCCGGTCTTGACTATAGTCTTTCTATAGTGTCAATATACAGTTCTTTAATGTGAATGTAAAATCACAATTGAATATAAAAACAAAATGTAGCTCCAGATACTTGCTTAATGGATTTATTTTTATTATTACATTATGGTGTCTTGGTCAATTGTTTCAGAGTGAGTTAATTGTGAAAGTTGCCAGCATCATCATATCATGTTTTGGTTGAAATTAGTCCTTTGAGGGAATCCCATATGTTTAAACATTAAGTTACTGTATTATATTATTGTTATTCACAGTTGTTAAAATGAACACTGTTATGTGTATTAGAAAAAATGGAATTTTGATTCCTTGTTTAGCTTTCAGCCCCTTACTTCTGCTTTGTTAGGAGAAAGTTGAAAATAGGAGGAAGAAAATGAAAATATGGATACAGCCACTGGAGGGAAGCAAAAACATGTTTCTTCTTGAATCCTGAAGGATGCTAGGTGTAAATTAATAAATTTAAGGAGTGGGGAGAGAAAGCAAGAAAAATAAACACTGCTATATGTTTTTGACATCTCTAGTACTAGGTAGTTTTTGTATACTTGCGTATAATATGATAATGGAAAATAATAGAAAATTTGCAAATTATAAAATTTGAGGTTAGGGCTATCTCTACACTGAATGATGTTTACTTGTTGAAAATCTTATTAGTCACTTGAACTTTAACTTTATCCTTCTATTGTGTTATTTAACTAACTTGAGTTGATTTTGAAAATAAAAATCTGCATGCTAATTTTATGAAATGTCATTATTATTGTTACAGGTGCTGCCGGTATCCCTGGCACAAATATTTTTGTTGCATTTTAATCTTCGTTTCCCAACGCTTCGGTCTTTTGAGAAAGTTGCTCCAATACTTAGTGTATGCCTCGCTGCCCTTTATCCTCTGACACTTTTAGAGATTTACTATTCTGTTAACGCACTTTACACTGAAGAGTTCCTGCCATGGGATGAGTTCCACCAGAGGTTCAAGGTAATTCAGTTTACAATAAATTAGTCAAAAATGTCATGTACCATATTTACATCATATTCTGTTATATAGCTGTTAGTTTAAGTTCTTTACAGTAGTGTCATTTTCATTGTCGAAATAATACTGTAGAGGTGACGTGATTCATGTACGTAATTAACATTGGATATGAACTTTTTGGAACATAAATTGTGTGTAAGATTTAGGTTTGTGGATGTGATAACTCATGTATGGCTGTCCATCTATAAAACTCTTATAATGTGAAATTATTGAAAGCCTTTATACATTTAACCCTTTTAGTGCCAAATACGATCTGATCGTGATCCAGATTTTCGGCGGAAAATGCCAGTAACGATCTGATCGTGATGCCTTTCTCATTCATTTTTTCCGCGCTTGAAGGCAAAGTTGTTAGTATTTCCTAGCGAATGAGAAAGGCATCACGATCAGATCGTTACTGGCATTTTTCGCCGAAAATCTGGATCACGATCAGATCGTATTTGGCACTAAAAGGGTTAAATTCCAGTTAAGTTGTCGCCACCTAAAATAAGAATCACAGCTATGAAAATTGTCCTTTTTTGGACTTTTGGGCTATTCTGGAAACCTTAATGTTTTCTTTCCCACTTTGTTTGTCTGATCTATTTTAATTACATATTTCCATTCCAATTAAATAGAATTAGTTATGTTTCTTAAATGATTTGTGAAAACCTGATAAGTAGTCAAAACATTCAATCACAGTGCATAATGCTTATTTATTATTTCCACAGTTGTTATCAGGATTCCTGGTGAAACGTCTGGACAACACGTACATGTTTTTCCATCCTTCTTTCCGGGAATGGTTGGTTCGCCGTGATGAGTGTGAGAGCTCCAAGTTTGTGGTTGACCTTAGAATGGGGCATGCGGGAATTGCATTCCGTCTGTCACGAGTTCAGGCACCATTAGATCCAGAAAAAACACTCGAACTTGGCCATCATGTGCTGAAGGCACACCTGTATAAAAATATGACATTGCACCGTTATTCATCAAGAGATCTCCAGGCACACTGGGTGGCTGTAAGCTCGTCTGATGTTTCAGCTGCTCTGTGCTGTATGCGCAATATCTACAGTCCAAATGTAAAGGTAAGAACTGAAAATCCAAATTATTTTGTGATGGCAAGAACATCTTATGCCTTCCTGTGGCATCATTATAGGTTACTCACACAGATGTATAGAATTATAGTTTTATTCAGAAAAAAAGTATTAAGGAACAGCATACTAATGAAATTTTCAACTAAACAGAGGTTGTGTAATCTAAATGAAATATTTTACTGTTTTCATTTCAGGTATCACGACTGCTGCTTCTTGCGGGTGCAGACCCTAACTATGTGACAGAATTCCTTGGTAATGCACCAGCTCTGTGTCTATATGCTCATGAGGGTGCAATCTCAATGGTCAGTCTTCTTCTTGAATTTGGTGCAGATCCTGATCTCACAAACAGTCAGGTAATATTTCAATGGGAAATGGCATACAATTTTGATATAATAATGCAGCATTTTTGTAGCCTCGACCCCCCCCCCCCCCCCTCCCCAGTCTCCTTCACCATCCACCTGCAGATTACTGTCTCACTATCTGTGTTTCATTTCACTTCCATCACTTGTCATTCTCTACCTATGCCTTACTGCACTCTTCCAGTCACCACCAAAGAGAAAGAATACGTGTTTTAATGTATAGTGTTACATATTGTTGGTTTCTGGTAGTCAAAAAGGAACTCCAAACACCCTATGGGACTTAACATACTATAGAGACAAATTAATATTTATATGTGAAGCTCATTAGGGAATACAAGACTTCGTATTATTTGCATTTGGGGGAAAAACAGGTTTAAAGCAGCAGAGCTTTTCTCCAAAGAACTCTGAAACATACCACAGGGCATTTTGGTCAGAAGACTGTAACATATGTTGTGCTAATCATAGCGTGTAGGCTTTCACGGCCGGCGTCTTCAGTAATTAAAACTTCTGGGCTCGTAGACTCACCTCAGATGATGTTGCCCGCAGCTGGCAACGAAACGTCAGGGAGAAGTATTTCTACTATTGGACCACGGCCTCTTAGCCCGGAAGTTTTAATTACTGATATGTTGTGCTAGTTTGTATTACCATGCAGTTGTTGTGAACTTACACAGAACCTGTTATCTCTTAGGGAAGAACAGCACTCTCTCTGGCTTCTACAAGGGGTCATCTGGAGGTTGTACAGCTGTTAACTGCGGCAGGAGCAGGACCAGGGCGTGCTGACACTGCAGGACGATGCCCTCTGGTGCATGCTGCACGTCATGGTTGTCATGATATTGTTTCACATCTTCTGTCTTGTGACTGGGTTCTACACAGTCGTGGGGATGAAGTCCCGCTAGGAGAAGCAGCACAGCAAGCCCTTGTAGCTGCTGCTGCTCAGGGGCATGTTGAGGTGAGTACTCTTACTATAAGAGTAATATCATTTTGTCCACCCGAGATGGCATGATTATTCAGTTCTGGCATGTTTTACCAAATCAGATTCACCCTCCTCATGGAAATTAGAAATGATGACTATGTAGGGCCACATACTGAAATACAGATTAACCCTCCACATGGAAATTAGAAATGGTGACTATGTAGGGACACATACTGAAATATTTCAAGGGGCATTGGTAGACAGTAGCAAGGAAAACCATGGTCCGGTGTGGTCAGACAATCTTTTGAATTTAGATTGAAATTACAAGAGCTAATGGGACCTCCCAAGCAGATTTTTTTATTTATCTATTTTTATTTCATTTTATATTCCATAGATCCTGGTAGCAAGTTAGTCGCAAGGATATGGAACATGTCAAATTCTACATAGTTTAAATATAACTTGTATAGATACAATAAAAAGATACAATGTAAATAAAAATCAACTAAACAACAGCACAATCAATTAACAGAAAATTGTGTTTCACATGTTAAGGATAAGTAATATACTTATGATATGGAATGTGTCAGATTGTACACAGTTGAAAAATATCTTTCATAAATAAAAGATACAATATAAATAAGACATCAGCTAAACAACAGCACATTCAGTTAACAGAACATTTTTGTTTCACATATTAAGAATGTGAAATATGTACAGGACTCAAGATAAACTAACTATTCCAAAGGAAATACAGGAGTACCAATAAATAATATTGATATGCCAATGATATTATTCAAAATAAAATTAATTATACTAATTATTAATTATACTTACAAATTTAGTAAGTGTTGCTCTGCAGTATGGAGCATGGTTTGAGTGTAGTGGAAGGGGGACGTGTCTGGTGGTGAAGGAGATGGCAGTAATGTGATGGGAATGTCCACCTCTGGAAGATGTTGCGACAGGGACCACACTTGGAGGTTTACGTGGAACTCCTGTAGGTGGTGTGGGCAGAGGAGGTGTCGGCCTGCACATTAGGATGGAGCAGTGTGGTGAGGGAGTGTGTCCCCCGCGTGATCGGCTGGCAGCATTCGAACTGTAACCCTTCCTATGCGGGTTACCATAGCTCGGAGGAGCGTGTGGTTTACCCCGTGTGGGAAATGGCAGGAGGTGGTGATCAGCTGATGACCCAGGTCCCCAGTTGGTTGGGGCGAGTTGTTTTTCAGCAGGATGAGATGTGGTTGTCATCAATGAGGATGGTGACATCCTTCACAAATTTGGGTGGGACATCAGTTTGCAGAACCACTGGAAGGGGTAGGGGGAAGGCGATAGAGAGGGCGAGAACTCGAGGAACGTCAGGGTTATCACTGTGGGATTTCTGTTGGGTTGTAGCCCAAAGAAACACATTCATTTCTGTAAGAACTGGTATATTTCATACAGATCTCCACATTACAACAAATCGTACAGCCAGCTGACCAAGCAAGATGGCATGGGCCATTAGGATACATAGTCAAAGAACTTGCAATGGCGGAGATATGTAGTTTGTAGTGGTCAACGCCACATGCATATGTGCAGTCGTTTAGGATGAGTCATGACTTTTAATATTGTTACACCAGTCACAATATTCATGAGTATAAATGAAAGGGTGTAGAAAATGAATTGAAACTGTTGCGCAATTTTCTTTTTTTTAACGGAATACTTCATACATGTTTTCCTCTTTTCCATCCTGTCTGTTGGTATGCCTCTAACATGTCATACATTAAATTCACCAATATTTGAGATTTAGTAAGCATTTCTGCCAAAATCCAATTGCACTGAATCCAAGTATTCCTCCTTTCAAAATGTCATGCAGAGACATAGTTCTTGATCTAACAGACTCTGAATGTTCCTACTTGAAATTATCCTTGCCACAAAAGTACTGTGTTTGCTGTGAGTAATTACCTGTGGTACTGGTCTCAACAGGCTCTCCTTCCAAAAAAGCATTTTCTTCAAAAGTAGCACCCTATGCTTCCTGGTGACTGTCAGCTACTTCAGAATCAGCATCAGAATCATAAAAAATGTTGTCATCATTCCCACTTTCCCCTTCACCTATATCATATAACTGCTGTTGCATCCAAGCTTCAAAATTTGGTTCAACTGCAGACATCTCACTCCTCTTACAAAGTCACTGCATGCTGTAGCTAAAAAGTAACATAAATTCATACATGTAATAAAGTGATATAAAATAAGGAAATCTGAAACAGCAATTGAAAGCAAATATGTAGTAATTAGAAACATGTGATGTATTGGACTTTGCCAATTATGACATGTAATGCAAAACATGTGATCAGACAGGAGGCACCGAGTTTCGTGCTCACTTCTAATAATATACTTTATTATTAGATTGACAAAGTCATGCTGATCGTTGAATGTTGCTTTATGTGCAGCATGTTTCAGTAAAAGATACTGAAAAAGAAAGACCACAGTAGTTTGCAGTGCTACCACACTCAATGTTTAAAATGAATAATGGAGCTGAGAGACCGATGTTTTCGCGTTAAGGATTAAGCAATGATAGTCAGAGATGTCAGTTTTGTGCAATACTATTCTCTGCTGTAGATTCCACTCAAGTATTTGTTGTAACTATTTTAATAAATTGGAAATTATACGAAGAATGACTGCATAATTTGCATATTTTTATCTCACTTTTAATATACTGCCATCTAAACATTAAGATATCAGTTACTGTGCATGGTTAATTTTGTTTCTTGTCATGTAACATTATGTATTTTATCAGATTGTAGAGAACCTGTTGGACATGCCAGAAGTAAATGCAGATACTCCAGATTCACTGACTGGGGAGACAGCTCTCACAGTAGCAGCAGCTAATGGCTGCCATTCTGTGTGCACTGTCCTTATAGCAAGAGGTGCCAGTATATCTGCAGTTAACAATAAGGTAAAAAAAGTTGATTTTTTATGTAAATTTTTATCTCCCTTGACTGTAGCAAAGTTAACTACATATACATAACTTTTTAAGATCATCAATAATGGGAGTCATTTGAGACAATATATGTGCTTTACTGTGTTGTCAAAATAAAAAACTGAAAACTTTGTTTACGTGAATTATGTCATGGCTTCAAGATCTGGATTGGACATTGGGATCTTCTTCCATTTCCTGAAACATTTCTCCTGATGCAGGTCATTCACAGAGCATCTTTCAGTCACCTCTTTTCTCCCTATCTATCATTCAGCATTTCCTACCACTACAATCCTCTTCAATTCACATCACCCTTCAACGAGTCTCTCCATCTTGTTCCTAGTCTTCCTATTGGTTTTCTTCTAGATTCTGGCAGTTCCAAAGTGCTTCTTGCTAGTCTTTCTTTTCCCATTATTTTAACATGGCCAAACTATTTCAGCCTATTTCTCTCCATAGGTCTTTTAGGGGATTTATCTTGTCCTGGCCTTTCCCGTCTTACCCAGGATCCCTCATAAAAAGCGAATCTCTGTTGCTTGTATTCTTCTCAGATTTGCCTTTGTCCGGGTACAACATTCTGATCCATAGGTCAAAACTGGTAGATAACATGATGTGTATATCATGATCTTTGCTTTGGCAGGTATTTTACAACTCCTAATCACATCTGATATACAATAATAAAATCTTGGGCAATTTTGTATCCTCTCCGAAATTTCTTCCTCGATGTTTCCTTCCTTGGTTCGCTTACTTCCTAGATATTTGAATGCAACTACTTCTTTAATAACTTTTCCATTACAACTTACATTTTTTTTTAGTTTTCCCTACTAGTTTTCCCTACTGATTTTCTTTACCTCACTTTTTGTTAAGTTCATTTCCACATCATCTTCTTCAATAACAGTTCAAATCTTGTACCAAAGTGCTACTTAAAGGAAGAGCAATAATGACAATGTGTCACTTAAAAATATACATCGAATCTTAGGTTGGAGAACTATTAGTTCATGCTTCAAGGAAAAAGGGGGATAGGATGGGGGAGATTAGACAGGGTGGAGTTTTGCCTCCTGAAGGAAAGTTTATTTTCAGTTTTATACCTTTCTCAAGTTAATTTTCTTTTTGATACAAAACATTAAATCTTAGGCCTCAAAAGTGAGATTTCACAACTAACAGTTGTGTGTAAAAGAAACTGTGTAGAAAAATATCAGAGTGCTGAAGAGTTAAGTATTTCATACAGTAGGGTACATTCTGCAAGTGTTTTAGATAGACACTCACCTTGTGCTTTTGTTTTTTGGTTAGTTTTGTGGTGATCGTACCTTTATCACAATTCTTCCTCTAACTTTATAAGCCTAATATTAATAAATTATATCAAAAGGAATATTTATTTGGGAAAACTATAAGATACACTGGCCAAGAGACAAAATTCTAGTACTGCTGATTGAACACATTTAAAAATGAAAAGAGTGTTTCTAGTTTACAGAACTATTAGTTCCTTTCTTGTGGAGAAAAGAAGGGTAGGTTTGCAAAACATGGTGGGACAGGCTGGCCTCAGACCCTAGAATGAGAAGGACTCAACTAAACAATGTTTTTGCACAAATTAGTAAATTGTAGATGCTTTCAGGAGTGCTCTTTTCTTGCTGTTTTAAGTTTTACGCAGTAGTTATAGGTAGTGACAGTGAGGTGAACAAGGAGTATTCAGTTCATTGAGGCTATGAGTCAGTGGCCCCTGTGGCAATGTATAACTAGTATATTATGTTTATTAAGTTGATATTGTAAACAATTGAGGTTAATAACTGGATTGGGCAGCTCATTCAACTGAAAAGAGAAATCACTGATCCTTTTCTGAGATTGCCTGGGATTGTCAGAGCAGAATAGACATTTGTTGTTGTTGTTGTTGTTGTGGTGGTGGTCTTCAGGCCAGAGACCGGTTTGATGCAGCTCTCCATGCTACTCTATCCTGTGCAAGCTTCTTCATCTCCCAGTACTTACTGCAACCTACATGCTTCTGAATCTGCTTAGTGTATTCATCTCTTGGTCTCCCTCTACGACTTTTACCCTCCATGCTGCCCTCAAATACTAAATTGGTGATCCCTTGATGCCTCAGAACATGTCCTACCAACCGATCCCTTCTTCTAGTCAAGCTGTGCCACAAATTTCTCTTCTCCCTAAATCTATGGCTACCCATCCAATCTTCAGCATTCGAGCAGACATTAATGACTGTAATTGCATTGAGATCAGTTTATGAAAATGTGGAGCAAGGGGAATAAAGCTGCAGAGTGATTACTAGTTAAAAAAGACTTATTGATGATTAATGAGATTGATAAAGAAAAGGAAATTGCGGGTAACATGTTTTTCTTTTGATAAAAACGATATAATAATACAAATGCCTCTCTTATTCAGTGAATTGATAATTTTGCTGTTAAATTATTTACATTCTGCTAGAACTTTCCATTACCATAAAATAATATAAACCAATGAAGATTCATTTAAGAAGGTAGGTATGTTAATGTACTTGTAATTTCATCACCTGGAGCCAAGTGCCAGTGACACACTAAGTAATTCATGACTGCAAGCTCTCGATTTGCAATGCACTGTGGCAGTCAGGCTACTGAACAAACTTGGCCCTTAAGCATCAAGGTGTTAATGAACACGACCAAGTTAAAACGTAAATTACTGTTAGTCCTTGGTGAATGTTTGGTGCTTATCTTGCAGCTGAAATGCATCGTATGACATGTAAGAAAAGTAACGGTGCATGATTACTGATCTAATTTAATATTTTCAAAATCATTATAGGTACAGAAAGCTGGCTAAAGCCTGAAATAAGTTCTGCAGAAATTTTTATGAAGTCTCAGATGGTGTTTAGGAAAGATAGATTAGGCAGAATTGGTGTTGGAGTGTTTGTGTCTGTCAGTAGTGGCTTATCTTGTAGTGAAGTCGAAGTAGATACTCCGTGCAAATTGCTATTGGTGGAGGTTATACTTAACAGCCGAACTAAGTTAATAATTGGCTCCTTCTACCGACCCCCAGACTCCGATGATATAGTTGCTGAACAGTTCAGAGAAAATTTGAGTCTCGTAACAAATAAATACCCCACTCATACGATTATAGTTGGTGGGGACTTCAACCTTCCCTCGATATGTTGGCAAAAATACTTGTTCAAAACCGGTGGTAGGCAGAAAACGTCTTCCGAGATTGTCCTAAATGCTTTCTCCGAAAATTATTTCGAGCAGTTAGTCCACGAACCCACCGATAGATCTGTACCTACAGATTGGAAAATTGTGCAGGTCGCACCAGTGTTTAAGAAGGGTAGTAGGAGTAATCCATCGAACTACAGACCTATATCATTGATGTTGGTTTGCAGTAGGGTTTTGGAGCATATACTGTATTCAAACATTATGAATCACCTCTAAGGGAACGATCTATTGATACGTAATCAGCCTGGTTTCAGAAAACATCGTTCTTGTGCACGCAGCTAGCTCTTTATTCGCACGAAGTAATGGCCGCTATCGACAGGTGATCTTGAGTTGATTCCATATTTCTAGATTTCCGGAAAGCTTTTGACACCGTTCCTCACAAACGACTCCTAATCAAGCTGCGGGCCTATGCGGTATCGTCTCACTTGTGCGACTGGGTTCGTGATTTCCTGTCAGGAAGGTCACAGTTTGTAGTAATAGACTGCAAATCATAGAGTAAAACTGAAGTGATATCAGGTGTTCTCCAGGGAAGCGTCCTGGGACCTCTGCTGTTCCTGATCTACATAAATGACCTGGGTGACAATCTGAGCAGTTCTCTTAGGTTGTTCGCAGATGATGCTGTAATTTACCGTCTAGTAAGGTCATCCGAAGACCAGTATCAGTTGCAAAACGATTTAGAAAAGATTGCTGTATGGTGTGGCAGGTGGCAGTTGACACTAAATAACAAAAAGTGTGAGGTGATCCACATGAGTTCCAAAAGAA